>NC_139510.1:13484851-13754252 GCF_008360975.1 Lichenostomus cassidix
GTTGGTTTGAAAACAAACCAATGGGAGATCACAAGTCAAGATTGAAATTAAAAATAAGTGAAATAATACAAGGAAAAGCACTGACAAAGTCAGATACAACCTAACACCCTGTTAGGGTGGTAGTAGCAGTCCAACTGAAGTAGTCCAGTTGAAGCGGTGATCTGTGAAGGTCTAGTCTCCAGCTGAAGATCCAGTGGTAGCTCTGGTCCTCTGGGAACCCAGTAGACAGGGCTAGCTCAGGCAGTTCCAAGGCCAGGTTATATCCAGGTGGGAACACCTGGCTCCTCCCTCCTGGGCAGAGCATCCCACAATGGGATGAGATAAGTCCACGAGTCACACGGTGGGTCCCTGATGGCCCATTGCATGTCATGCGGGGTGGGTCATTAGCAAGATATAATAGCTAACAGATGGCCCATTGCCTGTCATCCGGAGTGGGTGATAGCAGCTAACGGCCCACAGCTGGTGGTAATAGAATACTTAACTACATCAATATTGCAACCTAGGACATTATCCACCCCTTATTCTATTACCATCTACACAGTTCTCACTCAAGATAAGGTCTCCTTGTGGTACACAACAGGTTTCCCCATCTGCCTTCATCACCCACCAAGTATAACCAGGTCCTTGGGCAAAAACCACTCCCCGGATGGGTTTGCCTTTGCCTGAGGTGGGACTAATCCAAACAGTCTTTCCTAAAAAACCTCTTACGTGTACCACAGGGACTTTATCTCCATCCACTGTGTGCTAAGGTTCGGACTCGGCAGGACCGGCTCGATTGATAGAACCCCTTGTGTTAACCATCCAGGTGGCCTTTGCTAAGTTCAGTTCCCAATTTTTGAAGGTTCCCCCGCCAAGTGCCTTCAAAGTTGTCTTAAGTATTCCGTTGCACCGCTCAACTTTCCCAGCAGCTGGTGCATGATAGGGGATGTGGTATATCCATTCAATTCCGTGTTCTCTAGCCCAGGTGCTTATGAGGCCATTCTTGAAATGGGTTCCATTGTCAGACTCGATTCTCTCAGGGGTACCATGTCTCCACAGGACTTGCTTTTCCAGACCCAAGATGGTGTTCCGGGCAGTAGCATGAGGCTCAGGGTAGGTCTCTAACCATCCTGTGGTTGCTTCCACCATGGTCAACACGTAGCGCTTTCCTTGGCGGGTTTGGGGAAGTGTGATGTAGTCAACTTGCCATACTTCCCCATACCTGTACTTTGACCATCGTCCACCATACCACAGAGGCTTCACCCGCGTGGCCTGTTTGATTGCAGCACAAGTCTCACAGCTGTGGATGACCTGTGAGATGTTGTCCATGGTCAAGTCCACCCCTCGGTCACGAGCCCACCTGTATGTTGCATCTCTCCCTTGATGACCAGAGGCATCATGGGCCCAACGAGCTAGAAATAATTCTCCTTTGTGCTGCCAGTCCAGATCCACCTGTGACACTTCCACCTTGGCAGCTCGGTCCACCTGCTCGTTGTAACGATGCTCTTCATTAGCCCGACTCTTAGGTACATGTGCATCCACGTGTCGAACTTTCACGGTCAGCTTTTCTGCCCGGGCGGCGATGTCCTGCCAAATCTCAGCGGCCCAGATGGGTTTTCCTCTGCGCTGCCAGTTAGCCTTTCTCCAGCGATCTAACCATCCCCATAGCGCGTTGGCTAACATCCAGGAGTCGGTGTAGAGATAGAGCCTTGGCCATTTCTCTCGTTCAGCAATATCCAAAGCCAGTTGGATGGCTTTAAGCTCTGCGACCTGACTCGATCCACCTTGTCCCTCGGTAGCCTGTACAGCTTGTCGTGTGGGGCTCCATACTGCAGCTTTCCATTTCTGATCTGCGCCTACAATTCGGCAGGAACCATCGGTGAAGAGGGCATAGCGTCTTTCACTCTCCGGCAGTTCATTATACGGGGGTGCTTCCTCGGCACGTGCTACTTGCTCCTCTGCATCTTCTGAAGATAATTTAAAAGTCTCACCTTCAGGCCAGTTTGTTATAATTTCCAGAATCCCAGGGCGATTTGGGTTTCCAATACGGGCGCGCTGTGTGATGAGGGCAATCCATTTGCTCCACGTGGCATCAGTGGCATGGTGGGTAGAGGGAACCCTTCCCTTGAACATCCACCCCAACACTGGCAATCGGGGTGCGAGGAGAAGTTGTGTTTCTGTGCCGATCACCTCTGAGGCGGCTTGGACTCCTTCGTAAGCTGCCAAGATTTCTTTCTCGGTGGGAGTGTAGTTGACTTCAGACCCTCTGTAACTTCGACTCCAGAATCCCAGTGGTCGACCTCGGGTCTCGCCAGGCACCTTCTGCCAAAGGCTCCAGGACAGACCATGGCTCCCAGCTGCAGAGTAAAGCACATTCTTTACCTCTGGTCCTGTCCTGACTGGGCCAAGGGCTACCGCATGAGCAATCTCCTGTTTGATCTGGGTGAAGGCTTGCTGCTGTTCAGGGCCCCAGTGGAAATCGTTCTTCTTGCGGGTTATGAGGTAGAGAGGACTCACGATCTGGCTGTACTCAGGGATGTGCATTCTCCAAAAGCCTATGGCGCCTAGGAAGGCTTGCGTCTCCTTCTTGTTGGTTGGTGGAGACATCGCAATGATCTTATTGATGACCTCAGAAGGAATCTGACGCCGTCCGTCTTGCCACTTTACTCCTAGGAACTGGATCTCTCGGGCAGGTCCCTTGACTTTACTCTTCTTGATGGCAAAACCGGCTTCCAGGAGAATTCTGATGATTTTCTCTCCTTTCCCAAATACTTCCGTTGCTGTGTCCCCCCACACAATGATGTCATCAATATATTGCAGATGTTCTGGAGCCTCACCCTTTTCCAGTGCAGCCTGGATCAGTCCATGGCAGATGGTGGGACTGTGCTTCCACCCCTGGGGCAGTCGGTTCCACGTGTACTGCACACCTCTCCAGGTGAAAGCAAACTGAGGCCTGCACTCTGCTGCTAGAGGAATGGAGAAAAAGGCGTTGGCAATGTCAATGGTCGCATACCACTTCGCTGCCTTGGATTCCAGCTCATACTGAAGTTCCAACATGTCCGGTACAGCAGCACTCAGTGGTGGTGTGACTTCATTCAGGCCACAGTAATCCACCGTCAGTCTCCATTCTTCACTGGACTTACGCACCGGCCATATGGGGCTGTTAAAGGGTGAGTGAGCCTTGCTGACCACCCCTTGGCTCTCCAGTTCCCGAATCATCTTATGGATGGGGGCCACAGAGTCTCTGTCAGTGCGGTATTGCCGGCGGTGCACTGTTGCTGTAGCAATTGGTACACGCTGGTCTTCAATTCTCAGTAGTCCCACAGCAGATGGGTTGTCTGAGAGACCGGGCAGGGTATTCAGTTGTCTTATGTCTTCTGTCTCTACGGTTGCTATCCCAAAAGCCCAGCGATGTCCCTTTGGGTCTTTGAAATATCCACTCCTGAGATAATCTATGCCGAGGATGCATGGGGCGTCTGGACCAGTCACAATGGGGTGTTTCTGCCACTCGTTCCCAGTTAAACTCACTTCAGCTTCCAGTACAGTCAGCTGCTGGGATCCTCCTGTCACCCCAGAAATGGAAATGGATTCGGTCCCCACATACCTAGCTGGCATCAGGGTGCACTGAGCGCCGGTGTCAACCAAAGCCGTGTATCTTTGTGGGTCAGACGTGCCAGGCCATCGGATCCACACAGTCCAATAGATCCGATTATCCCTTTCCTCTACCTGGCTAGAGGCAGGGCTCCTCTAATCCTGTTTTTGGTGCACGATGTTCTTCTCCTGTAAATGTGTTCCTGAGGTCCCTTCAAGAGGATCAGTCATATTATCATTTCCATTCTGTCGGGGGTTCTGTCCACAGGAGACTGGGGCAGTGTTGTACCTAGATGAGCCTCCTGAAGTGGATGTTTCTGTTTTCAATTCACGTACCCAGGCTGCTAAGGTGGAGGTGGGTTTCCTATCCCACTTCCTCATGTCTTCCCCATGCTCTTGAAGGAAAAACCAGAGGTCACGTCGTGGAGTTTGTTTTCTTTCCCTGACTGGAGTACGTCTGCTCCTGATGGCAGAGACTCGGGTTGGTTTTGGTGTGGCATGGAAAAATCTTTCTGTGAGCTCTTTCCGTAGCTTCTGATGGCTCTCTTCAATCAATCTCCGGACTTGCTCGGCCAGGTTTGTTTCTACCGATGAGACCTGGGTGCGTAGTGGGGCGGTGACAGTGTCCTCATAAATTCTCAGTTTGTTTGCTAACACGCCCACCTGGTCTTCGCCTTCCCTCCACTGCAGTGTTGCCAGGTAACGAGAGTATATCTCTGGTCTGAGCCGCGCGAATCTTAGCTACATTTGTGAAGTGCACCGGACATTATCTGGGCTCTTGGGGAATCTCTCGTTGTCTGAGAAAATGATCTCTAGCACGGCCAATTCCCTCAGGCATCGGATACCTTGTTCTATTGTGTTCCATTTCCTTTGGTGCATCTGGAGGTCTTCTTTGCACAGGTATCTGTCCCGTACACTCAGTAGCAATCGCCGCCAGAGACTGAGAGTTTCCTGGGTTTTCCCAATCCCCTGGTCAATGACCACATCCTGAGACAGGGATCCCAGTTGCCTGGCCTCACTTCCATCCAGAATAGTGTCATTAGCTGCGGCGTCCCAGATACGGAGCAGCCAGGTCAAGATGGACTCGTTTGCCTGCCGGGTGAATTCCCTCCGTAGGTCACGCAGCTCCCCCAGGGATAGAGAGCGAGTGATGATCTCCGGCTCTGTCTCTTCTGCTGGGTGAGATGGTCCTGCTGCATCCTCATCAGTCGCTGTGCGGACTGATTTGCTCTTGGATTTCTTTTTCTGGACGGGGGCAACTGCTACGGGCTTCGGCTGTTTTGATTTGCTTTGTTTCTCCTCCGCAAGAAGACAAAATATTTTCCTGATCTGCAGCATGAGGTACAGGGTGCTGGTCAAAGAAAACAGAACTAACAAAAAGATTATGCCATCCCTAGCATCCAGAGAGAACTCAATATCTTCAAAAACGGCTGTGCCTGACCTGAAAGGCTGGAAGAAACCGCTCTCTCCTCCTAACCCCAGAGGGTGGGTGCGATTGCTGAGGAGGTCCCAGATGGAGCAGCTCAGGTTAGGCCAGGCAGACAAAGTCGAGTATATATAACGAATGGTGTTCATCGCCTCACAGGTTATTATGCAATAGGCATAATAAACCAATAGAGCAATTTTCATGCTATGCCCTGATCGTAACAAGAGCAATACGACGGGCAGATAGCTTCCCATTTGAGGAAAGATATAGAGAGCGAGATAAAGCACCCATATAGATAAGCTGAGCATCATGCTGATAGGATTTCTGCGTTTCCCCGGGTCGTGCCGCACGTTGGGCGCCAAAAATATGTCTTGGTTTGAAAACAAACCAATGGGAGATCACAAGTCAAGATTGAAATTAAAAATAAGTGAAATAATACAAGGAAAAGCACTGACAAAGTCAGATACAACCTAACACCCTGTTAGGGTGGTAGTAGCAGTCCAACTGAAGTAGTCCAGTTGAAGCTGTGATCCTGTGAAGGTCTAGTCTCCAGCTGAAGATCCAGTAGTAGCTCTGGTCCTCTGGGAACCCAGTAGACAGGGCTAGCTCAGGCAGTTCCAAGGCCAGGTTATATCCAGGTGGGAACACCTGGCTCCTCCCTCCTCGGCAGAGCATCTCACAATGGGATGAGATAAGTCCATGAGTCACACGGGGGGTCCCTGATGGCCCATTGCCTGTCATGCGGGGTGGGTCATTAGCAAGTGATAATAGCTAACGGATGGCCCATTGCCTGTCATCCGGAGTGGGTGATAGCAGCTAATGGCCCACAGCTGGTGGTAATAGAATACTTAACTACATCAATATTGCAACCTAGGACATTCCCCCAAAGTCAAATCAAGGCACACACTGGGTCTCCCCATCCTTCTTCATTACCCACCCAGTACAACCAGATCCTTGAGCAAAGACAATCCCACAAATGGGTTTGTCTTTTCTCATGGGAGGAGAAATCCACACAACCTTCCCCAGCCACTTCCCTGTGTGTAGTACGGGGATCTTATCTCCTCGCACAGTATGTAGGGGATTTGTTATTAACTCACCAAGTGGCTTCTGCCAAATTTGCATCCCAATGCTTCCATACCCTATTGCATAACACTCTTAACATTGTCTTCAGCAGTCCGTCATACCTCTCAGTCTTTCCAGAGGCTTGTGGATGATAAGGGATGTGATATATCCACTCAATACCATGTTTCTTTGCCCAAGAATTTATGAGGTTATTTCAAAAATGAGTCCCATTGTCTGATTTGATTCTCTCTGGGGTACCATGTCACAACAAAATGTGTCTCTCAAGGCCTAAGATGGTGTATTGAGCAGTGGCATGGTTTACAGGGTATGTTTCCAGTCAGCCAGTTGTTGTCTCCACCATGATGAGTATGTAGCTCTTGCCTTGGTGTGTTTGTGGCAGTGGTCACATGTATTCAATTTGCCAGGCCTCACCAATAGGAAACCCAGTCACTGCCCTCTGTTCCAAGGAGACTTCACTCCTGTGGCTCGCTTGATGGCAGCATGTTTCACATTGGTGAATGACCTGTGTGATGGTCTCCATGGTAAGGTCCACCCCTTGATCACGAGTCCATCTGTATGTTGCACCCCTTTTTAGATGCCCTGATGCTTCATGGGCCGATCTGGCTATAAATAGCTCACCCTTTCATTCCCAGTCTAGGTCCACCTGAGCTATTCACATTTTGGCAGGCTTATCTACCCATTCATTGTTTTGATGTTCTTCAGTGGCACAACTTCTGGGCACGTGCACATCTACATGATGTACTTTCAGAGTCATGTTTTCTACCTGTGCAGTGATGTCCTGCCACTATGCAGCAGCCCAGATGGGTTTACCCCTGCATATTCAATTGCTCTTCTTCCATTGCAGCAGCCACCCCCCACAGGGCGTTAGCCACCATCCAGGAGTCCTTATAAAGATAGAGTATGGGCCACTTTTCTTGCTCAGCAATCTCTAGGGCTAGTTGGATGGCTTTCACTTCTGCAAATTGGTTTGATTTGCCTTCCCCTTCAGCAGCCTCAATGACTCATCATGTGGGACTCCACACAGCACCTTTCTACCTCTGATGGTTTCCTATCACATGGCAGGGTCCATCAGTAAATAGGCTATAGCCTCTTTTGTTTTCTGGTAACTCATTATATGGTGGTGCTTCTTGGGCACAAGTCACTTTCTCAGGCAATGCTCCAAAATCTCTGCCTTCTGTTCAGTCCATCTCTTCCAGGACTGTGGAAGTGGCAGCTGTCCAGCCTGCTCGAGCTGCAGGCCTGCTGGCCTGCACGGCCTGCTCGACCTTGATAAAAAGCCTTTTCCTATGGGAAAGCACATACCAAAGGATCAACTCCAGCCATGAACATCTATGAGAGAATGCTTTGATCTAACAGCCCTAGAACACTGGACTTTGGATATATGTGGGATGTGTGAATGTTTTCCGATAAAAGCAAGAAACATCTGCTTGCTTGTGTGATTGCTTTCTCTCTCTCCTATTGGCTGGCCGCATGGTTGATCCTAAAACTTGTACACGAAAGAAACATAAATACTCAAATGTGTGTGATGAAAATGATCCTGCTAGATGAGAAGCTGAGGTCCATATTGTTATTTGTCAAACTGCTACAAATGGCACCCTGAACTGGGACTTAAACAATGAATCTCTGGTAGCAGCACCATGTTTGAACCGAGCTGTGTGTGCAGGGGATCCGTGACCCTTCATCTCTACTTGCTGGACAGGTGAGACACAAACGCGGAACTATGGGACAGTCTATGTCCAATGAGCATAAGCTTTCTTTAGAAATTTTATAAAGAATTTTAAAAGAACAGGGATTTAAAACCCCGAGAGTTAAGTTAGCTGCTTTATTAGTATGGTTGAATCGCAATTCTAATGTATTAGGCTGTCACTGACGATATGTTAGTTACATGAAAAACTGTATATACTGCTTTAAAAACTTTGCAGCCTGCTAAGCGCCCTGTTGCAGATATTTATCCTTTTGATCCTGGTCCTATTGAGCCTGAGGAAAAGCCTGATCTTTATCCTCCTTTAACTCCTGTAAAAATTCAACTGCTGTGTTTTCCGCTACGGCTCAAGTGTTAGCTAATTCTTATCTTCCTCCTCCCATGATTCCCCTACCTGATTTACTGCCGCAATCTCATTCACCTCCAACATTAATAGAGAAATGCAGGGAACAAGCCTTAAAAAGGGGAAATATTCCCATGTTATTGGCTATGCCTATCAATTATCAGCCTAAGAAACCCCCTCAGTATGTACAACCTCCAATACTGCCCCATTTCCAAACTGATTATCTTGTGGTTGTTGTGGGAGAGGACAGAGAACAGGATGCAGATGCAGTCCCAGTCCTCCTCACAGAAGCACTCCAGCAGTTTGCTGTGCTTGGGGCATCTCCTCTAAGACAAAACCCGAGCTTTCTCCCTTCTCCTTGCATTGCACTTCCTGCTTTTCCTCCTCTTGGGGAGCAGGAGCATCCATAAACATCTGCACTATGTTGTGGAGGTGAAAGTTGGGCTGCAGCTCCCTGACGGGGGTGGCAGAGCGGGCACCAGGTGACACTGGAGCACCTGCTTGATGCAGTCCCTGCAGAAGCTGCCAAGCATTTGTGCTTAACTGTGCAATCGATCTATGTTAGTTACCTGTAATCAATTGCGTTAAATACCTGTAATCCACTATGTAAATTAAGCCCCCTGTTTTAAGCTCTTCCTTCAGCCTGGCCACAGCCTCTGCCTGGGCCACGGTTGCAGCTCTGAGACAGCATGGATGGGGCCCCAGCCCACCCCCCCCCTTCCCCCCTTCCCCCCCCCACTTCATTCTCACTGTGCTTCACCCAGCCACAGTGATCTAGGGGGAGCTAGAATTTATTAATTTAAGAGAACTAGAAGCTGGATAATAATAATAATTTTTGAACTGATTTAGAAGGCCAGAGATTGGATAATGATTTACTAAGATTTGCTTGCTGAAGACAATTTATTATTCACTTAATGATTTTGTGCCTACCTAGTATCGGGGAGGATATAGAGAGGAGACCCAAACAATTGAGCAAAACTACTGAGTGTGACCGAACATCCTGCCCTCGGACCCCAGAACTGGTACAAGTTAGTTCTAAGGCTTGGACTTGGACCAAGAACCAAGAGAGCATGCGCAAGGGAACAGGGTGAAGAGTTCATCCTGAGGAAGACTACTGACTTCACCCTAATTAATCATTTGGTACCCTCACTCACAATTAATCCGTGACATTGCACTTGCGCGAACATATTTAAATGAACTTTGAACTCATTATAATACGAAGCGGGGATAGGTAATGAATATGTATAGGGGCATTGTGTAACTTTATGCATATGTAACCTGTAATCTAATATAAACCTAGTGAAGTGCTGCTGACGGCGTGCATGTCTCTGGAGGGGCTAGCCCCATGCACCCCAGCTGGAATAAACGCATACCTACTTCATAACTATTTGAGTTGTGGAGTCAATCCACGTCTCATTTTGGCACCCCAGGTGGACAAGGTTTGCCTGGCTGCAGGATTGACTGAGGGGCTGACATCCCAGGCACTCCCCAGGATTTTCCTGGAGGACCTCCACTCCTCGGCTGCTCACTGCAGGGGCAAACAACGACCATCTGATACAGCAGAGAAACGGTGTTTTGTTTTGGGTATAGGGAAGCCTGTAAGTCTTATACGCGTGGCTAGGGCTGCTGGTAAGTCACAGAGAGACGTCTCTGTGCACAGCGTCGTCCCTGAGCGGGTTGAGCTTGCAAGCGACCGGCTAGGGGAACCGGAAACCGGTGAGGTAATTTGCCATCCGTAGCTGGCAAGGGGGGGATTCGCTGACCGATACAGCGGCCGCAAATGATCCTGGTGGTGGATCGAGTGAATCCCAAAGGAAACTAGTTTTAAAGGAATCTAGTTTGAACTGTTGTTAACACCAGTGTTGTGTTTGTGTGTGTATGAGATGCAGATTAGTCTGCACGTGTGAAGCAAGCGAGGGATTGGTTGGTGAAGTGATGAAGCAAGTGGTTTAACAAAGTTGGAATGAATATTTGGGTATGGTTGTGAATTATTAGCTTTGGTATATGAGTGTGGGTTTTTGGAATTTTTGTTGTAATTTGTTGTTGTGGTCACAAAAAGTGTTTGTTGTGTTGTTTATTGTTGTGTTAGGGTGAGTGTATGTAGTTGATTGAAATTGTAGTGGTAAGTAAATAAAGGAAAACTTTATACCGCAGCCAGTTAAAGACTGGTTTTTTCGGTGGCTACATCAAAAGAGTATAGCCCCAGACCTTTGGTTTTATGTGGATGTAGTACAGCAGCTGCGCCACAGTATGATTAGTGGGTTTTAACACGGTGTCAGGTTTGCAGGCTTGCGGAGTTAGGAGATATTATTTTTTACCGACCTGTCAGAGAACGACTGGGCAGGTTGTAAAGAAAATAAAGTTGGACCATTATAAAAGTTTTGTGTGGACAAAAACACCAAGTCCCTTGTTAGCAGTGTAATTTTAGAAAATATTGAGAATATTGAGTTAATATATTTCGTGAAAAATAGGAACATGCAAAGAGTGGTTGCTTTTTTATTTTTTTTCTTTTTCTTAGTAATTTATCTTGACCTTTCTTTTTTCCTTTTTCTTTCATAGCAGCTTGACTTTGAGCAAAATAAATGAGATGCTTGCCTGATGCCAAAAAAACTTTTTTGCCCTGAATGTAAAAATAATTATTGTAAGGTTTGGGCATTGTGTGAGTGTGCTGCATGTCACAAAAAGTGGTATCGCGTTTTTCATTTGAGATCAAAGTGGTGTCCAGTGTGTGAGGATTCTGAAATTGAAGCTTGATATAGAATAGCTGAAATAAAAAGCGGAGATCTTAACGAAAGAGATGCGCTTACTATTGTGACAGAGCGGTCAGAAGCAGCTGTTATTGCCTTAGTGTGTGGAAAGAGTAATTTAGTTCCTGAAACCTGGTCAGTGTGGGAGGAAAATTGGGAAAAAAACAGTAAGTCAGAGTGAAAAGAGGTTTGCCTAAAAAAGAGATTAATCCAAGAGAAGGAAGTAGATAAGATGGGAACTGAGCAAAACAAAGAAGTTCCTAAAACAACTCCACTTGTCTGTTTTTTAGCACATTGGAAGGAAATTGCAGGGAGCAGAAGTATAGAAGATAAAAGAACTCTTATTAAATTTTTAAATTAGTAGTGGCCTTTGTACAAGCTAGATGACAGAATTAGATGGCCTCCACATGGGTCTTTAGAATATAACACACTATTACAGTTAATGTTGTTTTTTTAAAAAGAAAGCAGAACAACCAGCAAAGAAGGCGAGGCCGAGAAGGGGTCATCGTACACGTGAAAGAAGACTGAAGAAGACCGGAGGACTCCACCCTAGCAGATCCACTGGTTATAATGAAGCTAGGAGAAAAAGAAAAAGAAATAGAATTTTTGGTGGATACGGGGGCAACATATTCAGTTTTAAATAAAGCATTAATGCCAGTGGGGGATGATTATATCATGGTTCAAGGGGCAACTGGCCAATCTGAAAAGGCATATTTTTGTAAACCTTTAAAGTATAAACTGGGAAAGCAATGGGGTATTCACAAATTTTTGTACATGCCCAGATCTCCAAAAGCCCTTTTGGGCAGAGATCTGTTGGAACAGTTACAAGCAACCATTTCATTCAAAGATGGGGAAATTACTCTGGAGGTAAATGATCAACAATATGTTGAAATATTAAGTTTAATGCTAACAACCACAGAAGCTGAGAGAGAAATTAGTGAAGAAATTATGAATCAAGTATTCCCTGGGGTATGGGCAACAAACATACCTGGAAGAGCTAAAAATACACCCCCGATACGAATTAAGTTAAAAGAAGGGAAACAACCAGTCAGAGTTAAATAATACCCCCTTAAGAAAGAAGACAAGGAAGGAATTAGCCCGGTGATTGAAAACTTTTTACAGCTAAGGCTATTGAGAGAGTGCAAATCTGATTTCAACGCCCCCATTTTACCAGCCCGCAAACCTGATGGGTGTCACGAGTGGAGACAGAGGCTGGATAGATTTTACCAGTTGCCTAGGCCTATGACAACTAGTGACCAAACCTACTCAGAGTGGCCAGCACCCTAAAACCCAGTCTCACTCACAAGTCCTTATAAAGACAGCCGATTTATGTCTAATGTAAAATAGATTATGGTTTATTAGACACAGGTGAGAATGGAGCAAAGAACTAGACAATTTTTTACTACACTATACATGAAAAGCTATTCATAGCTAAAACAAACATATATATATGTTACCCAACATAGGGAGACTAAAACAATATAGCGCTAAAAATGAAAAAGGTACCTATTAATATTATTATAGCTAGCAAAGAAGAATACAATTTAGGAAACCAATGCTCTTACCAAATCAAATTTTTGGAACTGGGATGCATCAGGATCCTCCCCCAATCCCGCGAGAAGTAACCACAGAGTCTGCGTCCAAGTCCAGGGGAGAAGACTACTTCACGCTCCAATGTCCATGTAGAAAAGCTTCTACTTTTGCTGAGATTTCATGGTGTTTTTATAGGGAAAAGAGAGTGGATTTGCGGTCACCTAAAAATTTTTCACATTCTCTCAGTGTCTCACCTTGACTTCCAGGCGCCAGTACTAGATTAAGCAATCAACCTAATTTGAGCCATCCATCTCCGGCTGCCGATCAGGGAGAGAGACAAGGGGGAGGGGGAGCATCCTGCCACAATGGGTCATATCGGGTGGTACAAGATTTAAGGGCAGTAAACAAAATAACTGAGGACCTCTATCCTGTGGTGTCAAATCCCTACACGCTGCTAACTGAGCTAACACCTGAACTAACCTGGTTCACTGTTTTAGATTTGAAAGATGCCTTCTTTTGCCTCCCTCTCCATGAAGCCAGTCAGAAAATATTTGCGTTCGAATGGGAAAATCCCAAAAGCAGACGCAAAACTCAGCTCACTTGGATGGTGTTTCCTCAAGGATTTAAGAACAGTCCCACCCTATTTGGAGATCAACTAGAAAAAGACCTGGAATCCTGGGAAGCCCCCTCTGAAGAAGGGAAGCTATTGCAATACATTGATGACATTTTAAATAGCTACCCGGACAGAAGAAGCCTGCGTACTCGGGACAGTAAGTTTACTAAATTTCCTGGGGCTCCAAGGGTACAGGGTGTCCAAGAAAAAGGCTCAAGTAGTAAAACCAAAAGTAATTTATTTGGGTTATGAAATCAGTGCTGGGCAGCGAACTTTGGGACAAGACCAGAAAGAGGCCATTTGCCAAACCCCGAACTGTAAAAGAGCTACGGACTTTTCTGGGGATGACGGGATGGTGTAGGCTTTGGATCCTTAGTTATGGAGTCCTTGTAAAACCTTTGTATGAGCTCATCAAAAAGGAAAGCGGAGATCTTCAGTGGACGAAAGAGGCCACGAGGGCCTTCAAACAACTGAAGAATGCCCTGATGTCAGCTCCAGCTTTGGGACTTCCAGATGTGAGTAAACCATTTTTTCTGTTTTCTCATGAGAAGCAGGGGATTGCCCTGGGAATACTAGCACAAGATCTGGGCCCATATTGATGGGCAGTTGCTTATTTGTCTAAGCAACTAGATGCAGCAGCCAAAGGATGGCCCAGGTGCCTCAGGGCTGTCGCAGCCGTCGTGCTAAACATTCAAGAGCCATGCAAGTTTACATTGGGCCAGAAAATGACTGTGCTAGTGTCCCATACAGTGTTTGCAGTGCTGGAAGTGAAAGGCGGACACTGGCTTTCCCCACAGAGATTCCTGAAATACCAAGCCATCATGGTAGAGCAGGACGATGTGGAAATAGTGGTCACTAACATTGTCAACCCAGCTTCTTTCCTCAGCGGAAACAACGGGGAGCAGGTGCACCACGACTGCCTGGAAACTTGTCTTGGATTGATGATATGATAATCCTTTATCCCCTATCGTTGGCTTATATGCCCAAGAAAGAAAAAAATGTGTAAAAATGTGTGGTCCTGTCTCTTTAACTGCACCCAGCCGCAGAGAGAAACGCGGGTTTTTTTGAAAACATTTTCCCCAAGCCTCGCTCCGGGGGAGGATTCGTCGCTCAGCAGAGACTGCGTGCTGGACGGGGGTCGGAGTGAGCTTTGTTCCCGTTTTTCCCATTCTTCTTCTTTTTTTTTTCCTCGTTTGGACCCCTTCTCTTCGATCTGCTTTGCCACCCGGAGACCCAGGAGGGCCAGAGGACAGCAGAGCTCTCCAGGGAGCTCCACCCGGCCCCGGGTGGGGGGCGAGGAGGAGAGGGACTGCGTCTGAGAAAAGGACCTTATAATCAGGTTGAATAACTGCCTTTCACCTTGTTTCTTCCCCTTCCCCTGTGCCTTGTAGGGCACTCTGCGTGGTTTTGTTAAATAAATAGTTTTCTTCACTTCCATCCAAGAGGTTCTGTTGTGGGTGGGGGAGGGGGTGTCTTATCATTAACCCGGGACATATTTGGCGCCCAACTTACGGGGCCTTGATTACTTGTTCTACACCTTTTGTGGGGTTAGAGAAAGTGAAGAAAAACCCCTAATAATTGCATTCTGGTTTTAAACGCTTGGTATTGAATTACAGCCATCAGTAGTCACTATGCTGTTTGATGGGAGGTTGTTTGATGTAATACTGTCTGTTTGGCACATAGGTTTGTTTCCCTACCAACAGGTAGGGGCAATCCTGTCCCTAATGTATAATTTCCACCAATCAGGAACACGACTCCGGCTTGTTATAGTAATGTGTGTGATACTGACGATCTGTAAGAAGGTATGGGAAACAGTTAAAGATGTACATGCTCTGTTAGTTTCCTCCTCTAGTTTTAGTAACCTGTTTTGGAGTTTTGTTAGTAATATTACCCAACCTGTTAGAGAAGTAGAGGGTGAAGCTTCCTGGCTCCTCACCCATCTCTTTCCCTTTAAATCTGGTATATCAGCTTTTGAGAATATTCAGTTTCCTCTGGATGTTAAAGAGACCATTAACTTGGTAGTACAGGTGCTTTACCTAGGAGTTTCCGTGTATATGATGTTCAGTGTTACCAGAATGAGGGCTGAGAAGTCCAGAGGGGCTGAGCAGGAGCAGGCACCTAATCCAGATGTGAGGAAATTTGAATGGTGTGGAGTATGGGAGGACATAGGTAAAACTTTAAAGAAATTCTCTGATGCAATAGACCGGGAATTTCCCCCTGGACAAATCCCGAGACCAGCTGAGGTGGGGAAGTATCTGAAAGAGAAGTGCAGAGACAACTGCAGTGCAATATGTTGGGCCCTGGCATATGCTTATCGTACACTGTCAGATATTATAGAACAGGAAGTAAGGGAGCCTAAGCCACTGGCAGTTGCTCCTATTACAAGGAGCAGGAAAGCCCAATTTAAGACTGATCGCCCAGATGACAGTGGGGAGGGACCCTCAAGGCCAGCAACTGAGTCAGAGGTCATTGTTGAATCCATGAATGTGAGAGACCTTCACAGCCTAAGAAAAGATTATGTCCAACGAGATGATAAATCTGTAATTAGTTAGTTAGTCCGTCTTTGGGATGCCGCAGGCGATGTTACACTTCTAGATCCTACTGAGGCAAGGCATTTAGGGACTGTGTCACGTGACCCAGATATCAACCAAACTATACGAGATGGGCCTGACTGCAGCAGCCTCTGGAGACGAGCTATCAGAGCTGCGAGGGACAGATACCTACATCCCGACGATCTCTATTCGCAACAAACCCAGTGGAGAACCATAGAACAAGGGATTCAACGCTTGGGAGAAATGGCAGTGGTAGAAATTGTCTTCCCAGAGGACATAGCAAACCCAGATCCGATTATAGACCCAGATAGGATAGAATGTACACCTGTGATGTGGCGGAAACTCCTAAAGCTTGGGCCATCAGGGTATGCTTCTGCTTTAGCCATTATGAAGCAAGATGACGGGCATGAGGCTGTACGTGATATGACAAGGAAACTCCGAGCGTATGCAGATGTCATGCATAGCCCAATGAATGCAAGAATCTCAGCTGTGGAAACAAATCTGCAGAAACTAGAAAATAAGATAGAGAAGAATCATGAGAAACTCAGTAAAGAGATTAAAGACAGCCTTCTCCAAATTTCAGCAGTACAGACCAGAGGTTCTGCTACCCCACGCAGACGCTCCTCAGCTATGAGAACTGGATATATCCCTCAACATGAGTTGTGGTATTTCCTGTGTGACAGTGGAGAAAACATGAACAGGTGGGATGGACAACCCACTGCTGTCCTGGCACGACGAGTGCGTGAATTGAAGGAGGGCAAGACTCAGAGAAGGAACTCCACCAGAAGGGAAGTAGCTCTACTCAATATGTCTGATTCCATTGAAGGAACCTCTAACACAAATACCCACCATGGTTAGAGGGGCCCTGCCTCTAGCCAGGTAGAGGCCAGGGAAAACCGAATTTTTTGGACAGTGTGGATTCGGTGGCCTGGCACATCAGAGCCACAAGAATACGAGGCTTTAGTTGACACTGGTGCACAATGCACGATAATCCCATCGCGACATGTGGGGACAGAACCTATTTCTATTTCCGGCGTTACAGGAGGATCACAAGACTTGACCCTCGTGAAAGCTGAGGTGAGCCTGACTGGAAGAGAGTGGAAAGAACATTCCATTGTGACTGGCCCAGAGGCTCCATGTATTTTGGGTATAGACTTCCTCTGAAATGGATATTTCAAAGACCCAAAGGGACTCAAGTGGGTATTTGGGATAGCTGCTGTGGAGACAGAGGGCATAAAACAATTGAACACCTTGCCTGGACTGTCAGAGAACCCATCTGCAGTAGGACTCCTGAAAGGAGAAGAGCAACAAGTACCAATTGCAACCTCGATTGTGCACCGCCGACAGTACCGGACAACTCGTGATGCCGTGATTCCCATTCACAAACTAATCCGTGAGCTGGAGAGCCAAGGGGTGGTCAGCAGGACCCATTCATCCTTTAACAGCCCCATCTGGCCTGTGCGAAAATCTGAAGGAGAATGGAGATTGACTGTGGACTATCGTGCCTTGAATGAGGTGACTCCACCTCTGAGTGCTGCTGTGCCAGACATGCTGGAGCTCCAGTATGAGCTAGAGTCCAAGGCAGCAAAGTGGTATGCTACTATTGACATTGCAAATGCATTTTTCTCCATTTCTCTGGCAGCAGAGTGCAGACCTCAGTTTGCTTTCACCTGGAGGGGCGTGCAGTACACCTGGAACCGATTGCCCCAGGGGTGGAAACACAGTCCCACCATTTGTCATGGACTGATCCAGGCTGCACTGGAAAAGGGTGGGGCTCCAGAACATTTGCAATACATTGATGACATCATTGTGTGGGGAGACACAGCAGAAGAAGTATTTGAGAAAGGAAAGGAAGTAACCCAGATTCTCCTGGAAGCCGGTTTCGCTATAAAAAAGAGCAAAGTCAAAGGGCCTGCCAAAGAGATCCAGTTCCTAGGAGTGAAGTGGCAAGATGGACGGCGTCAGATTCCTACTGAGGTTATCAATAAAATCATCACAATGTCCCCCCCAACCAACAAGAAGGAGACGCAAGCTTTCCTGGGTGCCATAGGCTTTTGGAGAATGCACATCCCTGAGTACAGCCAGATCGTGAGTCCTCTCTACCTCATAACCCGCAAGAAGAACGATTTCCGCTGGGGCCCTGAACAGCAGCAAGCCTTCACCCAGATCAAACAGGAGATTGCTCATGCGGTAGCCCTGGGACCAGTCAGGACAGGACCAGAGGTAAAGAATGTGCTTTACTCTGCAGCTGGGAGCCATGGTCTGTCCTGGAGCCTTTGGCAGAAGGTGCCTGGTGAGACCCGAGGTCGACCACTGGGATTTTGGAGCCGAAGTTACAGAGGGTCTGAAGCCAACTACACCCCAACAGAGAAAGAAATCCTAGCAGCATATGAAGGAGTCCAAGCTGCCTCAGAGGTAATTGGCACAGAAGCACAACTCCTCCTGGCACCTCGACTACCGGTGCTGGGGTGGATGTTTAAAGCAGAGGTTCCCTCTACTCATCATGCCACCAATGGCACATGGAGTAAATGGATTGCCCTTATCACACAGCGTGCCCGTATGGGAAATCTGAATCGCCCTGGGATTTTGGAAATAATTACAAATTGGCCTGAAGGTGAAAATTTTAGTCTGACTGAGGAAGAGGAGCTGGAACAGGTGACCCGTGCAGAGGAAGCCCCACCATACAACCAACTGCCAGCAGATGAAACACGCTACGCTCTTTTCACTGATGGTTCCTGTCGTCTTGTAGGGACAAAAAGAAAATGGAAAGCAGCTGTGTGGAGTCCCACACGACGGGTTGCAGAAGCTAGGGAAGAAGAGGGGGGATCGAGCCAATTCGCTGAGCTCAAAGCCGTTCAGTTAGCCCTGGACATTGCTGAAAGAGAGAAATGGCCAAAGCTCTACCTTTATACTGATTCATGGATGGTAGCCAATGCTCTGTGGGGTTGGCTGGAAAAGTGGAAGAAGGCTGGTTGGCAGCGTAGGGGAAAACCAATTTGGGCAGCTGAAGAGTGGAAAGACATCGCTAGTTGGGCAGAGAGACTACCTGTGAAGGTCCGCCATGTAGACGCCCATGTCCCCAAGAGTCGAGCTAATGAGGAACACCGAAACAACGAACAGGTAGATCAGGCTGCAAAGATAAAGGTGTCCCAGGTAGACTTGGATTGGCAGCATAAAGGAGATTTATTCCTAGCTCGATGGGCCCATGATGCCTCAGGCCATCAGGGCAGAGATGCCACCTATAAGTGGGCACGAGACCGAGGGGTTGATCTAACCATGGACTGCATCTCTCAAGTTATCCATGACTGTGAAACATGTGCTGCCATCAAGCAAGCCAAGCGGGTGAAACCCCTGTGGTATGGTGGAAGGTGGTCAAAATATAAGTATGGAGAGGCCTGGCAGATTGATTACATCACACTGCCTCAAACCCGCCATGGCAAGCGCTATGTGCTCACAATGGTAGAAGCCACCACTGGGTGGCTGGAAACCTACCCTGTGTCTCATGCCACTGCTCGTAACACCATCCTGGGCCTTGAGAACCAAGTCCTGTGGAGGCATGGTACCCCTGAGAGAATTGAGTCAGATAACGGAACTCATTTTAAAAATAGCCTCATAAACAACTGGGCTAGAGACCATGGCATTGAGTGGGTGTACCACATTCCCTATCATACACCAGCCGCTGGCAAAGTGGAACGGTATAATGGATTGTTAAAAACCACCCTAAAGGCATTGGGTGGGGGAACTTATAAGAATTGGGAGCGACATTTAGCAGAGGCCACCTGGTTAGTCAATACCTGAGGCTCCATCAACCGAGCAGGTCCTGCCCAATCTGAGCTTCTACATACAGTGGATGGAGATAAGGTCCCAGCAGTACATGCCAGAGGCTTGTTAGGGAAAACTGTCTGGATTGATTCTGCCTCACATAAAGACAAACCCATCCGTGGGGTTGTCTTTGCCCAGGGACCAGGGTGTACTTGGTGGATAATGCAGGAAGATGGAAAAACACAATGTGTCCCTCAGGGAAATTTAATTTTGGGTGAAGGCCACATGTAAGGTTGGGATGGCAACATACCACTGTTCACCGTTCGTGACATTATTTGTACATAGTTATGTGTATATATGTATATATGTATATATGTATGTGTGTATGTATGTATATAGGTGTATATATATATATGTGTGTTTGAAGTTGGAAGATGTTAAGGTGGGCCTTAAGCCAACGCTATGGAATAAGGGGTGGAATGTCTTGGATTGATGATATGATAATCCTTTATCCCCTATCGTTGGCTTATATGCCCAAGAAAGAAAAAAAATGTGTAAAATGTGTGGTCCTGTCTCTTTAACTGCACCCAGCCGCAGAGAGAAACGCGGGTTGTTTTGAAAACATTTTCTCCAAGCCTTGCTCCGGGGGAGGATTCGTCGCCCGGCAGAGACTGCGTGCTGGACGGGGGTCGGAGTGAGCTCTGTTCCCGTTTTTTCCATTCTTCTTCTTTTTTTCCTCGTTCGGACCCCTTCTCTTCGATCTGCTTTGCCACCCGGAGACCCAGGAGGGCCAGAGGACAGCAGAGCTCTCCAGGGAGCTCCACCCCGCCCCGGGTGGGGGGCGAGGAGGAGAGGGACTGCGTCTGAGAAAAGGACTTTTTAATCAGGTTGAATAACTGCCTTTCACCTTGTTTTTTCCCCTTCCCCTGTGCCTTGTAGGGCACTCTGCGTGGTTTTGTTAAATAAATAGTTTTTTCTTCACTTCCATCTAAGAGGTTCTGTTGTGGGTGGGGGAGGGGGTGTCGGGGCCCTTCGCTCTCGGAGGAGAGAGTCTTATCATTAACCCGGGACAAAACTATTGAAGCCACATACTCCAGCCGTCCAGATCTGAAGGATACACCTTTGGATGATGCAGAGACCTGGTTTACCGATGGGAGCAGCTACGTCATCAGTGGAAAGCGACATGCAGGGTATGCAGTCACCACCAGCAAAAAGGTAATAGAATCTGGACCCCTACCAATAAACACTTCTGCCCAGAAAGCTGAAATAATTGCTTTAACCTGTGCTTTGGAAATAGCAAAAGGGAAAAAGATAAACATTTATACAGACTCAAAGTATGCATTTGGAGTTGTACATGCACACGGAGCCATTTGGAAAGAAAGGGGACGGTTGAACTCACAAAGAAAAAACATTAAACATGCACAAGAGATAACCCAGCTGTTGGAAGCAGTCCAGCTACCTGAAAAGGTGGCAATCATGTACATTAAGGCACACCAGAAAGTGAGCTCAGAATTGGAAGAAGGAAATGATCTGGTGGACAGAGAGGCAAAAAAAAAAGAGAAAAGCAGCAAAAGGTGAGGTGACAACTGAAGGGGCTTTAATTCCAGATGGCCAAATCTCCCTAGAAGGTAAGCCAACCTATAACAAAGAGGACAGAAAACTAATTGAAGATCAGAATGGGTCATATAATGAAGAGAGTTGGGCTATTACTGCACAGGGGAGGTTGGTCATTCCCTCTCATTTAGTGTGGGCATTAATAAGAAAAGAACACCAAAAGACACATTGGGGAATAGATGCCCTACACAAATATTTAATTGAAAGAATTATTGCCAGAAATTTATATGCTACCATCGCATGAGTAACCTGACAGTGTGACCTTTGCCTCCAGACTAGCCCTAAAAATATTCCCAAACCAAAATTAGGCCAAATTGGAAAAGGAAATGGGCCCGGACAGCAGTGGCAAATTGATTTTTCGGAACTCCTAAGAAAAGGGGGGTATCAATATTTGTTGGTATTAACAGATACCTTTTCAGGATGGCCAGAAGCCTTTCCCACTAGAGCTGTCAAAGCCCGGGAGGTAACCAAGAGAAAACTTTGGAGCCACAGTGGGAAGGACCATTTCAAGTACTCCTTACCATTTTCACTGCAATCAAAATCAAAGACCAGAACACCTGGATTCATTATACTCGAGTGAAGAAGGCTCCAGAGACCCCTTGGAAAGTGGCTTCTAACGATAATGAACTGAAATTGAAATTTACCCGGGTAAAATGAATGCAATTAGAAAAGTTACTCTTATTGATGTTCTCACAATTATAATCATACTTCAAGGAAAAGGAGGTACTTTTAGCCAGGGCAATACTGAATGGCCTTGGTCACAAGCCCTCATAAGGCATACCAGCTTTTAGGGAAACTACCCTACAAACAGCTGTCCGGATTTGGCTATAATTGTAATGCATGATGATGAAATTTACCACCCAACTGAATAGGTTTGGAATCGAGATGAGTGGATCATGACCCTACCTGGTATCATTAATGAAAAAAATCCAGATGAGATATAAAAAAAGAGAACCTGGTTTTTAATATAAAAAGCCTTTTTTATTTTAGTTTTTGGTGATTTTTTTACATTTTAATTTGGCATTTAAAATCCACTCTAATATTTCAAAAGAAATATGTTTTACTAAGAATTAGAATTGTGTTAAACAAAATGTGTTTGTCTTGTGTTGTTGACAGTAACAATATTTCCAGTGACCCAAGTGACATTATAGTTAATATTATTTTTTTTAACATAAAGTATGGGCCCAGATGGTTGATAAAAAATTGCAAACTGTAAATTTTGAATCATGCATTACACGAGAACAAGGGTTTATCTGTGAGAGTAACACAATTAATGCCAAAGATATATGCTTAGATGTTGAGCAAAGCATTTGCCACTTTGAAGTTCACACGGATACTAGTCAGAAAACAGTACTTGTATATATTGGTCAGGGTTGCGTTTGCTTAAGATCAATGTGTGTTTCTATAAAAATGGATAATGACAACGTTACTTTGGATGTTAAGAATCATTCTAATTTTTGTATTTGTAATTTTGTGAAGATCATTGGGTGTGACTTTTTGTATTTGGCACCAGTTGTATCTCATCAATTGATAAAGTCCAATTACACAATGTATCATGAATTATTATCGACACCTATTGGGATGAACCTTACATTAGTAAGACAATTAGTAGAGCATCAAGACAATTAACATCCTAAAAGGAATTCAAAAAAGTGGGAAGAAAATTTTAATAACCATTCACCATGATACAAAAGAAATAAGCAGAGTCTTACAAAGAGCAAGACAGGATGCGGATCATCACTGGTGGGACATGCTTTTTAGATGGTCACCCACTGCAACTGGTATCCTTAATACATTATGTCACCCCATAATTGTTTTACTAATTTTGGTAGGTATTAATCTTGTGTTATTTGTTATTTGTTTGGAATTATAGGTCATGAAAAGGCATTGAGAGATACTTATCGCAGAAGCTTGCTAGAAGAAAAATCCATTTCTTAGTAAAAGAATTTACTAATTTTATAGAAAAGGGGGGACTGATCTAAGAGGAGCTAGAATTTATTAATTTAAGAGAACTAGAAGCTGGATAATAATAATAATTTTTGAACTGATTTAGAAAGCCAGAGATTGGATAATGATTTACTAAGATTTGCTTGCTGAAGACAATTTATTATTCACTTAATGATTTTGTGCCTACCTAGTATCGGGGAGGATATAGAGAAGAGAGCCAAACAATTGAGAAAAACTACTGAGTGTGACCGAACATCCTGCCCTCGGACCCCAGAACTGGTACAAGTTAGTTCTAAGGCTTGGACTTGGACCAAGAACCATGGGAGCACGCGCAAGGGAACAGGGTGAACAGTTCATTGTGAGGAAGACTCTGTCATCAATCATTTGGGACCCTCACCCACAATTAACCCGTGACACTGCACTTGCGCGAACATATTTAAATGAACTTTGAACTCATTATAATACGAAGCGGGGATAGGTAATGAATTTATATAGGGGCATTGTGTAACTTTATGCATATGTAACCTGTAACCTAATATAAACCTAGTGAAGTGCTGCTGATGGCGTGCATGTCTCTGGAGGGGCTACCCCCCATGCACCCCAGCTGGAATAAACGCATACCTACTTCATAACTATTTGAGTTGTGGAGTCAATCCACGTCTCAACAGAAGGCAGCGGATGGGGGCAGGCAGGCCCCGACACTGGCTCTACGCTGTGTGCAGCACTGGCAGATTTTGTGGGACAGATTTTCTTTACCTTCAGACAAACTCTTGCAGAAATGTTGTTCACTAACAACACTAACAAGCTGTTGTGTGCTGTACCCCTATTCCTGGTGCATGTAATATTTTTTATTGACAGATCAGGATGCACAGCAAAGGCAGTCATTACATGGCAAGAAAATCATAAATGCAAATATGCAATAAATCAAATAGTTGGTTCTAATCCACAGGTTGAACATCATGCAGCAGTGTTACCTTTAAAGATTTTTACACAAGAAACAGTCAATATGATTAATGATTCTGAGTATGTTGTTAATGTCATAATGTGAATGCACAGAATCTTTATAAAGGAAATGAGCTTAAAGATATTATTTGATGCTGCACATAGACATTCCTTTGGTCGTTTGCAGCTTGTTCATGTTACCATTAATTATTTAGCTAAAAATAAATTACAAAGATAAACCGGCTACCCTAAAAAACTTTCACATAACCTTGTGTAGTTGTCTGCAAGAAATGTATAATTTTAAGAAACTTTTCCACCTGATATTAATAGAGGCTTGTTTGTAGAATATTTTAGTGAAACCCTCCCAGTCGAGGCCTAGGCTCTGGCCAAGCCCTGGCCCTGGCTGGTCAGTAAGTATGCCATCATTTCCAGGTGTTTCTGTACTAAAAATGTGATCAAGTCACTTTGACTTGCTGATTTGGGCTCATGAAAGCTGGAACCCCTTTCAGGGTAACCTTGGAAACCTTGCCTGGGAAAGGTTCTCCAGGTCCTGCCTGTGAAATGGGGCTCCCCAGCAATTGCACTCTGGGTGATGATAAAGTATTTAGGCAGTTGATGATGTTGCTGATGTATCTTTCCAAATCATTATCCTTTTACTCATACACCAATGATTACATGTATTACCTTGTTTATTTTTGTTCATTACTAAAGCTGAGCACATGGTGAGCTTATTGTTTTATTCCACGTATTGTTTTACTTTTGTGTTGCCTTCATGTTCATAGTCACAGAACTACATGTTACCAAAAACAAAAAAAGGGGGAGTATGGCTCCTCAAAAACAATTAGATAATGCAATATTTATGCTAAATTTTTGAATAAAGATCATCAATGTTGATCCCCAGAAGAGCAATACTGCTCTGAAGGTTTGTGTGCACAGAACCAATTTACAAAAAGTTTTATGTAAGGATCCACAATTGGGTGTGCAATGGCAAGGCCCAGATGATTTACTAACCTGGGGGAGAGGGCATGCACATGTTCTATTGTCAGCACACCAAAGCAGTTACCTGCTCATCTGGTAAAACTGTACCATGAATCGGAAAGATCAGTCCAACAACTTGATACCCCAGCTAAAGAGACTCTCAATAGCGGCAAAGAGGTGCAACATAACACCAGCCATCAGCATGTGGGTGAACCCAGAGATAATGTGGAGGATGTTGAAGCAACTACAACAAAGAACTGACATCCTAATGCACAGTGTAGGAGTGGCACCAGCCCCAGAGAACGTCTTCCTGGCCTACCTAGCTAGTGATGCCTAAAACAGGCTACCTGAAACAGAGGCCAAGACAAATTAGGAGTATAAAAAGTGGACAAATTTATTCAAGGACTTCAAGGTACACTCAGGCAAGCAAAGTCCCCCTCGAGGGACTACACACAAAATGAACCCTGGATTACGAGCTCTTCACCTTTTATAAGTTTTGTCTTATTGTCATATTTTTCCATAATTCTCCAATCACACCTTCAGGTGATGATATTGACTGCCCCAGGCCCTGCTTCCCCCTTTCCACTTTTGTTTACACATTTTCGGGCCCTAGGGTAACAAATATGTCCTTCAATCTCCATCCAGAGAGCTTTTTTTTGGCTGAATGTGTTGGGAACAGAGGTTTTCAGCGTTCTGTAAGAGCACAGAACTACACCTAGTTACTGATACATGAAGAGAAAAAAACCCTGAAATTATGAAAGCATCACTAGCAACAGTACCGTAAGAATTCTATGACTCGTCTGGACAAACATTCATTGCCTCTGAGGGGATGAGGCCCAGTGAGAGGAAGAAATGACCTAATCACCATCCAGCCCTTATAGCCAAGGCAGGAGCAGGGGTAGAGCTGCCAGGAACATGGCTGTGCCTGGAAGCTTATGAAAGCAGCCTGCCTACAAAGACCTTGTGTCCCACTGCACCCACCATCATACCGTTGTATTCCTGCTGACCTTCTTCAGTTATTCCCTGCACCATGCTTCCAAAAAGACATTCAGTAATGTCAAAGTCAGCATTTCCAGCTAATGGACTCCCTCCTGCCTAAGCAGCACACCCCCCAAGCTCTGGCCATATGAGCTCTGGAACAGCAGCCACTTACTTCCAAGTACAGAAGCAGCTCTCTCCCTGGGGACATTGGACAGCATTATTTTGGTTTCCCATGCTGTGGGTCTCTTTGTCAGTGGCATGATTATGTTTTGATGGGTCTTTATTGATTGTGATCTGTATTCCATGTATCTTATCCTGTGTCCAGCAGATGATCAGTAATAGTCCTGATAAGATAATGGCATTACAGGTGCAGACTGCTTTGGCATTAAGGTATATGAACCCTTCACACAAAAAACAAAGAGGGAGATGTTGCGGATAAGAAAGGCCTTACAACATTTGGGCCTTGTCACCCTTGCAAAATTCTTGCTCACTCCTGCTACTTTGGCTAACCAGAAAAGCACTCTGGGAATGACTCAGCTAACATAGAGGTAAAATACAAGTTATATAACCCATGAAAACAAGTTATATAACTAGTGTGGCTAGCACAGGCTTTTCCCATGAGAATTCTTTTTGTGTTTTATAAATAAAGATAAAGTTTAGATGTTATTAAAAACAGTGTCCCAAGATCTGGACGATGCAGGCCTGGCCAATCAGGCCTAGGGGGAGGCTTCTGGCCGACCAATCTGGGTGACCTTTGAAAACTCTATATATATGATGAAATCAAAACAATAAAGGTCTTTCCTTCTTGCCACTGAGAATGGAGTTCTTTACTCTGCTAGCTGCTCAACAGCGACAAACTAGTGCTTGTTCACCTCATGGTTTATGGTGGTTGGTTGAAACATGTTTGCTGTGCTTCACAAGAATGTAAACTAATAACAGCCTAACTGCTTTAAAAGGCCTGGTTTTTTGCAATAAATTTATTTCTCTTTGCACCTGCTATAGAGAGGTCAGTGCCTCATTCATTACAATTGTCCCTCTCTGCTCTGCTGCTGGTGCATCCTCACCTCCAGTACTGGGTGTGTTGGAAAACATACCAGTTTAAAAATTTTTATATAAGTTTAGCCAGGTTTGTTCACCATTGCCCTGGGGGAAGGGAACTGAAGCTTCTTTCCAGGGCGCTGTTTCCCTAGGTGAAGCCTGATGGGCTTAGCATTTCAACAGACTGAGAGTAGCCCCAAAAAAACAAAGGCCATCAATGGAACATCAACAGAATATCAGCGGCCATCTACGAACATAGACCCTAGCCGCTGCCTCTGGCAGAGTTGGAGACATCTTGTCAGGAAAAGACTGATAAGAAAATTAGGAATGAAGATCTTATTAACATCAGAAGTGAAGAAATCTGGATCCAATAGGAAACCAAATACTAAGAACAACTCAACTTGGGACCAATGAACACTGAACCAACTCATTTCTATGAGTTTTGACTGTAAAATATCTGAAAAATCTAGTAAAAGCCATGTGTCATGGAATGATTCTCTCTGCACACCCGGGCTATGAGTGTATGAGATGATTTCTGTGGCAAATCCTGGCCAGAAAATAAAGTAACGCCTCGACTCTCTAACATTAAAAATGTTGTTGGAGGGTTTTTGTTTTTCCTGCAGTTTCAGTGACAGGTGCAGTTTTGGGCACTGCAATAAAAGAAAGACATGAAGCTATTAGAGAGTGTCTAAAGGAGGGCAACAAGGATGGCCTTAAGGAAAAGCTATATGAGGAGGGGCTGAGGTTACTTGCTTTGTTCAACCTAGAGAAGAGGAATCTGAGGGGACACCTCATTGCAGTCTACAACTCCCATATAAGGGGAAGTGGTAAGGCAGGCCCTGATGTCTTCTCTGTGGTGACAAATGACAGGACCTGAGAGAATGGCCTGAAGTTGTGTCAGGAGAGGTTTAGGTTGGATATTAGAAAAAGGTTCTTCCCCCAGAGGATAGTTGGACACTGGAACAGGCCCCCCAGGGAAGTGGTCACTGCACCAAGCGTGAGAGAGTTCAAGAAGCATTTGGACAATGCTCTCAGGCACTCTTGGGGGTGTCCTGTGCAGGGCTAAGAGTTGGACATAGTGATCTTTGCGGGTCCCTTCCAACTCAGAATATTCTGTGATTCTGTTGATGCCTGATGGTTTTTATCTTTTTTCTTTATACTCTTTTTATACCCTTTTTATACATTTTATACCCTTTCCCATTCCCTGTACCTTTCACTCCCTGTATGTTTTGCCTAGTTCAGAGTTCTTTGGAGCCTCCTCTCTGGAACATGATTTTGTAAACTAAATTGTAGCCTGGTTTAAGGGGGAGAGTAATTAAAATAAGGGGACAATTACTTCATTTGTTAAGTTTCTTATTAAGAAATTTTAGATAGATATGCTAATTTGTGAGGTCCATAAAATTGTACATGCATTGTACCCGGTGTGCTTCATCGGCATGGTTCCACCTTTAATGATGGTGCACCTAAGGTCCTATAAAAACCAAGGTAATAGCCTTTTCCCCTATACTGCTGTGTCTGCGTCTTATTTTTACCAGCTTTTAAGGCATCAGTTCTGGCGAGCCAGCCAGGAGCAAAGGGGACCCTGAGTTCCGATTCTGGATCGAGAAACACCCCGCTGCACCCCCCCACTTGCCGGCACTACAAGAGAGAAGCGGTGGTCCAAGATTGCGAAAACCAAGGAGTTTCCGAAAAACCTACTGCAGGAACACAGCAGGAGAGGTGAGACCAAAGAAGAAAGTTTTACAGTTTTATTGCTAGCTAGAATCTGGGGAAGATCTCCAAAAGCGAGAGTGTGGCAAGGGGGGCCATAAAGGAGGCGTTTTTACAACCTTCTCCGCTCCTGCAAGGGGGGCTGTGAGGAGGAGACACTCTTCGTTACTACTCACAGAAGGCCACACAGCAGCTCACGGAGAGCCGTGGCTCAGGAAGAGCTGTGGCCCAGGGCTGGGGGGGGGCAGGTTCATCAACAAAGTGTGGTAGTTTGAATCTCGCCAAGGTCTCTAAGCCGCGCGTGCCACTCTTTTAAGCTTGCTTTCTTTATTCTGCTGGGGCGTAGGAACCGCGGGTTCGTTTCTCGCGCCAGTCTCTAGGCTAAGTGCTTTCTTTCTGGCTGTTTCTTTTCTGTTTATAAGCAAAACATGAGTAGTGTGTCTTCTGCTAACCCAAAAATCCCACAGGATTCCCCACTGGGTCTGATCTTAAAAAACTGGCACGACCTAATGGAGAAAAGAACCCCTCTGAACATAGAGGAACTAACTAGGCTCTCGTTGTGGGTGTAGCCTGTGTTGAGACTGAGTGTGGCAGGATGCTCCCCCCTCCCCCTTCTCTCTCTGAGCAGTCCCAAGAAATGGATGGCTCAACTTAGGTTGATAGCCTATTCAACAGCTATCTAATGCTGGCGACTGAAAGTCTGAAAAGACACTCCCCTGTGGAATGTAGAGAGAATGTGAGAAATTTTCAGTGACTACAAATACACACTTTTATCCTATAAAAAGCTCACGAAATCTCAGAAAGGTAGAAGCTTTCTACATGGACATTGGAGCTTGAAGTAAAGCCTTCTCCCCAGGGTTTGGATGCAGCCCTGTGGTTACTTCCCTGGGATTGAGTGAGGAAGTCTTAATGTATTCCAGCTCCAAACTGGATTTGGTGAGATCATTGAGTTTCCTAAATTGTATTATTCCGGCTAACTTATAGGTACCTTTCTTAACTTGCATTTCAGCTAGCTCAAGCAAGCATTTCTTAACTTGCATTATAGTTCAAAGCAAACATTTCTTGCATTTTTAACTGTTTTTATAGTTCAAGCAAGGTTTTACCCCATAATTGCATTTTTAACTATTGTAGTGTTGCAATTATGTATTCATTGTGTGTTTATGTGTGTCAATCTGTTCTATGTTTGTATGTTTGTTATGTTCTGTGTTTAATAAATGGTATTTTTAGACAAATTGGCCAGATATCAAAGAATCTTGCGAACGGGACTAAGTCTTGGGGAACTAGCTGTCAAATTGCAAAAACACATAAAACTCCTGTCTCCCTCGCAAGACAGAGAGAGAGAGAAATGGCCCTGTCTAAGTAGTTTGAACAACCAATTAATTACAAAATTACAAGTAGAGCTTCGGATCACAGGCAAGTTTGATGAGTTAAAGTATGCAGAGTTGTTTTCTATATGTCCTAGGTTACAATATAGATGTATTTAAGTATTCTATTACCACCAGCTGTGGGCCATCAGCTGTTATTGCCTGCTAATGACTCACCCCTGATAACAGACAATGGGCCATCAAGGACCCACCACGTGACTCATGGACTTATCTCATCCTATTGTGAGATGCTCCACCCAGGAGGGAGAAGCCAAGCATTCCCACCTGGATATAACCTGGCCTTGGAACTGCCTGAATCAGCCTTGTCTACAAGTGTGCGGCAGCGCAATCTTGCCGTTCGCAAGCGACCACCCCACGCTGCATAATGGGGGAGGTCGCTTGGAGCCAAAACACACCAGGCGGGCACACGCAGCTGCGGCAAGCGGCGGGGCTGCTGGGAATGCGAGCTGCTGTGGAGGCGTGGCAATGAAAGAAGTGCAGGATCATGATCTGAGATTTACAGGGAATTTATTAAGGTCCACAGGTGAGGGTCTGGGGATGGTGAAGAGGGACGGAGAGCAAGGGAGGATGAAGGGGCTGGAAATCCAAGATGGTGAACCCCAAGCGAGGCTCTCGCAGAGGGTTAAGAGGAGAGGGAAGAGGGGCGTAGTTAGCTCCGAAGAGCCAACCAGGGAAAGCCAGTGGGGAGAAGAGTACACCAATAAGCTTACAGCATGAGAGGGTACAGGCTCCTGCTAGGGGGAAATTTCTGGAATATAAACCATGTACAGAAATCCTATTAGCACACTGCAACACCAGTGGACCTTCAGCTGGAGACCAGATCTTCAGAGAATCACTGCTTCAACTGAACTACTTCATTTGGACTGCTACCACCACCCTAACTGGGTGTCAGGTTGTATCTGACTTTGTCAGTGCTTTTCCTTGTATTATTTCACTTATTTTTGCTTTCAGTCTTGACTTGTGATCTCCCACTGGTTTGTTTTCAAACCAATACACTATATTCCTGAATCGAGAAGAAGTGTACAAACAAATGAAAAAAGACTGCCTGCCTTGCGAGAAAGAATATCTTACCGCTTGTCGCTATAGGGGCCAGCCGGACCAGAAGAGCTGGCAAGACCCTGGCCCTGGCTCCCTCCTCTGCCGCCGCCATTGCTGGCAGTCCCCCTCCCTGCCCCGAGCTGATGCGGCGCTGAGAGTGAAAAATAAGTAGCCACCGCCAGCTCCGCTCCCCCCTGCCACGGTGGGGCTGGGAGACAGCTGGCCTCTGTCCCCTCTGTTGCCACCCTCCCCAGGCCACCCCGAGGGCAGAGGCAATGGAGAAGCAGAGGCAAGTCTAGGCGGCGAGGGAAGTGCATCTGCTGCTGTACCTGACCCCTCCAAAGTTGGGAAAGGGGGGGGGCGGAAGGCAGCAGCTGCTTCCCCGCGCGGTCAGTGACAGGGCTGAAGGAAAAGCAGCTGCAATTAAAAGCAAGCTTGATGGATTCAGTGCAAATAGCTCCAGGGAGGAGGAGGCGGGGACAGGGGCTGTGACCACAGCAGCCAGCGGGCTTACCAGGAAGGAGAGGGGAAAGGTAACCCGGGAGGCTATAGGGGTTGCTATTCCGGTAGCTGAACACACCAGATCTAAAAGAGATTAACCAAGAAAAAAAGAGGCTGTCCTAGAAGCACCTTTGAGGTGGGCTGAGGGGAAACTGAGTCAAAGTACTGTAAATGTAACCAGTGCCACAGAGATAAGTAAAACAAGGCCTTTCTTTCAACCTTTAAAATTTAAACTAGAAAAATCCATTCTGCCAGTAAAGAAAGATGATAGTAAAAGTTACAAATTAGTGCAAGATTCAAAAGCAATTAACAAAACCACAGAGGACATAGAGGACATAGATTCAGTTGTGCCAAACCCCTACATTTTTCAGACCACACCGACAAATGAACTAGGGAGGTTCACAGTTTAAGATCTCAAGGATGCCTTTTCCTGGATTTCTATAAGTAAAAGTAGTCAAGAACTCTTTACATCTGAGTGGGAAAATCCTGAAACAGGAGGAGAGACTCAGCTCACCTGGACAGGGCTACTCCAAGAGTTTGAGAATAGCCCAACTATATTTAGACATCAGCTGTCAAAAGAATTAAGAACTAGAGAAAACAAAAAAACCCCTTTATATAAAGCCCTTAAGACAGCTGAGAAAAGAACCATCAACTAGACAGAGAAAGCAAGAGCTGCATTTAAAAAACTAAAAGATTCCTTAATGTCTGCTTCAGCTCTGGGGCTGCCAGACCTAACTACATACGAGCAGCAGAATGTTGCTCTAGGGGTACTGGCACAGCACCTTGAGAATCAGCAAAGAGCTGTGGCCTGTTTCTCAAAACAGCTAGACAATGCTAGCCAAGGGTGGCCTAGGTGTCTAAAAGCTGTAGCAACAACTGTCATCCTAATACCGGAAACTCATGAATTCACCCTTGGGCAGCACATTGTCGTGTATGTACCCCATGCTGTGATTTCTGTGCAGGAACAAAAGGGGGGACACTGGTTATCCCATAGCAGAATGGTCAAATATCAATGTGTGTTGTTAGAACAAGATGATAATACCTTAAAAACATCTGTTGTAAACCCTGCAACATTTTTGTCATCCACGTTACTTAATGACCTGCCTGAGCATGACTGTTTGCAGACAACAGAAGAGACCTATTCCAGCAGACCAGACCTAGAAGATGTGCCTCTGAAAAAGCCAGATTGAGAACTGATCGCACTAACCAGAGCTCTAGAATTGAGCGAGAAAAAGAAAGTAAACATATGGACTGATTCCAACTATGCCTTCAGTGTTGTTCATGCCCACAGAGCTATCTGGGAAGAACGTGGCCTGCTGACTGCTCAAGGTAATGGCATTAAGCATGCAAAACAAATCCTTGCACTCCTGCAGAGCACCTGGAAGCCTACAGAAGTAGCTGTCCTTCATTGCAGAAGTCATCAAAAGAGGAAGACAACCCCTGAAGTGGGAAATTGCTTTGCTGACGAAATAGCAAAAGAGATAGCAGAAAGAAGCATTTTTACAGTAGTGCCACAGAAAGAAGTAGATCTGACAGGGTTTGCTCCAAAATATGATCAGAGTGACCAAAAGTTAATTAAATTTCTTAAAGCTGAAATTAGGGTGGGTAAGCTGTTACACCCATAGGCCAAGTTGTAGTCCCACCCCTGCTCCTTTGAGAAATAGCACAAAGAGAACATGAGAGTACACACTGAAAAACCGAAAACCTTTTAAAACATCTTAAAAAAATAGTGATAAGAAAAGAGATGACTGATATTGTGCAATCTATAGAAAGCAAGTGTAAAACCTGTTGCAAAACTAACCATGACAAAAGCAAGAGAGCAGTATTAGGAGTGACCAAGGCAAGGTATCTCCCAGGAGATTACTGGTAAATAGATGTTGCTGAAATATCACGTAAAGAAAGATACAAATATGCACAAGTATTAGTTAATATATTCAATGAATGGCCTGAAGCTTATCCCTGTCGCACCAATGCAACAAAGGAAGTAGTGAAAGCCTTGCTCAACCATATAATTCCAATGTTTGGAGTTCCTTTGAAAATGTCATCAGATAGGGGACCACATTTTGTTGCAACAGTGATTGGAAAAGTTAGCAGGATTTTAAGACTTACTTGGGACCTGCAGACACCATACAGGCCCCAAACAAGTGGTAAAGTTGAACGTATGAACAGAACCCTCAAAGCCCAGGTTGGTAAGACCTGTCAAGAAACATCTATGACATAAGTTCACGCTTTGCCTATAGCCTTATTGAGGGTCCGCATACAACCAAGGCGGAGAGACAACATAAGTCCCTATGAAAGCCTATATGGCAAACCATATCAAGTTCCACACATTCTGGGGAAAATTCACATAAGAGGAAAAGTTGATTTACAGAAATACTTAAAAGCCTTAAGCTCCATTTTGCTGAAGCTCCAGAGATTTTTCATGCTGTCCAAAGCTATAGGATTGGACACCCCTGCTCACCCATTTCAGCCTGGAAACTAGCTGTACATCAAATGGTGGGCCAGCGACCCCTTCCAAGCTAAGTGGAAGGGACCATTCCAAGTTTTGCTGACCACCCTCACTTCTGAGAAAGGTTGCTAAGAAACGACCATAGATCCACTACTCCCGAATGAAGAAAGCTTCTTCCCCTGAAACCATCAAAAACAGAGACTGATGCAAAACAAGATGATGTAGTTTAAATTGTTCTTTACATGTCTGTTGTTTGCCCAATTGGTAACCATGACTCAAAGCTCAGCCAAAAGTTACACAACACTGTGATCCAAAATATATCCAGAGCTCTTAATATGAGCAATTGCTAGATCTGTACTCAGTTACCACCTCTAGATAGATGTGATAACTGGCCATTAAAAATTAGAAGTTTGAAAGAAGTTTGGAAGAGAATTCAAATTCTGTATAAAGTGAGTTCCAAAAATTACACCTTAAAATTTGACCATATCTTCCATGCCCTCACTTCATAGTTACCAGACTAAGCCTTAGTAAAAGAAACATTTATAATAGTTGTAATTGTAGTTATTATTCTTAGTATAGCTAGTTATGTAAACTAGTGCTGTAAGTAATGTAATGTAGTTGAGACTAGACAAGGTAAAGTCTTGTTAGTCTCCAAAAAAGGGAGGAAATGATGCCTGATGGTTTTTTGTCCTTTCTCTTTATGCTCTTTTTATACCCTTTTTATACATTTTATACCCTTTCCCATTCCCTGTACCTTTCACTCCCTGTATGTTTAGCCTAGTTCAGAGTTCTTTGGAGAAGACGAAACATCTCTACTATCTCAAAACAAGAGGCTCCCACCTTGGCTGAAGCCTCCTCTCTGGAACATGTTTTTGTAAACTAAATTGTAGCCTGGTTTATGGGGGAAAGTAATTAAAATAAGGGGACAATTACTTAATTTGTTAAGTTTCTTATTAAGAAATTTTAGATAGATATGCTAACTTGTGAAGTCCATAAAATTGTATACGTGTTGTACCTGGTGTGATGCCTAAAATGCTGGTAAAAAATTGAGACGCAGACACGCAGTATAGGAAAAGGGTATTACTTTGGTTTAATAGGATCCCAGGTACACCACAATGAAAAGAGAGTGACGATATCACGCGTATACAATTTATGGACTTCATAGATTAGCATACCTATCTAAATTTCCCCAATAAGAAGCTTAACAAATGAAGTAATTGCCCCCTTATTCAAATTACCTCCCCCCAAAAAGGTTACAACTTAGTTTACAAAAACATGTCCCAGTGATGGGGCTCTTTCAAGGTTGGTGTCTCATGCTCTTGAGATTGTGGAGATTGTTTCGTCTTCTCCAAAGAATTCTGAGCAAGGCAAGAGTACAAGGGTTATAAACATGTGGGGCTAGACACAGGGAGTAAAAAGTACAGGAGTGGGAAAGGGTAAAAAGGATATAAAAAGAGTATAAAAGTATAATGAAAAAGGACAAAAAACCCATCAGGCATCAGTGTGCTTTGTCAGCATGGTTCCACCTTTAATGATGGTACACCTAAGATACTATTAAAACCAAGGTAATACCCTTTTCCCCTATACTGCTGTGTCTGCGTCTTATTTTTACCAGCTTTTTAGACATCACTGTGATACCAAAAAACAGTCCAGAAATAACATTGGCCCATTACAGGATGAAGATGGTCACCTCACAAACAGGAACATAGACAAGGCAGAGGTGTTTAATGCTTTGCATCAGTCATCAACACTGATGATGGGCTAAGGGGGACCCAGAGCCCTGAGCTTGTTGCCAGATGAAAAATAATCTGCACCTGGTAAGCTAACACAATGCTTATTCTTCAAAAACCACTGGCCTGTGGAACTGCACAATGCCCATTCTGTAAGAAGGAGAACTGGAAAGCAACCAGCCCAGTTGTGCCAACTTTTACCTGTTCACCTGGTGGTCAGGTGTGACTTTGGGATCACCAACCACCAGGGCCCACCAAAGAGACCCCCCAGGACAGAAAAAAGCATGCGTAAAAGGGAGGAAATATATGTTAATGATTTCAGGGAAATTATTATCATATGGATGTTTATTCTGGGACAGTCAATGAATATGTATGTAAAATATAGTGCATAAACAGGAAGTTTACTGTATTCAGCATGCATGACATTTCAAAGGAGATATCCCCTCGTGCATCCAGCCAAATAAAGAATGCCCGCTTCTTAATGCTACATTGGTGTTCAGGAGATTTTTTTCTTTTTACTGATTTTTGGTAACAAGCTGAAAGACCATGACTGTGAGAATGATTAACTCCCAGTCAGCCCTGAACTTGTGGGGGATTTGCCACTCCAGCTGGATCCCTACAAGTCTATGGGGCCTGATGTGATTCATCCAACAGTACTCAAAGAGCTGGCTGATGTCATCACATCACGAGGCCTCTCTCAATGATTTGTGAGGGGTCTTTGGAACCTGGAGGGGGCGGGGGGGGGGCTGGTGAACGAGTGGCTGCGTGGTGCTTAGTCGCCAGCTCGGCTTAAACCATGACAGTCCTTTTTGGTGCCCAATGTGGAGCTCAAAGGGTTGAGATAATGACAGATCTGACCAGAGTGTGCTCAAACCAAATTGTTGTAAGCATTCATTGTATTGGTTTAATAGTCACTGGTTACAATGTTGATTTATTTGCTCTCACAGTTGTTTCACTTGCTCTCGGGGTTGTGTTCTATAATACCCGTAATATCTTACTTGCAGTATGTGTTCCCTGTAGTGATGTTTATTGTCCTTGGGGGCTGAGCTAAGACTATCATTGTGAGGTACTTTTGTAGTATTGGTTTATGGTATGACAGTGTCGCTGGTCAGGAAACCCATCTGGTGTATGTATTTAGTATTGCGGGCACCTCTGTGCTTTGGGAGTCATCTACTGGGAATGATTAATAATCACACCTCTGTCACTGTTGAACCGCTAGCAGAGAAAAGGAGACCAGTCTTCAGTGTGGCAGAAAACGTCTGTTTTGGGCGCGTTTCCCAAGCCTGCCGGCACAGCGCCAGTACGCTGCACCAGGGCTGCATTCACCACAGAACCCAGCAGAGGAACCGGCATCTGCCCGGGGCTGAAATGCCCCCGCGCCTCTGGGACCAAGCCGGCTGCCGGGCCACCGGGAAGTCCAGACCCCATCCGGGGTCCCGGGGGATGGACTTCTGGCCCAGCCATGCACAGACAGGAGGGCCTAAACGAAAGGACCTCCATCCGCTGCCGGATTCCAGCCACCTCGACCAGTAAATCATGAAGAACTGCAAGCGCAGGAGTTTCCGCCATGCTCAGCACGGACACCGTGTCTGCCGAGCCGTGGGGGAGTCGGGTCAGCCCCGCTCCAGCGAGAATGCCAATCAAAGCTCCCACAGCGGAAGCACCACCTGCTGGCGGCTTCCCTTCCGGCCCCCGCGCTGCCAGAATGGTGGCCAGGTCCGGAAGTGGCCCCACGACCACCCCAGGAAGCCGCCCTGACTGCCAGGCACCAGCCGCAGCCGGCGGCTGAGCCGGCGCGTGCTCGCACCGCCCCGGCGCCACACTGGCCCCGCCCGCGCTGGCCGCAGCCGGCCGTAAACCGGCCGCCGCCGCCCCGGGGTCGAACGGGGCTCCAAGCCCCCCCGTCGGAGGCACCTCTTCCGGTCCCTGCACAGCCAGAATGGCGGCGGGTCCCGGAAGCCGCCCTGCGAGGGGATTGGCCGCCTCCGCGGCTGCCACAGCTTGGGGCTGCACCACCACCATGCCGTCCGGGCTTGGGAAAACGCTAGGGTCCCCCTGTGATAAATAAAACTTGGTTCGCAAAACCGCAAGAAAGAGGAAGGGGCCCCAACCCTGCACACCCTATCAAGACATCCTGTTTGTTCACAAAACCGCAAAAAAAAAGAGGAAGGGGCCCCTACCCTGCACATCCTGTATCCTGTATTTGCTGGGAGTGGGCTGCTTGTAGAATTCTGCTTGGGGGGCACTGCGGATGTGCGAGGAAGAAGAGGAGCCTGCGTCCCACAACCACTGAAGGGCAGAAGACCCCATAGCAACACCACAACGCAGGTGCTGTACCAACTCCGGAAGCTGTACGTGGCCAGAAAATAGAGACTGCAAAAAAGGGGGGACTCTGACTGTCTCAGGGCAGTGTCGTGGGCAGAGCACAGACTCCCCGGCCGCCCAGCGCTGCTTTGCTCACTACTCGCTTGCTTTAAATAAATCAAATTATACTTAATTGGACATTGTCTCTGATTATTGAGACCAAATTTATAACAAATTGGTGCCGTGACTCGGATAAGGGCAATTCTTTGGAGACCCCTCAATGGGAGATGCCCTGTTGTCACAACGGCCCGGAGAGGGTACTCCTTTGAAACCCTTACCGACAAACCTAAATTTCGGGTAGTGAGCAAAGGAAAACCCCTTAATCTTTGTGCACGAAGCTCCGAACGAAGACGCGAGAAGCGTGAGTATGTGTTAAGAATAACACAGGGGATTCGTTCGGTTGGGGTGTCCCAGAGTGTGGTGCGTGAGACGTCCAAGTGGGGATGAAGCGAGTGCGGACTCCTTTGTAGTGCGGTTCCCATAGCCTGCGAGGGAGTGGGCCACGACCAGGAGGACCGGGTGAGTGTGTGTCTGAAGGCACTCTGGAAGATGGGACAGAGGAAGAGCAAGCCCTCTGGTCCCATGGGTGGGGGGTCCCAAGTAAAACTCCCTGATATACCTCCAGACAGCCCCTTGGGGTTGATGATAAAATATTGGGATGATTGTCCCTCAAGAAAAGGAAAAACTAAGGCAAAAATGATAAATTATTGCATGGCAGTTTGGGGCGGTCAACAAATTAGGGGGGACCACCTCTATTGGCCAGTATTCGGATCTTTTGAGGATTGGATTTGTCAGGCATTAAACGTCTATGTAAATTCTAAAACACCTTTTAACCAAGAGGAAAGTGAATATGCTGCCCTATGGATAGTCAATGAAACCAGGGCAACCTTGTTTGTCTTAAATAGAGAAAAACCCAAGAAAAGAAACATAGAAGAAATGCCTCCACCATATATCCCTCCACCTCCTCCACCAGATCCTGTTCCACCTCCCCCAGTCCAGCCCTTACCAGTCCCAGATGCGCCACAAATACCCGCGGACGATGACACTCTACCCACTGAGCGGCGGGTCACCAGAAGTCAAACAAGAACTAATATGTACCCCCTCAGGGAAGTGGGCATGGGCATGGTTAATCAGCCTGGAGGAGGACAAGCGCCTGGTATAGGATATATAGCAGTCCCCTTGAATTCGGCAGACATTAGAGAATTCAAAAAGGAAATGGGACACCTATTAGAAGACCCATTGGGAGTAGCCGAGAGAGTAGATCAATTTTTAGGTCCAAATATTTACACCTGGGAGGAGATACAATCAATATTGGGCATTCTATTTACAGCAGAAGAGAGAAGAATAAGAGCAGCGGGGATGAGGATTTGGGAAAACACTCATCCACATGGCCCTATCGGTGATGTGAAATGGCCCCTTCAACGGCCTAATTGGAATAACCAGGATCCAAACGATAGGGCACATATGCAGGACCTAAGAACCATTATTGTCCAGGGAATTAAAGAAGCTGTCCCAAGGGGACAAAATATGACAAAAGCATTTAATGAACAACAAAAGAAAGACGAGGACCCTACCGAATGGTTGGAGAGACTCCGAAGAAATTTACAATTATACTCTGGAGTAGATCCTGATTCCCCGGTAGGGCAGGCCTTGTTGAAAACACAGTTTGTGGCAAAGGCATGGGTGGACATTAGGAAGAAGTTAGAAAAATTGGAGGATTGGCAAAACCGAGGTCTTGATGAATTGTTAAGAGAAGCACAGAAAGTATATGTTAGAAGGGATGACGAAAGTCACAAAAAGCAAGTCAGGGTGATGGTTGCGGCTGTACGAGGGGGGCAGGAGGGGGGGTCTTCAGGGCCACCTAGGCAGAAAAGTGTACAAGGGAAGGGCGAGATAGTATGTTATTACTGTGGAAAGAAGGGACACATGAAGAAGGATTGTCACCAGCGTATGGTTGATAAAAAAATGTTTAAAGAGGATTAGGGATGTCAGGGGCTCTATCTGCTGGGGTCAAGGAAGACATCAGAGCCCCTGGTAAAACTGAAAGTAGGAACCCAGCAACAAGAATTTAAATTCTTGGTAGACTCTGGAGCAGAGCGCTCCACAGTACAAACACTACCCATGGGATGCAAAATATCCAAAGACACAGTCCAGGTAGTAGGAGCAAAAGGAGAACCTTTCGGGGTCCCCGTGATCAAAAATGTGTTATTCGAAGCAAATTCCAAATTGGGAATAGGCCCCCTCCTGTCAGTCCCAGAAGCAGAATACAATTTATTAGGAAGAGACCTAATGGTGGAATTGGGCATAGGATTAGAAATTAAAGAACAACAGATAAATATAAAGATTTGTTCTCTCAATGTGATAGATGAACAGCAAATAAACCCTGAAGTTTGGTATACTCCTGAGTCTGTTGGAAAATTGGATATTGAACCCTTTAAGGTTACTATCACTAATCCAGAAATTCCAATTAGGATAAAGCAATATCCCTTACCCGAAGATGGGCAATGGGGATTAAAGCCTGAAATCAAAAGATTGATAGAACAAGGAATTCTAGAGCCTTGTATGTCCCCATTTAATACTCCAATTCTGCCGGTGAAGAAACCAGATGGCAATTATCGATTAGTACATGACAAGAGAAATCAACAAGCGAACTGTTGAGCGGTTCCCCCTGGTGGCCAATCCTTATACCATCCTTAGTCAACTAGGTCCCAATGATTGTTGGTATAGTGTGATCGATTTGAAAGATGCATTTTGGGCTTGTCCACTAGATGAAAACTGTCGCGACTATTTTGCATTCCAGTGGGAGGACCCAGACAGTCATGTAAAGCAACAACTACGGTGGACTGTCCTCCCCCAGGGGTTTACAGAATCCCCTAACCTGTTCGGGCAAGCCTTGAGTCAAATACTGCAGAATTATCAAGTGGGACCAGAAGTTAAGTTAATACAGTATGTAGATGACTTACTGATAGCAGGGAAGCAAGAGGAACTAGTAAGGCAAGAAAGTATCAAATTGCTAAACTTTCTGGGGACACAAGGGCTAAAAGTTTCCAAGTCAAAACTACAGTTCACTGAGCAAGAAGTGAAATAGTTGGGACATAGACTAATAGGAGGAACTAAGAAATTAGACCCTGACAGGGTGCAGGGGATCCTGGCAATGCCAGCCCCCAAGACAAAACGGCAAATTTGACAACTATTGGGGCTATTTGGGTATTGCAGACAATGGATTGAAAATTACAGCCAAAAAGTAAAATTCTTATACGAAAAACTAACACGGGATGGATTAATGAAATGGACCCCCCAAGATGAAGACAGCTTTCAAAAATTAAAAAAAGAATTAGTAAATGCTCCGGTATTGAGCTTCCCGGATATTAAAAGACCCTTTTATTTGTTTGTAAATACTGAGGAGGGAACAGCATTTGGGGTACTAGCACAGGAATGGGCTGGAAGTAAAAAGCCAATTGCATACCTCTCCAAATTACTAGATCCAGTAAGTAAAGGCTGGCCTACTTGCTTACAAGTTGTAGCAGCAGCTGCGGTAATGGTGGAAGAAGCTTTGAAAATTACATTTGGGGGCGAGCTGAGGGTGATGTCTCCACATGACATTAGAAGCGTACTGAAACAAAAAGCTGAGAAGTGGATTACAGATGCCCGGTTAGTAAAATATGAAGGAGTTCTGGTTGCATCCCCCAAACTTACTATAGAGGTTGCATCAGTACAAAACCCAGCACAATTCCTATACGGAAACCCCAAAAATAATGTTTTATGGCATGATTGTCTACAAACTATAGAAGAGCAAACAAAAATTAGACCGGATTTAGAAGAGGAAGAATTAGAAGAGGGAATGAAATTGTTTGTGGACAGTTCCTCACGGGTAATTGAAGGAAAACGTAAATCAGGGTATGCAATAATAGATGGAAAGAGGCTTGAAGTACTCCAGTCCGGCCCACTAAGTCCCAGTTGGTCAGCACAAGCATGTGAATTGTATGCAGTTCTAAGAGCTTTACAACTCATAGGAAAAGAGGCAGGAACCATACATACTGATTCTAAATATGCATTTGGAGTAATACACACATTTGGGAAAATTTGGGAGGAAAGGGGTCTCATAACATTGCAGGGAAAGAACCTAGTCCATGAAAGACTAATTAAGGAAATTCTAAAGGCTATCCGGTTACCCTCCAAACTTGCTGTGGTACATGTAAAAGGGCACCAGAGGGGACTGGGAATGATAGTTCGAGGAAATAACCTTGCTGATGAGGAGGCTAAACGGGCAGCCCTGCTACCCCTCCGAGTAGGAAACCCCAGGGAAAAATGCACCACATGCAAAAATGATTTAGAAAGCTTTCCCTGCTATGCATGTTGGAAAGACCTTAGATGGGATGGCTTAGTCTGTGCATGTGAAAACCCTCTTAAAGACTGGTGTTATATACATGGCAAAGAAGGACAGACTCACTCAACTCAATTATCGAGATGCCCCCACACTCCCCAACTGTTAAGTTTTACTACAATTGAACAAGAAAAACTAAAACAAGCAGGCATTAAACCTAACTCAGAAGGAAAATGGCTCTTAGAAGATGGTAGAGAGATCCTGCCAAAACCTATGGCCCTAAGGGTTTTGAGAAGACTTCATGAGAAAACACATTGGGGGACTCAAGCTCTAGTAGATCAGTTTGCCAATAAATATATGTGTATGGGTATTTACAATTTAGCCAAAGAGATAACTATGGGATGTGTCACTTGCCAAAAGGTTAATAAACAACAATTACGAGAAAGGATACCTGGAGGAAGGGAGTTAGCACACAGACCCTTCTCCCACGTTCAAATTGATTTTACAGAATTGCCAACGGTTGGGAGGCATAAATATTTACTGGTTATGGTGGACCACCTTACCCACTTTGTGGAAGCTTTCCCAACAACAAGGGCCACTGCACAAACAGTTGCAAAAATTTTATTAGAACAAATTGTACCAAGATATGGAATTATAGAAGTGATTGATTCGGACCGGGAACCACATTTTGTGTCCAAAGTCACTAAAATTATATCTGAGGCCCTGGGAATTACTTGGGAATATCACACTCCCTGGCATCCCCAAAGCTCGGGAAAGGTGGAAAGAATGAATGGGGAAATAAAGAAACAACTAACCAAATTAATGTTAGAAACCAAAATGAGCTGGGTCAAATGTTTACCACTGGCATTGTTAAACATTAGAACCCAACCCCGCACGGATGTAGGGGTTTCTCCATATGAAATGTTATATGGGATGCCATTCGATTTGGAAATGCCTGTGGATCATCCAGCCATAGCAGATCTCCATTTACAATCCTATATTACCCGATTGGCAAGCCGGAGAGAGAAACTCCGCAAGAAGGGGTTGATAGCTCAACGACCGCCCCTATGGCTACCCATACATTTATTTCAACCTGGGGATGAGGTTTTAATAAAATCCTGGAAAGAAACATCTTTAACCCCTCAATGGGAAGGGCCATATGTTGTGTTGCTTACCACAGAGTCATCGGTCCGGACAGCGGAAAAAGGCTGGACCCACGCTAGCCGAGTGAAGAAATTCAACCGGGACCCCACGTGGAGAGTGGTAGAACAACCACAGGACTTAAAGATAAGGCTTAAGAAATCTTAACCTACCTGTGCATGAATCCTATAACCGTATACCTGAGAAACCACGATTTATTGCTTGGAAAATATGTTAGTAATTATATTGTTAAGTGCAATATCCATAATTGTAATTGCTACCCTTTTGTTTGCTTTATATGTAAGGTGTGCCAGGAACAATGGTGGACCCATTACAAGGAGGGGAGACCCCCTAAGGGAATTTGCCGAATGTGTTACAAATTGGAACGGGAACAAACTTGGCATATTTTGCAATCTAAAGTTCAATTGGGCCAACTGGAGCAAGGGTCCCCAGAGTGGTGGGACATATATGCATATGGGATACACCAAGAGCTGTATTGTTACCACTCAAATGAACCCGCACCAATGGTGGCGAACATCATTGGCGGGGAGTGCAGAAAAGCCTTGGTCCATTTGCCTTGTGGTGGCCCCATGGTTAAACATGTCAACTGGGACAGCTACAAGAAAAAATCCTTTGTCCCTGAGACCCCTGAAGACTATCCTTGCTGCCGAGAAGATGGCTACCCCCGTGGCTCGCCGCAACCGAGTCGACGGGCGAGGCAGAGGGATATATACAGCCAGTGGGGTGAACATACCTGGGACTATGAAAAAATCTGGCACGAGCTGCCCCAAATCGAGAAGGAACCCGAAACAGGCACCACTGTATAAGGCTAAAAAGGGGACCAAGGCAGGGTCTAAACAAACTAAAAGAACTCAAAAAGCACTGGGACCCCCACCTCCTTGCCACACCTATATCTTGCTTTTAAGCCTAGTATTTACATGTACTACTGCTGATGTGCACCCCCACCAACCTTTTCGCTGGACGTTAAGACAATGGGACAGTCAAACCCTAATCCAAACCCGACTCGGACCAGGACAAATCAGTTTTAATGCATCCCTTTGTGCTTTAGCTCCTATAGAACCTTGTATGCTTGAAGGCAAGGGTTGGTATTTTTGCCCTAGTTCAAACCCTGGAAAGGGATATTGTAACTACCCAAATTCTTATTACTGTGCTTATTGGGGATGCGAAACCATAGCTTACCCCTGGCTCCCAGACGGAGACAAGCATATTAAAGTTGGGTGGGGACCTTACGGTTGTAATCCACCTGACTATAGTAGCCAGATTGGAAGGAGGGGAGCAGGACCCAAAGTAACCTGTAAATGGTTATACATAAACATAACACAACCCCAAGATCCTACGTGGCTACTAGGCAAGACCTGGGGTATAAGGTACTGGGAATCAGGAACCGACAGAGGTGGTCTTATCTTTATAAAGAAGGAACCTCTCCCCAATGACCCCGAGCCAGTGGGACCAAACCGGGTCATAACAGACATGATAAATACTGAAGCAGATGGATTAGGCATAGACCATGAGGAAAGTACCACCATATCCAAAACCGAAATACCCCCAACCCCCTCGGGAGAAATAACTGATGAATTATGGAGACTTATGGTAGCCAGCTATAAGGTCCTAAATAAAACACACCCAGAATTAACAGACCACTGCTGGCTATGTTATAACACCAGACCACCCTTCTATGAAGCTATGGGGAAGATTGAAAAAGCTAGAAGGATAAATGGGAGCAACCCTGCTCAATGTCTGTGGAAATCTGGCAAAAGAACAAAACCTGGCATCACATTAGCGCAGGTATCAGGAGAAGGAAGGTGCATAGGAAAAATCCCATCTTATAAAATGCACCTATGTAAAGTAATAATACAAGCCCAAAGACCAAAAGAGCCGGCAGATTGGCTATTACCAGCTAAAAATGCTAAATGGGTATGTGCAAGTGTAGGGGTAACTCCCTGTATTCCCTTAAAGGAGTTTAATCAATCAGACTATTGCATACAAGTAGTAATAGTGCCAAGAATCACCTACCACCCAGGTGATTACATATATGACCACCATTCGGTCCCAGGACACCACCTTGTAAAAAGAGAACCTATTACAGCTATAACTATCGCAACCCTATTAGCATTAGGCACAACAGGAGCAGCCACAGGCATAGCCTCCCTTGTAAAACAAGACAAAGAATTTGCCAATTTACGGGAAACCGTAGATGAAGATATAGCCAAAATCGAAAGTTCTATCAGTGCCTTAGAAACATCATTGAGGTCCTTATCTGAAGTGGTGCTCCAAAATAGGAGAGGATTAGAGTTACTGCTAGCCCAAGAAGGAGGACTGTGCGTTGCCCTAAAAGAGGAATGTTGTGTTTATGCAGACCATACAGGGGTTGTTAGAGATGCAATGTCTGAGCTCCGGAAAGAACTGGATAAGTGAAAAAGAGAGAGAGAGAGTCGACAGAGCTGGTATGAAAGCTGGTTCAATACCTCCCCGTGGCTAACGACCCTACTCTCCACACTGGCAGGGCCCCTAGTAGTAATTGTGCTAACTTTGACTTTTGGACCATGATTTTTTAACAGGCTGATAGCTATAGTTAAAGGAAGACTGGAGGCGGCGCATTTAATGTTAGAGCAAAATATAAAACCATACCTGAACAACAAGAGAGTGAGATGGAAGAAGAGTTGATCTTAAGCCATGAAGCATTAAGGCGATTCTGCGAACAAAATGGTAATAAAGAGAGGGGGGAATTGTGATAAGTAAAACTTGGTTCGCAAAACCGCAAGAAAGAGGAAGGGGCCCCAACCCTGCACACCCTATCAAGACATCCTGTTTGTTCACAAAACCGCAAAAAAAAAGAGGAAGGGGCCCCTACCCTGCACATCCTGTATCCTGTATTTGCTGGGAGTGGGCTGCTTGTAGAATTCTGCTTGGGGGGCACTGCGGATGTGCAAGGAAGAAGAGGAGCCTGCCTCCCACGACCACTGAAGGGCAGAAGAAGACCCCATAGCAACACCACAACGCAGGCGCTGTACCAACTCCGGAAGCTATACGTGGCCAGAAAATAGAGACTGCAAAAAAGGGGGGACTCTGACTGTCTCGGGGCAGTGTCGTGGGCAGAGCACAGACTCCCCGGCCGCCCAGCGCTGCTTTGCTCACTACTCGCTTGCTTTAAATAAATCAAATTATACTTAATTGGACATTGTCTCTGATTGATTATTGAGACCTAATTTATAACACCCCGAACCAGCCGCTGCGTGCACGGGAACCCCCACGGCAGCCGAAACCACCGGCAGATCCAGAACCGGAACCCCCGCAGCCACAAGCTGCTGGTACGCAGCCAAGGCGAGCAGCTGGGAGTCCCGGTCCGCGGCAGCACCCCCCACGTCTGCCCCACCAGCCCCCGCCGAGCACCCCGGCTGCCCACGAGGGAGAGGCACTCTGGCACCATTCTGCGGGGGAGGGGGGGATTTCTGAGGCTGCACATGCCGCGGTGGCAGAAGGGGAGGAACTTTTGCAGTGGCCATGTCAGAGCCGGTCTGCGGTCCCCCTTTCCTCATCATCTCGGCCAGCTGTTCTGTCGGATGGACATAAGAGCGCCTTGGGAGGTCAGTTGGAGAAACATACAGAGGTTTTCCAGCTGCATCCGCTTCCAGGGATGGGACTTCAGCATCTGTCTGGGTCGGTGTGTCCTTCACACATTGCCCCACGACCGAGAGCAGGGGTTCCAGGCCCTTGCAACCCGCGAGCTACGACTCATAAAACGCCTGCCCCTTCAAAGCATCCCAAATGTCTCTCCAAACCCCATGGAAGCGGACTGTAGTCCTGTCTCCAAGCATCATCTCCGTGGCCAGGGTGCGACTGACATTGAACCAAAAATCACAGCTCAGTGCCACGTCCCAAACATCCCAGGCCACGTGGCCCTCGACCCATTGCAACAAGGCCTGAGCGACCCACAACGTCTGATGGGCCGCAGGGTCATCCTCATAGTCCTCCAGAAAAGCCCGCAAGAGTTCATCCACAGGAAGGGGGTGTTCCATGTCGGCATCAAGATCAGCCATGCCTAATGGCAGGCGGGGGGGTTGGGCCCGGGCAAACCGCGTACTTGTCGCTGCGTGCAGTACACGTCGGTGGTCACCAGATGTCGCTGTTGAACCGCTAGCAGAGAGAAGGAGACCAGTCTTCAGTGTGGCAGAAAATGTCTGTTTTTATTAATTAATTTCAACTTATAGACTTTCAAAGGTCACTCAGATTGGTCGGTTCAAAACCTCCCCCCAGACCGATTGGCCAGGCTTGAATCATTCATATCTTGAGACACTGTTCCAACAACATCCAAACTTTATCTTTGTTTATAAAACACAGGAAGAAGAGAGAAAAATTTTGTGGCTAGCACAGACCTTTCCCATGGGAACTCTCTTTGTGGCTAGCACAGTTTTTCCCATGAGAAGTTTTCTTGTGTTTTGTAAATAAAGATAAAGTTTGGATGTTATTAAAAACAGTGTCTTGAGATTTGGACAGTTCAGGCCTGGCCAATTGGCTCAGGGGGAGGTTTCGGACTGACCAATCTGGGTGACCTTTCAAAAGTCTATATAAATTGGAACTAAAAAATAAAAGACACTTTTTTATGCCATTGAGAACCTGGTCCTCTTTACTCTGCTAGCGGCTTGACAGCGACAAAATTTCTCACGGGAAAGGTCTGTTCTCGCCACACACCTCTGGCCTTTTCTCCTCAGAGAGACAACCTATGGGGGAGATACCTTCCTCCATCTTCCTTCCTTCCTTCCTTCCTTCCTTCCTTCCTTCCTTCCTTCCTTCCTTCCTTCCTTCCTTCCTTCCTCCCTCCCTCCCTCCCTCCCTCCCTCCCTCCCTCCCTCCCTCCCTTCTTCCCTTCCTTCTCCTCCAGGCTGATTACAGTAGCATTTGAGAATTTTAAAGGTTTTGAATATCCCTTGAATATCCTTGAAACCAACCTTTTTCTAGAAGCCGGCATGTTGCCGCATATGGTTCAGGTCTGGTTTAAGGTCAGACAATTTAATTAAGAACATTACCCAGAGATCTGCCCAAATGCTGGATAGTTTGGAGTGGCAGGGTGTGTGGGATTGTATGGACAAGTCCCTAGTGCAGTGGGCACCTCCAATATGTTTGCACCTTACCCCTGAATGAATCCAGAAAAACAAGTAAAATATTTGAAAAAGGTGTGTTGTTACCCTGGCACCCCAGAGGGACAGATCTCTGGATCTGACAATTAAGATGACAGGCCCCGAGGCTGCTCCAACCCCAGCGACAGACACTGCCACTGAAACAGAGAACCAACATGTGCCAGTGTCAGTTGCCCCTGTATAGAAGCAGAAGAAATGCACACTAAAGTCACCCTGTCAAACAGCTTTAGCAAAACCAGTCAAGGAGGACAAGGAGGTCAAAGAGGATGGAGAGGGCAGAGAGGGTGAAGAGCATGAAGAAGCATGGCCATCACAAGGGCCATTTTCAGGGCCATCACCAAGGTCATCACAGGAACAGGAAGAAGAGACAACCAACATTCGATCCCTATCCCTGAGTGAGCTGCAGGAGATACAAAGATTTCAGCCATCACCCACATGAGAGTATCACTGCCTGGCTGCTCCGGTGCTGGGACAACAGGGCTAGCAATTTGGAATTAGAGAGTAAGGAAGCCAGGTAGCTGGGACCACTTGCTAAGGAACCAGGCATTGACAAAAGGATGAGAAAAAAGACACAAGCCCTTAGCCTCTGGAGGCGATTCCTGCTAAGTGTGAGGCAAAGGTATCCCTATAAGGAAGATATTCCATGTCACCCAGGCAAATGGACTGCAATAGAAAAAGGTATCCAATACCTGAGGGAATTGGCTGTGCGAGAAATGATATATTATGACCCAGACAATACGCAGCTCCCCACAGATAAAGACAAAGTCCTATGCCTACGACTCATGTGGCAGAAATCAGTATAGAGTGCCCAACAGCGCATGCCAACCCCTTGGCAACATTAATTTGGAAAGATGATGTGCCGCCAAAAGTAGATGAAGTGATTTATCAAATCTGGGAATATGAAGACAGTATTTCTTCTTCCCTCATCTTGGCTGTGGAGAAACTATCAGATGAACTGACCCAGGAGCTCCAGCAATTCAAAGAGGATATGTTCTACTCCTCACTTGTACGGGCCCATATCTCAGCAACTGACAGGAGTCCTCTTGCTCAAGAGAGAGGATATAGAAGGTACACACCACGGGGTACCCTGTGGTTTTACCTGCAGGACCACATGAGGAAGTAGGATGGACAACCTACCTCAACCCTAGAGGCGTGGTTGCAGGAAATGCAGGGAAAAACAATCACAAATGGGGGTTCTTCCAGGAAAGTTGCTGCTCCAGTCTCCAGTGGGCAGTTTCCCAGGCATAATGGAAGGGCTGATCATAGTGCTGACTCTGTGGAGAGAAGTTCTAGGCCATTTCTACAAGAAGTAAGCGAGGAATCTTGTGATCAGTATTAGAGGGGCCCTGCCTGCAGACAGGTGGACGGGAGGGTGATTCGCCCCAATTGAGCCCAGAGACACTTCAGAGACCAAGTCAGAGAAGTGGGTATTTGCTTTATTCGATGCACTGGGTGTGTGGGAATTGTTTCCACCAAACACACACCAGTACCTCCAAAGGCACAGTGTTATAGGTAAAATTCATGAATATTCATTACATTCCCCAGGATAGGAGTGGTTATACAAATTACTTCTCATAAGTAATTAATATTACTAGCGATTTCTTGTGCTCAATGGCAAAAGGATTCTTTTTGCCCCCTTTTATCTTGATAAGATTAAGGGAATCCACAAGGCCAGAACTGTTATCAGTGTTCAGCCCTGGACGGGCACCGTGCTGGTGGAAGGGGCAAAAGCTCAAAGAAACAAGAATGGTTGAAGTGCAAATAGATTTGGGTTATCTATTTGACCACTCCTTTCTCAAGGGATAACCGGGTTTCCTGGACTGTGTGGATTCAATGGCCTGGCACAGCAGCCCCACAGGAGTACAAGGCTTTAGTAGACACTGGTGCACAGTGTACCCTAATGCCATCAAGCTATAAATGGGCAGAACCCATTTGTATTTCTGGAGTGATGGGGGATCCAAACATCTGGCTGTATTGGAGGCTGAGATTAGCCTGACTGCGAATGAATGGCAAAAGCACCCCATTGGGACTGGCCCAGAGGCTCCGTGCATCCTTGGCAAAGACTACCTCAGTAGAGGGTTTTTCAAGGACCCAAAAGGGCACCAATGGGCTCTCGGTATAGCTGCCCTGGAGACAGAGGAAATGAAACAGTTGTCTATCTTGCCTAGTCTCTCAGATGACCCTTCTGTTGTTGGATTGCTGAAGGCTGAAGAACAGCAGGGGCACTACAGTGGTGCACTGGCAGCAATATTGCAACAAATGAGACTCCCTGTTTCCGATCCGTAAATTGATTTGTTGACTGGAAAGCCAAGGAGTGATCAGCAGGACCCGCTCACCCTTTAATAGTCCCATATGGCCAGTGCGAAAGTTTAACGGAGAATGGAGAGTAGCAATAGACTATCGGGGCCTGAACAAAGTCACACTGCCACCGAGTGCTGCCATACCAGACATGTTGGAACTTCAATATGAGCTGGAGTCAAAGGCAGCCCAGTGGTGCTACAAAGGATATCGCTAATGCGCTTGTCTCAATCCCTTTGGCAGCAGAATGCAGGACACAGTTTGCTTTCACTTGGAGGGGTGTCCAGTACACCTAGAACCAGCTGCCCTAGAGGTGGAAACACAGTCTGACCATCTGCCATGGACTGATCCAGACTGTACTGAAACAGTGTGAAGCTCTGGAATGCCTGCAATACATTGATGATATCATTGTGTGGGGCAATGCAGCAGCAGAAGTTTTTGAAAAAGGGAAGAAAATAGTTCAAATCCCTCTGAAAGCTGGTTTTGCTGTAAAACAAAGTACAGGGACCTGCACAGGAGATCCAGTTTTTAGGAATAAAATGGCAAGATGGATGTCGTCAGATCCCAATGGATGTGATTAACAAGATAACAGCAATGTCTCCACCAACTAGCAAGAAATAAACAAGCTTTTTTAGGCATTGTGGGATTTTGAAGAATGCACATTCCAAATTAAGGTCTGATTGTCAGCCCTCTCTATCAAGTGACCCAGAAGAAGAATGATTTCAAATGGGGCCCTGAGCAGCGACAAGCCTTTGAAGAAAGTAAACAGGAAACAGCCCATGCAGCAGCCCTCGAGCTGGTCTGGACAGGGCAAGATGTAAAACATGCTCTCCACCACAGTCGGGGAGAATGGCCCTACCTATAGCCTCTGGCAGAAAGCACCAGGGGAGACTTGAGGTCAACCCCTAGGCTTTTGGAGTCAGGGATACAGAGGATACAAAGCCCATTATACTCCAACTGAAAAAGAGATACTGGCAGCTTATGAAGGGGTTTGAGCTGCTTCACAAGTGATTGGTACTGAAGCACAGCTCCTCCTGGCACCCTGGTTACCCGTGTTGGGTTGGATGTTCAAAGGGAGGATCTCCTCTACACATCATGCAACAGATGCTACATGGATACATGGCCCACATTGATCACACAACGAGCTCGAGTAAGAAACCCCAGTTGTCTGGGAATCTTAGAAGTGATCACAGACTGGCAAGAAGGCAAAGAGTTTGGAATGTCACCAGAGGAGGAGGTAAGGTGTGGCTAGCACAGGTCTTTCCCATGAGAATTTTTCTCCTGTGTTTTATAAACAAAGATAAAGTTTGGATGTTTTTTAAACAGTGTCTCGAGATTTGGACAGTTCAGGCCTGGCCAATCAGGCCTAGGGGGAGGTTTCTGGCTGACCAATCTAGGCGACCTCTGAAAAGTCTATATATATTGAAATCAAAATAATAAATTCTCTCTTTCTTGCTACACTGAGAACTCGGGTCTTTTCTCTGCTAGCAGCTCAACAGCGACAGTAAGGTGCTGAAGAGGCCCCACTCTATAATAAATTTCCAGAAAGTGAGAAGCAATATGCCTTGTTTACTGATGGATCCTGCCATCTTGTGGGAAAGAATTGGAGATGGAAAGTAGCTATATGGAGTCCCCTACAACAAGTCACAGAAACTGCTGAAGAAGAAGGTGAACCAAGCCAGTTTGCAGAGGTGAAAGCCATACAGCTGGCTGTAGACATTGCTGAATGAGAAAAAAGGCCAATACTTTACCTCGATACTGATTCATGGATGGTGGCGAATGCCCTGTGGATAGTAGTTGCAGCAATGGAAGCAGAATAACTGGCAGTGTAGGAGTAAACCCATCTGGGCTGCTACACTGTGGCAAGATATTGCAGCCCAGGTGGAGAACCTGGTAGTGAAGATACGTGTGGGAAGATGACTGGGGGTAAAATCTGAGAAAACTGGGAAGTTAGATTCACATTCTAACAGAAGTTATAAGGGTACGGAAATTATAGGGTGAAATGCAGTTGCTACTCCCTGGATGGAATGCAGTTGGCATGCCCGAAACCTATTCCATGATGACTCCACACACACACACAATGTGCAACCTTAAGCATGTACTAAGGGGGATGAAACGGAGGGTGGAGTGGAGTGGAGACACTGCGGCCAGGCTCTGTAGAAATCCTTGCAGGGAGGGGAACTCGATGGTACCTTGCAGCTGATAAACTGCATAGCACCAGTCAACCAGGGGAGATAGGAGATGTCTTGCTGCTGAACCAAAATCATTCTCCTTGGATGAACTTGGTTCATTATAATCGAATTGTAATACTAAGGCACACCTCCATCCCAAAGCTACCTGCCTCCAAGGTACGACCACCCCTCACTGAGCATAAGTTCTATATTTTATTGACTATGCCCTTAAGAGCGAAGCGACAGAATTTTACACCAATCAGTAACAAAGGTATGCATGAGTAGAGTCACTCAAGCTCCAACCAAATGCAAAGAAATAGTATAAAAGTAAGTTAATGGGGAAAAGTTAGGGAAGACTCCATCATAACTGTTGGGATCATTCAGCAGGCTGAACCTGTCTTCTCCCCCATAGGGACACCTATTGGGTAAGAACTGTACTCTATGCATGCCGAATGATTATCTCAACCTAACTTTTATTGGTGATTAGAGATTGTCTATATATTGCTTTGAATACGTTCACTGGCAATCCTCAAACCCTAACCCATCACAGTTTTCTGTTTTCAGTGTATATATTAATAAAGAGTGTTATTCCAGAAACTGTTAGTGTGAGTCCTTCAAGGGTGCTAGCAGTCACCAGCAGTGGGTTACATACTTGGGAAAAAGCGTGGAGACTCGGGAGGGGGGGGTGTGTGGGGTGGGGTGTGGGGGGGGTGTCTTTCTTTTATGCTGTTGGCATTTGACCCTAAACAAGTTAGTCAAATCGCCCTCCAATCCAGCAGGTTGCTCAGTGGAGAGTCCCCCTAACGGGATGCTGACTGGTTGGGCATGAGAGTCTTGGCTTTCCTGGGGCACTGACAGACCAATCAAACACGAAGGGGTTTGAGGAAATCCCCCCTTTCATGTGACAGTATGTCATGTAGATGCTGTGTCACGAGTGGAGACAGAGGCTGGATAGATTTTACCAGTTGCCTAGGCCTATGACAACTAGTGACCAAACCTACTCAGAGTGACCAGCACCCCAAAAAAACCAGTCTCACTCACAAGTCCTTATAAAGATAGCCGATTTATGTCTAATGTAAAATAGATTATGGTTTATTAGACACAGGTGAGAACGGAACAAAGAACTAGACAATTTTTTACTACACAATACATGAAAAGCTATTCATAGCTAAACAAACATATATATATGTTGCCCAACATAGGGAGATTAAAAACAATATAGCGCTAAAAATTAAAAAGGTACTTATTAATATTATTATAGCTAGCAAAGAAGAATACAATTTAGGAAACCAATGCTCTTACCGAATCCAATTTTTGGAGCTGGGATGCATCAGGATCCTCCCTCAATCCCGCGAGAAGTAACCACAGAGCCTGCGTCCAAGCTCAGGGGAGAACACTTCACGCTCCAATGTCCATGTAGAAAAGCTTCTACTTTTGCTGAGATTTCGTGGTGTTTTTATAGGGAAAAGAGAGTGGATTTGCGGTCACTTAAAAATTTTTCACATTCTCTCAGTGTCTCACCTTGACTTCCAGGCGCCAGTACTAGATAGCCCGGATTAAGTTATCAACCTAATCTGAGCCATCCATCTCCATCCGCCGATCAGGGAGAGGGAAGGGGGAGGGGGGAGCATCCTGCCACATGCTGATGTACCCAAGAGTCAGGCCCCTGAAGAACATCAGAACAACCAGCAGGTGGATCAGGCTGCTAAGATTGAAGTGGCTCAGGTGGATTTGGATTGGCAACACAAGGGTGAATTATTTCTAGCTCAGTGGGCCCATGACACCTGAGGCCATCAAGGAAGAGATGCAACATAGAGGTGGGCTTGTGATTGAGGGGGGGACTTACCCATGGACCTTATTGCACAGGTTAGCCATGAATGTGAAACATGTGCTGCAATTAAGCAGGGCCAAGGGGGTAAAGCCTCTTTGGTATGGAGGACAGTGGCTGAAATACAAGTAGGGGAGGCCTAGGCACATTGACTATATCTCACTCCCCCAAACCCATGGTGGCAAGCGCCATGTGATAATGATGCTGGAAGCAACCGTCAGATGGCTGGAAACACACCCTGTGCCCCATGGCACCACCCGGAACACTATCCAGGGCCTTGAAAAGCAAGTCTTATGGCAACACCATACTCCAGAAAGAATTGGATCAGACAATGGAACTCATTTCCAAAACAACCTCATAGACAATTAGGCCAAAGAACATGGCATTGAGTGGGTGTATCACATTCCCTGTAATGCACCAGCCTCTGGAAAGATCAAATGATGTAATGAACTGTTAAAGACTACACTGAGAGCAATGGGTGGTGGGATTTTCAAACATTGGGATACACATTTAGCAAAGGCCACCTGGTTAGTCAACACCAGAGGATCTGCCAATGGGGCTGGCCCTGCCCAATCAAAACTTTCATGTACTGTAGAAGGGGAAAAAGTTCCTGTAGTACACATCAAAAACATGCTGAGGAAAACAGTCTGGATTATTCCTATCTCAGGCAAAGGCAAACCCATCCCTGGGATTACTTTTGCTCAAGGACCCATGTGCACTTGTTAAGTAATGCAGGAGGATGGGGAAGTGCAGTGTGTACCTCAAGGAGATTTGATTCTGGGTGGCAAGAGACAATTACTTGAACTGTATGATGTTAATAAACATTTAATACTGTGTATTATCACTTCTATGGTGGCTGTGTGTGCATCACCACACTGGATACCTCGCAGAATCTATCTTTGCCATATCCACTCTAGGGATGTGAATCTGACTTCCCTCCGATCGTCGCATTAATGAAGAATGAACTTTGATAACACTGAACAAGTGCTGCAACAATGGAATCAGAACTGACTTCAAAAATTCAACACCTCACACCATCTTTCCTGCTTGAAAAGCTGTTATCAGGGATGGAGGCCAAAGTCATGGACTAAATTAATTCAACAGACATTTTGTGGACATTTTATAGACAATTTGCAGAGGCGGTCCATAGACTAAGGGAATGACATCTGTGTGTATATCTATCAAAATCAATAAATAGGAAAGGTGGTGGAGTATTGGGAAGTGTGAGACCTGGCATGATGCAAATTGTATGGAATAAGGGGTGGATATTGTTGGGCACAAAGGGTTATAGCAAATGGGGTTAAATCAGGCTGGCGACCAGCCACTAGTGGGGTTCCTCAGGGCTCCATCCTAGGCCCAGTTCTCTTCAACATCTTCATTAATAACTTGGACACAGGACTCAAAGCTGTACTAAGTAAGTTTGCCAACAACACTAAATTGGAAGGAGCTGTTGACTCCCTCAAAGTCAGAGAGGCCCTGCAGAGAGACCTAGACTAATAAGAAGGCTGGGCAATCACCAACCATATGAAGTTTAACAAGGGCAATGCCGGATTCTGCACCTGCGATGGGGCAACTCTGGGTGCACATACAAACCAACCGTATCCTGGGGTACATCAGGCACAGCATCTCTGGCCGGTCAAGGGAGGTGATTGTCCCGGTCTACACCGCATTGGTGCAGCCTCACCTCCAGTACTGGGTGCAGTTTTAGTCACCGCAATATAAGGAGGATATTAAGCTATTAGAGAGCATCCAAGGGAGGGCCACAAGGTACTGATCTCTTCACTCTCGTGACCAATGATGGGACCTGAGGCAATGGCCTGAAGCTGTGTCAGGAGAGGTTTAGGTTGGATATTAGAAAAAGGTTTTTCACCCAGAGGATGGTTGGGCACTGGAACAGGCTCCCCAGGGAAGTGGTCACAGCACCAAGCCTGCCTGAGTTAAAGAAGCATTCGGACAATGCTCTCAGGCATGTGGTGGGGTACTTGGGGTGTCGTGCGGAGGGCCAGGAGTTGGACTTCGATGATCCCTGTGGGTCCCTTCCAACTCAGCATGTTCTATGATTTTATGATTCTATAAACAAAATCTGTGAGCCTTGACTTTCATCTTCCCCGAATCTGTCTTTTATTGAAATTGTTAATTTACCCTAGAGACAGGACTTTATTACAAGTCCTATATCAAGTAATAGATTCTGGAATTTGGCAGTGTCTTTCTAGCTGTTAATTAATTTCAGTCAGACATTCTAATCTGACATTCCTAAATCAGTTTTCTCTGGCCTCCCTTCAAACCTGATAGAGCATTTATCAGAGCATAAGTGGGTAGTTTGAACTGTCACTCAGCCCTTTTTACCAGTAAATTCAAAAAGGAAACAGTTTAAACCACGAAACATTCAAGAAAATCATCATTCTGAAATCCATTGCATCACCAAATACTGCTGATAAGGGCTTCCATTTAGTATCTCTGTCTCAAACTACGTACCAGTCAGAATACTATCCCAATATAAAAGGATGAAGACTTACATATATACATATTAAAAACCCCCAGGAATATTCTACATTCACATTCTTGAAAGATCCCATTACATTTGCAGTGGTTTTCAAAATGTACATCCACTTTACAGGTCTTATCCAGCTTAAAGTTTCCATGCAAATATTTTTAATTTATTCCCGAAGTAGCTTCCTGGAGAGTCCCACAGTACTTTAGTCCAGAAGGATCATTATGCACATGAGATTTCAAAGTTTGAATTAATGTTATGTTTAAATAGAATCTGAGGGGGGGTTTATTTTAACTTTCTCATTCACAACTTTAATAAACATAGGTAGACAATTATGTAGGACTCCTGAAAAATAGCAAAACAATACACTTCTAATGGAACATCCTAGAGCACACGTGGGTAATCAAACAGAATTTATAGATCTAAGTTTCTCTGTCACCCATCTTTCACATCCGGGGAGGGGGTGGGGGGTAAGAAAAAATAGACTAAACTGATTTGAGACTATGCATGACTATGACAGAGTTATGGAGTATACAACATTTCCCAAAAGATATATGTGAGCCATCAAAGAGCATCCAAGTATTACACAACTGTTGGGGTGGATGATACCACCTCAGGAGCTGCTGAGGAGCTGAGTGGTTCCAACACAGCAGAACCCCACTGGTGGAAGCCTTCTTAGTCCTCCCCCCTGGAGAACACGATGGTTCCTCCCCAAATTATGTAAATCCCCCCAGCTGTAACCTAACCCCTGATCCCATCCCTTCCTCCTCCCATTGGTTGTGGTGTTCCCCCCGCCTCCTCTCCCCTGACCCTCCAGCCGCCCCTTTAAATGTAGACGGCTGGGGTGTCTCGTCCTCTTTTGGCCCCGGAACCCTTCAGAATAAACCTCTGGAACCTCCGGCTGACTGAGCGCTCTGAATTCTTTGTCTCTGGTAACGCACGAGTTATCCAGCTCCGTGGGTGAGTGAGAATATGTGCCTTACACCGGCACGGGTGTGAGAAGGGCTTTTCTGTACAGCACCAGGCAGTGCTGGCTGGAGTGATCTCTCGAAAAGCCATAGAGACACTTTCGGTAAACGCAGAGGCCTGGTTCCACCCCTCCTCCCCCTCCGCGTTACACAACCATAGTATTAAAGTATTAAGTCTCCTGCAGTTTCTTCATAGAATATTCTGAAGCTAAATCAATTACTTTTCAACAAGAAACAGACTGCCATGTTATTCCATAACACCACAACTCACTGGCAAATTCAGCATTTGTAGAAAACAAACAGAACTTGGTAGTACAAGACTACACCGTTCAACAAGTAATGGGGGGGAGCAATGCAAACCACAAACATTCTTTTTTTAAATCTACCAGTGCTACTTCAATTCCTGCTTCTCACAGGACTAGAAAACCTAAGCCATACACAGCATTAAACCCCCACATCTGTATAATTGAGTTCATTTAGCAAGGAATATGCCTACACCATTCTGACTAGAGACAGATTCCCTCCCTCTCCCTTTGCATGCTGGTGAAGGGTCTAGAACACCCTGGAACAATCCTCCCCAAACCTTCACATTTTGATGCACAGAGACACTCATCCCTGTCACAAATGGTGTGATAAAGAGGGACAGACATTTTCTGTATGAACTTTCTAACATCTCCCTCACATATTGGGAGGACAAGCACTCTTGCAACATACAAGGAAAGATCTCACTGCCACAACCTACCAACACCCTTATTTACGCAGCAGTAAACACTGTACAACCCATCAACAGCTTTTCTCCACCAAAAACCTACACACACAGGACTTAACAACCCTAGCCCTCTATTCACAGCACAAAAAAGCACCAGAAAAATCTCCCAACATTAAACTCACACGTGCAACCCACCAACTTCTGTACTAGATTCTTTAGGACCCAAATACTCCCCCATCCACATGTGTAGACTTCAGAAACAGCTCACATCCTCCCCAAGACATGCTCACAGTTTAGGAGTACAGAAAATGGATGCCCAATTCCTAACAGGCCTGCTGCCTGCCATGTATACTTAGTGTTCAAAAAGCCTGTTCAAAAAACTGTATTGGGTGTGGCTGAGATGGAGTTCATTTTCCCATAGCAGCCCTCAGTGTTGTGCTTTGCATTGGGAGCTGGAAAGTTTTTGAGAACACACCAATGTTTTGGCTACTGCTGAGCAGTGCTGGCACAGCATCAGCGCTGTCTCTCGACATTCTATCAAGGGATTGGGGGTGGGCAAGATCCTGGGAGGGATGAAGGACTGCATCTCGTGGAAAGTGACCCACGCTGCAGCAGTTCGCGAAAAACTGTTGCCCAGGGAGATGGACTCACGCTGGAGAAGTTCATGGAGGACTGTCTCCCGTGGGAGGGACCCCATGGTGGAGCAGGGGAACGACTTCTCTCCCTGAGCAGTGGGAGAAACAGCCTCTTATGAACTGACCATAACCCCCATTCCCTGTCTGCCTGCACCACTGGGGGGGTGAGGAGGTAGAGCTCAGGAAAGAGGGAGGGGTGGGGGGAAGGTATTTTTAAGATTTGTTTTACTTCTCATTATCCTGCTCTGATTTGATTGGTAATAAATTCAATTAATTTCCCCAAGTCGAGTCTGTTTTGCCCATGACAGTAATCAGTGAGTGATCTGTCCCTGCCTTTATCTCAACTCATGAGTCTTTTGTTACATTTTCTTTCCCCTGTCCAGTTGCAGAGGGGAATGATAGAGTGGTTTTAGTGGGTACCTGACATCCAGCCAGGGTCAACCCACCACATATGAACATGAGGACATTGAAGTAGCATTAAGAAATTAGCAAAAACCTTAGTTTCTAGAGGCATGTGATTTCTGGTTAAAAAGCTAACCCCTCTAAGAGAATCTATGCCAGTATTCATGACGAGAAAAACAGTTCAGGGTGAAAGAATTTAACTGTCTCATTTGCAACTCCCCTCTACCAGCGTAAAGGTACTAGTTAGCAAAAGCATATAAGCAATAATGGCTTAGACAAGAAATGATGAGAAAATATCCAAGCAAGATATTTTTATGGGCACTATTAAAGCACAACCCATGCAAAAACATGATAATGATTCTAGTATAAGATTGAGAACAAATGGCTATGGAAGATATAACATTTGCAAACAGCAGAAGTAAAGAACTGGTTAAAACCATCCGCTGCTGAGATCCCAAAGAAAGCAATAAAAAGGAACTGTCAAAAAAAAAATCAAAGTAGTCTAGGTTTGCAAAACCCAGAATACCTAAAATGACTAAATTTGGATCCCATCCAGTCCCATAGACTTGTGTCTAAGTGGTGTAGCAGGTTGCTAGCCATTTCCCCTAGGACTATGGGGGTTTCATTCTGCTTCACATCTCTGTCTTCAAGCTCAGGGAGCTGGGTACCCAGAGTGTAAGTGATCTTAGTAATAAAGACTGAGGTAAAGAAGGTATTAAGTACCTCAGCCTTTGTCAACGTTTCCCCCACATCTAAGAAATGATGGAGATTTTCCTTAGCCCTTTTTTTGTTGCATTTTTTTGTCTTTGCGCGTGGACAAGGTACAAGTTTGGGGAAAGCAATGCCAGGGGTGCCTGTCCCTGTGTGTCAAGAAGGCTAAATGGGGCAGGGGAAAAGCATGCACTGCATGAGAGTAGATTCACCCCTGACCCAATCACTCCCATCTTGATGAAAAGATAGCATACAAGGATGCTACCTGAAAAATCTATGCACTGCATGAGGGAGCAACACCGGGCTGGGAATTCTACAGGGGCCACCTTAGGGAGAAATGCAGGGAGTACAGCAGCAACATATCCTCCACCCTGAGCTTAGGGAGGAACCAGAAAGACACTGCTCCCATTTCAGCAAACGCCAGTCGAAGTGGGATAGGAGGAATGGATAACGCGAAACCAATCCCATATCTCAACAGGGGCTAGGATGCAGATCTGTGCGTATGTGTACATGCAGTGCGCATGCGCTATAAGCATCACACGCTCAGTCGGCTTCTTTCGGTCCATACTTGGCTTTTTCCGTGTCTTTGTTTAAACTCTGAGTTAGAATACTGGAGTGGGGGAGGAGGGAGGGAGGGAGGGAGGAAGGAAGGAAGGAAGGAAGAGAAAGAGAAAGAAAAGGAAAAAGAAAGAAAAAGAAAATTTCTTTTCTTTTCTTTTTCTGCCTTTTTTTTCCTTCCTTCCTTCCTTCCTTCCTTCCTGTAACCAGTTTAAATTTATTTCTGTTTAAATTTAATTGATTTTAATTAGTTTGTTTATTGATTTTAACTGAATTTTAATTAGTTTTTGGACTAGCTTTAGAGTAATTGTTAAAATACACCGGTTAAAATTGTTAAAATGCACCTGCTGCACCAGGCAGGAACTTGTTGCCATTTCCCCCCATTCCTTAAGTCACCACGTTCATCCAGGTGGAGAGAGGATAGGGAATCCTCTGTATCACGCGTCCTGTTTGCCTGTTGGACCTATTTCAGGGAAGGTAGGGTGTGAGTCCAGTAGTCTATCTCTCTCTCTTGCACTCCCTGATACTCCTCAGCCTACTCACCTCCTCCTGGAGCTCTGTCACTAAGTGGAGAAGTTCCTCTACCTGGGCACACCTCCTACAGGTGTGTTCACTACTGCCATCTGGTACTGGCATAAGCTCTTGCTTCACTGTTAGATAAAGTCACGCATGTGGCATAATCGCTGGTACTGAGTGTGAGCTGCCTTCAGGCTCCTGTGTGGCAACGAGGTGACTGAGTTTATCCTGTGACCAAAGACTAATGATGCCTGGTGATTTTCGTCTTTTCTTTTTATACCCTTTTTATACATTTTTATACCCTTCCCCTCTCCTTGTACCCTTCACAAACACCCCTTGTACCTTAGCCCCACATGTTTATAATTCTTGTAGTCTAATATTTAGTTTAGTTTGGGGTCTTGCAAAGCGAAGAGACCAAACATCCCTACTATCTCAGAACTAGAGGCTCCAACCTTGGACGGAGCCTCCTCTCTGGAACATGTTTTTGTAAACTAGGCTGTAGTCTCATTGGGGGGGGGGAATTTGTGGCTAGCACAGGTTTTTCCCATGAGAATTTTTCTTGTGTTTTGTAAATGAAGATAAAGTTTGGAAGTTATTGGAACAGTGTCCCAGAACTTGGACAGTGCAAGCCTGGCCAGTCAGGCCTGGGGGAAGGCTTCTGACCGACCAATCTGGGTGACTTTTGAAAACTCTATATATATGATGAAATCAAAACAATAAAGGTCATTCCTTCTTGCCACTGAGAACTGGTGCCTTCATTACTCTGCTAGCTGCTCAACAGCGATATCTGGTGACCACCGACGTGTACTGCGTTCAATTGCAGGGACGCGGCAGTCTTGCCCCCAGGCCCGACCCCCCCCGCCTGCCCTGAGGCATGGCTGATTCTGATACGGACATGGGCCCCCCCGTTCCTGCCGATGGACTCTTGCGGGCCTTTTTGGAGGTCTCTGAGGATGACCCTGCGTCCGATCAGTCGCCGCGGGTCGCTCGAGGTTTGTTGGACTGGGTCGTGGGCCACGTGTCCCGGGCCGTTTGGGATGTGGCGCTGGACTGTGATTTTTGGTTTGTGGTCGGCCGCGCTTTGGTCATGGAGTGGATGCGGGGTGATCGGTCTACGGTCCGCTTCCATGGGGTTTGGAGAGACATTTGGGACCCGTTGGAAGGGCAAGCGTTCTATGACTCGCAGCTATCGGCTTGCACGGGCGTGGAGCCCCTGCTCTCGGCCGTGGGGCGGAGTGTGAAGGACGCGCCGACCCAGACGGATTCTGACGTCCCGTCCCTGGCGGTGGATGCGGCCGCGAGGCCTCAGTTTGTTTCTCCAGCTGACCTACCGAAGCGCACTTATGTCCACCCGACAGAGCAGCTGGCCGGGTTGCAGAAGAATGGAGGACCGCGGGCCGGCTCTGACACGGCCACCGCGGCAGTCCCCCCGCCTCTGCCGCTGCGGAGTGCGCAGCCTCAGAACCCGCCCCTGCGGAATGGCGCCGGGCTGCCCCTCCCCCGTGGGCAGCCGGGATGCGCGGCGGGGGCTGGCGGGGTGGGGGTAGGAAGTGCCGCGGAGGGCCGGGAGTCCCGGCTGCTCGCTTTGGCTGCAGGCCAGCCGCTTGCGGCTGCGGAGGTTCCGGTTCCGGATTTGCCGGTGGTTTCGGCCGGCGCGGGGGTTTCCGCGCGGGCGGCGGCCGGCTTGGGAGAGACCGGCGCTTTGCCGAGCCCGGCCGGCGCGCCGGCGGCGCAGCCCCGGGCTGCGGTGGCCACGGGTGCGGCCGGTCCCGTGGCGTCGGGGTCATGTGAGCAGGCGCCGGCTCAGCCGCCGGCTGCGGCCGGGGCCCGGCAGTCGGGTTCGCTCCCTGGGGAGGTTGTGGGGCCGAAAGGGGAGCCGCCGGCGGGCGGTGCTTCCGCCGCGGGGGCTTTGATTGGCGTTCCCGCGGGTGCGGGGCCGACCCGGCTTCCCTGCGGCTCGGCGGACGTGGCGTCCGTGCCGGGTGCGGCGGTTTTTCCTCCGCTTTCGTTTTTCCATGATTTACTGGCCGAAGTGGCTGAGATTCGGCAGCGGATGGAGGTCTGTTTGTGCAGGCCCCACGGTCCGTGTGGGGCTGCCCAGGGAGTCCATCCCCCGGGTTTCCGGATGGGGTCTGGACTTCCTGGCGGCCCGACGGCCGGCTTGGTCCCGGCGGCAAGGGGCTGCTTTGGCCCTGGGCGGGTGCCGGTTCCCCTGTCGGGTTCTGTGGCAAGTGAGGCCCTGGCGCGGTGTGCTGGTTGCACCGCCGTCTCCCTGCCCCTTCCCTGTCCCGGTCACCGCGCAGTTTCTTGGCGGGGACGCTGCCTCCGGCCGCTCGCCGTCCTTTGTGATGGGGAGTGCTGATTGCAAGCCCTGCTCCGACGACTCGGACGGTGATGAGGAGAGTTTTCTTCCTCCTGGGCGGAGGCTCGCGCGGGCGACGAGAAAGAAAGGGCATTGGGCTCTGTCGAACCCCTGGAGACGCCGTAACGGCATGGGGGTTTTCGCCCGCGTGACCCCCTGCAGTTCTGGGAATCGGTGAAGCAGGGTGCACTGGAGGCAGGGGACTGGGAACTTCTAGAGAAGATTGGATTGCCCAAACAGAGGGAGGGGTGCGAATCTGCTGTGGCAGGTTCGGATGGTGATGGCTTCCCTCAGGGGGACGCTCAGGCTTTTCCAGTGTATGTGCCTGGCCCAGATGCTATGGACACAAGGAAATGCCATTCCACCATCGCCTAGCGCATGACAAATGACCTGGCGACCAAGGTCGCGACATTTGGGGTGTCTTCTCTGGCAGTGATGCAAGTTCTTAGAATGATAAATAGTGATTTGCTTGCTCCATTTGATATTATGTATCTGGCTCAGGTGCTGTTTCACCCCGTACAATACAGTGCCTTTGAGGACAATTGGAAAGCGCTGGTCGAGGATCAGCTGCGGAAAAATGTGTCTTTGCCTGCTGAGGACCCTAGGCGCATGGTTGGGGTTGATGTCCTCATGGGTAAGGGACCTTTCTCCAACCCCAACATTCAAGCTGCCTGGGATCCTCGGATCCTGGAGCAAGCCCAACAGCTCGGTATGGGAGCCATTTTGAAAACAATTGAGATGGTTGCCCCACAAACACGGTATACACAGATACGGCAGGGGCAATCTGAACTTTACATGTCATTTCTTGAGAAGCTGGCAGCAGCCTTGGAAAAGCAGGTTGATGATCCGTCCACGAGACAGATCTTGATGAAACACTTAGCAAGGGACAATGCCAATGATGAATGTAGAAGGATCATCAATGCCCTACCGGGGGATCCTTCTGTGCAGGAGATGATGCGAGCTTGCGCCAGGGTGCAGTCAGAAAATCAGGGAAAAGTCGCCTTGGCTGCATTTTTGTCCTCAGATCAGGGACCCGCTGATCAGGATAAAAAACAGCCCAAATCTGGGAACAAACGGAAACGGGTCAAATCTAAACAGAAAGATAATTCCGGGAAGAAGGGAAATTCAGGGACCGAGACTCCTCAGTGCAAGAGGTGTGGTAGGCCAGGTCACACTTCAGACTACTGCAGGTCACAGTACCATGTAGATGGTCGACCCCTGTCGGGAAACGTGATGAGGGGTGCAAAAAGGGGGATTTGCCCCCCATCACAACAGTTCCCCCAGAACAAGGTGATGGCCCAGGCTTACCCGGTCAATGTGGAGGAGGCACCAAAGGCTCAGCCCTAGTCAACGCCTACACCGCAGCAACAGTCGTCTTAGAATCTGACGATGCCCACAGGGTTCCCTTGGAGGTGGATGGTTCCCTGGATCAGGGAACCAGTGCACTGCTTATGGCAGGGCCTGAGGCCACTAGCCAAGGAATCCTGGTTCTTCCAGAGTTCATAGATGCTGGTTTCAAGGGCAAAATTCACGCTACGGTTTCCACTCCTGATCCTCCTGTCACCATTCCTGCGCACACTTGTCTTGCTCACTTGTTGCCTTGTGAGTCTCCTGTTCCCAGGGTAGACCAGCAAGTTGGCGGAGGTGACGGCACTGAACTGCCAGGACTTCCGCAGGTCTACTGGGCTGCATCTATCTCCAATGAGTCGCCACAGATGACATGTACCCTCATCATGCCGAAAGCACGTCCACATCGAGTTCGAGTCCGAGGTTTGATCGATACAGGTGCTGATGCAACGATCCTTTCCGCCGCTTTGTGGCCTCCTACGTGGCCTTTGTGCCCGGTGGGACTGAATATCGCGGGGTTGGGGGGAACAACGCAGAGTCGATTGAGTAAGCGACCTGTGTTGGTGAAGGATCCAGAGGGACACACGGCCTCCATTCGGCCTTATGTCACTCCAGCTCCAGTGAACCTCTGGGGACGGGACGTGTTGGCAGCTTGGGGGGTGCGGATCACGACAAATTTTTGATAGGGGTCACTGTGTGCAAGGGCGCACCATATTCCACGCTGCCTTTACGATGGCTGACAAAAACACCAATATGGGAACCACAGTGGCCCTTGCCGAAAGATAAATTAGTCGCCCTTTGTCAGCTGGTTCAGGAGCAACTGAAACAGGGACACATAGAACCTTCTACCAGTCCCTGGAATACCCCAGTTTTTGTGATTAAGAAAAAATCGGGGAAATGGAGACTTGCAAGATCTCCGGAAAGTCAATGCAGTGATGGAAAGTATGGGGAGTTTACAGCCTGGCATGCCTTCACCCACGATGATTCCCACTGAGTGGGAAATTTTGATCGTTGATTTGAAGGATTGCTTTTTTACAATCCCTTTGCACCCCAATGACAGACCACAGTTTGCCTTTACTGTGCCTGCAATTAACAATGCGGAGCCTGTAAAGCGGTTTCAATGGAAAGTGTTACCTCAGGGCATGAAAAATAGCCCAACTATCTGTCAATGGTATGTCGCGCAGGCCTTATCCGGAATTCGTGAGCAGTTTCCTGAGGCACTCTGCTACCATTATATGGATGATATCCTGGTGGCAGCAGCCACCCAGGATGAGTTGCGGAGGTTACAGCCTCGACTGCTAGATGCCTTGCATTCCTATGGGTTGCAAGTTGCTCCGAAAAAGGTTCAACAACAGCCTCCTTGGAAATATTTGGGAGTCAAAATTTTGGATCGAACCATACAGCATCAAGAGGTGCAGTTCTCAGACACTATTAAGACTCTGAATGATGCCCAAAAGTTGCTAGGCATCATCAACTGGTTACGCCCATATTTGGGACTGACCAACGCACAACTTTCCCCACTTTTTAATATTTTAAAGGGGGACTCTGACCTAAACTCACCTCGACAATTGACTCCCAAGGTGCGACGAGTGCTGAACGAAGTGCAGCAAGCTGTTTCAGCTCATCAGGTTTATCGAGTGGATCCCTCTATTGATATCACTGTTTTCATTACTGCTCCAGACCTCCAACCTACGGGTATCATTGGCCAGTGGAACAAACAATGGGATGATCCTTTGCGCATCCTGGAATGGGTCTTTTTGCCCCATCAGCCAAAAAAGACAGCACCCACATTGTTCGAATTGATAGCCTGCCTGATAATTAAATGCCGATATCGGTGTTTACAATTGATGGCAGCTGATCCCGCAACGATTGTTGTCCCAGTACCATGGGACAATTTCGAATGGAGTCTTGCTAATAGCGCTCCTTTGCAAAGTGCACTGCAAAATTTCTCAGGGCAGATTGCTTATCATCTGCCCAGTCACAAATTGCTGCAGCTGGCAAATTCGGTCAATCTCATGTTGCGGCCAAAGAACAGCCGGGTGCCGGTCCATGGACCCACCGTCTTTACGGACGGTTCTGGGAAAACAGGAAGGGCCATTGTTTCCTAGAAGGAAGGATCTGAGTGGCAGGTGCTGAAAGGCCATGAGACAGGCTCTGCTCAACTGGTTGAATTGAAGGCAGTTGCCATGGCTTTTCAGCGGTTCTCTCAGGTGCCTTTGAATTTGGTCACCGACTCTGCTTATGTAGCAGACATAACCAAACGTTTGGATTGCTCTCTTCTAAAAGAAGTCAATAACGCGACTCTGTTTTCGCTATTGCGAACCCTGTGGAAGGCGATTCAGGCTCGAGTGCATCCATATTATATTCTGCACATTCGAAGCCACACCAATTTACCAGGCTTTTTAACAGAAGGCAATGCCAGGGCTGACATGTTAGCCAACCCTGCATGGGTGGCACCTCAGCCTGACAAAATTGCACAAGCCAAGGCATCGCACAATTTCTTTCATCAGAGTGCACATACCCTGCAGAAGCAGTTTCATTTGACGCCAACTGAGGCTCGTGACATTGTCAGTGCTTGTGCTGACTGCCACGGACTCGCTGCACCTCTGCCACCGGGGGTGAACCCCAGAGGTCTAAAGGCCTTGCAGCTGTGGCAGACGGATGTGACACACATTCCAGAATTTGGCCGAGTCAAGTATGTGCACGTGTCTATTGACACTTTCTCCTCAGCTATGTGGGCAACTGCCCATACTGGAGAAAAAAGTCGCGATGCCATTGCCCATTGGAAATTAGCCTTCTCAGTCCTGGGGGTGCCAGCCACTGTGAAAACCGACAATGGTCCTGCCTACGCCTCACAGAAGACGCGGCAGTTTTTGCACCTATGGGGTGTAGACCATACGTTCGGTATTCCGCACTCTCCTACTGGCCAAGCCATTGTGGAACGCGCTCATGGTACTCTGAAGCGTGTCTTGGAAAGGCAAAAAGGGGGAATGCATGGGGAAACACCACAGAGTCGATTGGAGAAAGCTTTGTACACAATCAATCATCTTACGGTGCCACCAAATTTGAATAATCCTGTGATTTTGAACCACTTTCTCTCATTGCAGTCATCAGGCGAGTTGCATTTGCCCCGGGCGAAGGTATGGGTACGGAACCTACTTACTAACACCTGGGAAGGCCCTCATGAGCTTATTGCTTGGGGTCGAGGGTATGCTTGCGTCTCCACAGATACTGGGGTACGATGGCTGCCTGCAAAATGCGTCCACCCTGACCTGCGGCTCTCGAGACAGAACCAGCAACCTCAAAATAACAACCAGAATGCCGAACACCAACCGAGTGATCCTTCTGATGATGACCAAGAAGCCGGTCCATCCACAAGCAGAGACTGAAACTCATTCATGGAGTCAGAAAGCAAGGACTTTGAAAGCATGTTTTGTTGAATTACAGATTTATATGTAGATTTAGTTTTTATATATACTTTATCTAGGGTATTGCATGGGGCCTCTTTGACCATCTTAATCAGCATCAGGTTTGGGTTCTGTTCGGTGGCTGGCCACCTCCGAACAGACCCCTTGAGTTTCAACCAGGCTCTGTTTGGTAACTGGCCATTACCAAACAGATCCTTCATGCTGATCCACTGGGGCTCACAAGCAATGCCTTCTGTTCTTAAACAAAAAGGGGGAGCTGTGGCTAGCACAGGTTTTTCCCATGAGAATTTTTCTTGTGTTTTATAAATAAAGATAAAGTTTGGAAGTTATTGGAACAGTGTCCCAGAACTTGGACAGTGCAAGCCTGGCCAATCAGGCCTGGGGGAAGGCTTCTGACTGACCAATCTGGGTGACTTTTGAAAACTCTATATATATGATGAAATCAAAACAATAAAGGTCATTCCTTCTTGCCACTGAGAACTGGTGCCTTCATTACTCTGCTAGCTGCTCAACAGCGACAGGAATTAGAATGGGAGGACAATTACTTCATTTATTAAGTTTCTCATTGGGGGATTTTAGGTAAATACGCTAATTTGTGAGGTCCATAAAAATGCTATACATGTTGTATGGTGTATGCTTCTTGGCATGTTTCCACCTTTGACGAGTTGAGCACCTAGGATCCTATTAAACCAAGGTAATATCCTTTTTTCCCTTTACTGCTGTGTCTGCTTCATTTTTTTACCAGCCGAAAAGGCATCAGTTCTGGCGAGCCAGGCAGAAGAGAGGAACCGCCAAAATCGAGTTCTGGATTGAGAGACACCCCACTGCACCCCCCACTTGCCAGCACTACAGGAGGGAAGCGGCGATCCAGGATTGCAAAAACCAGGGAGTTTCCAAAAGACCTAACGGAGAAACACAGCTGTTGTGGGTTTGAGACAGGACCCTGCCAGGAGGACACACGAAAAAGGGCAAACAGGCTTCAAGCTTAAAGTTACAAAAGGTGATTTAATTACCTAACAGAATTGGAGGATAAATGCAAGGCAAAAATAAACTTCTCATACATCATTTTGTTCACTCCCCCCGCCCTCTAACGAACCTATAGTATTCACGCCCTTTCCTCCTTTACAATCCACAAGCCGGGTGGGGGGGGGGCAGGGTGTGAGGTCTCTTTTCCGTCCACAGAGCAGATTCTCAAATTTATTCATTACTACAATTCTTCTACTACAAATACTCTTTATCTCTACTTGTTTCTCTCTCTCTCTCTCCAGACAGTTTTCTGCTCTCACCCCCACCCTCTTAAGAAGCAGTCTCTGCACTCACCACCCCCCCCTTCCCTCTTTCCAAACCAGCAACACAGACAGGGGCAGGTTGAGGGGTCCTCTGGTCAGTCCAATCAGGAAAAGAGGTTCTCTACTTAGCCAGGGGTCCTTCCCACGAGAGACAGTCCTCTGAGAACTTTTTTGGCGTGGGTCCAATCTCACGAGCAACATCCCGCCCGAAATTCTGCTGCAACATGAGTCTTTTTGTCCATAGGGTGCTGTGCAGACTCTCCCAAGCTGAGGCCAGGCTGCTTCCATCCCAGGAGCAAGGCCTTTCTCTCTCTTGCAAGGCCTTTGCAGTTTTAACTCTTAGATGAGACTCCCACTGGTTCACAGTCTTTTCCAGGCATCCACCTGCCCTTCTGGCGTGGGCTGTGGGCAGAATTTCTGCACTCCTGTGGACTCCATGGGCTGCAGGGGGACCTCCTGCCCCCATGGCCTTCACTGTGGCTTGCAGAGGGTTTTCAGCTCCAACACTGGAGCACCTCCTCCCCCACCTTCTTCACTGACCTTGGCACTCTCCATGCTGTTCTCCCTCTACATATTTTCACCTCTACCTCCTCCTCCTCCAACTACAAAGAAGTGAAAGAAGTGCGCGCCTGCTTTGTTTTTAATTTTTCTTAAATATGTTTTCACAGAGGCGTAACCAGCACCTCTAATTGGCCCAAACTTGGCCAGCAGCATGTCCATCACCTTCAGAGCCATCAGAGACTGGCCCTGCTGGACTTGATGTAAAAACTTCCAGAACTTGCACTCAGGACACACAGGAGCCATCTTTGTGCCACACCCCACCCCTCAGACACCTCCCCAGGCCTACTACAACAGCTTCTGAGGGGTCCAAATTTCTCCTAGATGTTAAAAACACTTCACTGATGTTTTGGGCCAATCAAAACCACCACAACAGCGGAGAAGTGAGATCAGAGGAGAATGGTTTTATTGCTAGCTAGCGTTCAGGGGAGATCTCCAGGGAGTAGAGCGAGAGTGTGGCCAAGGGGGACTGTAAAAGAAGGGGAGTTAACAAGCTGCTCCACTCTCACGGGGAGGCTGTGAGGAGAGAAGGACGCTTCTTGGTAACAACTCACAGAGAATCACGCAACAGCTCAGGGCAGCTGGTGGCTCACAGGTTAGGGGCATGAGTTCAACTGCTGGAGGGCGGCGGTTCGAGCCCAGCCAGGGAAAGGTCTTTGTGTGTGCTCTTTCACTCTTTTGCTTCCTTTACTCTGCTGTGGCGTGGGACTTGCAGGTTCTATTCTCGCGCCAGACTCTGGGCTAAGAGTTTTCTTTCTGGCTGTTTCTTTTCCATTTATAAACAAAACATGGGTGGTGTGTCTTCCGCTAATCCAAAATCCTGCGGGATTCCCCACTGGGCCTGATCTTAAAACATTGGCACGTCCTGACGGGGAAAAGAACCCCCCTGAACACAGGAGAGCTAACAAGGCTCTTGTTATGGGTGTGGCCTGTTTTGAAACTGAGTGGGGGGGGGAAGTGGCCCAGTGTCTTGCTTTGAAAGACAGGTGTCTGCTAAGAAAGCTTGAACCCTCCCTTAGGATAGAGAATGTGATTTCCCCTCCCTCTGAGTTATTTTAATTTTGAAATCAAGGGCTTTCAGGCAAAGTTATGGGAAAAGGAATAACAGTTCTTTACTAGTATCTATAAACAAGCAATAACAATGATAGCAACCACAAATAGAACCAGAAAACCAATAGCAGATGACTTTTTGAGCTGCCGAGCACTTTCCCGTGTGGTGTAATCACGGTCGCAAGCAGCAGGGGCGCTGTTGAGCTCCCAGTTGGGCAGGGCAGGGCAGGTGCGATGACTCCCGAGCGGCTGCAGGTGGCGCTTTGGCGCAGGGTCAGGTCAGCTTCACGCAGCTGGTAATGGCAGAGGGCTGAGAAGCATGCAGGCAGCTCGGAGCAGCAAAAGCGGGGCGGCACGGGGCAAGGGGCTGGCTCTCCCAGGCTAGCCAGCGAGGCAGCAAGGACTCTGCAGTCACGGCAGACGCCGCGGTCTCGTGCGGCAAAGTGGGGCAGGCGGCAGGGACAGCCAGACTCCCCGGCAGCTGCTGCTGCAAGAAACGCATCCGGGAAAACTTGCACTCCCAATGGGAAAGAGGTTGAATCAAAGCTCACCCAGCCAGGAGGAGAAGACAGAGCACAGTTGGATCTCCTGCGGTGGCAGCCAGAAGCAAAGAGCAGTCTCTCCTCCCGGTGTCTGACGACGACGACAGTGCCAGTTCCAACAGCCGGCTGCCTCCTTCCCCTGCCCCACCCAGCACACCCTTTTGTCTCTTACAAAAGACTTGATGGCTCTAATCACCCAGACATCTGTTGCTTAGTAACAGGGATGGAGAAAAAATTCCAATGCCCCCCAACCTCCGACACCCCGTTTTGGTAGTTTGGAAAATGAATTAATCACAAAATTACTAGTAGAACTTCGGGCCCAGGGCAGGTTTGATGAGTTGAGGTACCGGAATTGTTTTCTTTATTCCTGAATTGGGAGGAGGCATACAAACAAACGAAAAGGGGCTGTTTTAAGATGGTTTTACGAAGGAAGAAAAAGGAAAATAAAATAGAGAAAAGCAGCCTCTAGCCAGAGCTGAAGAGATAGACTTGACCGACATGGATTTGATAGTGCCTGCCTTGCACAGGGGGAGGTATCACACCCCCTGCTGCTACAGGGGCCAGCTGGACCAGTGGGGGGAGGCTAGCCCCCTCCCCCACTGTGGCCATCAGCTCCCCCCCCCCACCGGGCTGATACGGTGCTGGGGATGGGGCATGGGTGGCAGCCACCCCCTCTGCTGCCACCCTCCCCAGACCACCCTGAGGGCGGGGGAGGAGCAGGGGCGGGTCCAGGCGGGGAGGGAAGTGCGTCTGCCCGCCATCCCCGGCCCCTCCCAGGCTGGGGAAAGGGGGGGGCCAAAGGTGGCACCCACTCTGCCACGTGGTTAGTGGCAGGGCTGAGGGAGAAATAGCCCCAATCAAAAGCAAGCCAGATGAGTCCAGTGCAGATAGCTCCAAGGAAGAAGAGACCGGGGCTGGGGCCACAGCCACAGCAGTCAGGGGGCTTACCGAGAAGAGGGGAAAAATAGCCTGGGAAGCCATAGGGGCCGCCAGTCTGGTAGCTAAACGCACCAGATCTAAAAGGGATGAACCAAAAAAGGAGGAAGCTGTCCTAGAAGCATCTTTGAGGCAGGCTGTCGGAAATCAAGAGTGATTTATATCAAAACACCATTCTCCCTCAGAGAACTCCAGCAATGGAGGGAATCAGTCAGAAGATACAGAGAAAACCCAGAGAGGGTAGCCATGCGTTTTGAATTAGCCATCAAGGCACAAAACCCAGATTGGGGTGATCTAAATGTAATGCTAGATGAATTATTAGATAGCATGGAAGAGGAGATGGTCATTAAGGCTGCTATAAATGCTATAGACTCAGATTGCGGCTGGTACTCTTCAGAGACCTGTTAATGATATTTTTCCTCAAACGGATCCAGGGTGAGACCCTAACATGCCAGAGCAGATAGCCAGGTTAAAACAATATCAAAAGTGAGTGGTCCTTGGGCTAAAATGTGCTATCCCTAAAGCAATGAATTGGTCCAAATTATATGAAATTAGACAAGATGTAAATGAGACCCCTACAGACTTCCTGAATAGGCTCAAAGAGGCTGCGTGGAAATATACAAATTTGGGCGTAGATTCCCCGATGCAGCAATCCCACCTAGCCTACATATTCATAAGCCAATCTACAAGCGACATAAGGAAAAAGCTGCAAAAGATAGATGAGTATGATCTAAATAGGTTGTTAAATGCAGCCTGGAAAGTATATCAAAATAGAGATCCAACGGATAGGGATACAGAAGATAAGGAGGATAAACCCCACCTCAAGAAAAAGCATGGTCAGGGGAAGTCATCTAGTAAACAGAAAAAGGGTCCCCCGCGCCCTCCTCTAGCCAAAGACCAGCGTGCCAACTGCAAGAAAAAGAGACACTGGAAGAACAAGTATCCAATGCAGGCGAAACAGACGCCCCCAGCTCCTGAATTAGCTGTGAATGGGAATTGACAGGGACCGAAGGCATTATCCCCCCCAGTGGAGCCTTCAGTTACAGTTAAGCTGGGGAAAGATAATGTTGAATTTCTGGTTGATACGGTGTGGCAGGACGTTCCCCCTCTGTCTTGGTTTAGTGATAAAATTTTCTAGGTAAGGAGAGCTCTGAACAAATGCTCCTTTCTCCTACTTACCACAGAATTTTTTAGATGGAAGTGAAGAAAAAACTATTTATTTAACAAAACCATGCAGAGTGCCCTGCAAGGCACAGGGGGAAGGGGAGAACAGGGTAAAAGGAGTTATTAAACTTGAATAAAAAGCTGGTAATCTTAGTGTCTTTTTCTTTCAGATGTACTTTCTCTTCTTCGGGCCCCCCTTTGGGGGCTGGGCAGAGTTGCCCGGAAGCTCTGCTGTCCTCCAAGCCCTTTTGGGTTTTGGGGGCGACGAAGCAGATCGAAGAAAAGGGTCTAAAGGAAGAAAAAATGATGAAAAAAAAGAAAACAGAAACAGAGCTGGCTACTCCGACAGCTGTCGCAGCGCGCTGTCTCCCCAGCGAGCAAGAATCCTCCCCCCTTCCTCCCCCGCAGCGAGGCTTGGGGAAAAAGTTTTCAAAACAACCCGCTCTTCTCTCTGCGGTTGGGTATAGTTAAAGTCACAGGACCACATTTTTTTTGAGCATATAAACTAAAGATGGGGAATACCGGATTATCATAACATCACTCTAAGACATTCCACCCCTTATTTTATATCGTTGGCTTAAAGCCTACCTTAACATCTTCTAACTCTAAACACACACACATATATATATACCCATAACTATGTACAAACAATGTTATTCAGTAAACAGTGAGATGTTGCTATCTTAACATTACATGTGGCCCTCACCTAAAATTAAATCTCCCTGAGGGACACATCGTGTTTCTCCATCTTCTTGCATTATCCACCAAGTACACCCTGGTCCCTGAGCAAAGACAACCCCACGGATGGGTTTGTCTTTATGTGAGGCAGAATTAATTTAGACAGTTTTTCCTAACAAGCCTCTGGTATGTACTGCTGGGACCTTGTCTCTATCTACTGTATGCAGAGGCTCAGATTGGGCAGGACTTGCTCGGTTGATGGAGCCTCGGGTACTGACTAACCAGGTGGCCTCTGCTAAATGTCACTCCCAATTTTTATAAGTTCCCCCACCCAGTGCCTTTAGGGTGGTTTTTAACAGTTCATTATACCGTTCTACTTTGCCAGCGGCTGGTGCATGATAAGGAATGTGGTACACCTACTCAATGCCATGGTCTCTAGCCCAGTTGTTTATGAGGCTATTTTTAAAATGAGTTCCGTTATTTGACTCAATTTTCTCAGGAGTACTATGCCTCCACAGGACTTGGTTTTCAAGGCCTAGGATGGTGTTACGAGCAGTGGCATGAGGCACAGGGTAAGTTTCTAGCCATCCAGTGGTGGCTTCTACTATTGTGAGCACATAGCACTTACCGTGGCGGGTTTGAGGCAGTGTGATGTAATCAATCTGCTAGGCCTCTCCATACTTGTATTTTGACCACCTTCTACCATACCACAGGGGTTTCACCCACTTGGCTTGCTTGATGGCAGCACACGTTTTACAATCATGGATAACTTGAGAGATGCAGTCCATGGTTAGATCCACCCCTCGGTTTTGTGCCCACTTATAGGTGGCATCTCTACCCTGATGGCTTGAGGCATTATGGGCCCATCGAGCTAGGAATAAATCTCTTTTATGCTGCTAATCTAAGTCTACCTGGGACACCTTTATCTTTGTAGCCTGATCTACCTGTTCGTTGTTTCGGTGCTCTTCATTGGCTCGGTTCTTGGGGACATGGGCGTCTACATGGCGGACCTTCACAGGTAGTTTCTCTGCCCAGCTAGCGATGTCTTTCTACTCTTTAGCTGCCCAGATTGGTTTTCTCTTACGCTGCCAACCAGCCTTCTACTTTTCTAGCCAACCCCATAGAGCATTGGCTACCATCCATTAATCAGTATAGAGGTAGAGCTTTGGCCATTCTTTTCTTTCAGCAATGTCCAGGGCTAACTGAACGGCTTTCAGCTCAGCGAATTGACTCGATCTACCCTCTTCTTCCTTATCTTCTGCAACTCGTGTGGGGCTCCACACAGCTGCTTTCTATTTTCGTTTTGTCCCTACAAGACGACAGGAACTGTAAGGAAATAACTCCATGGGGTTTAGTTATGGGGATAAAAATAGGGACAAGAGATCTCTAAAGATGAGTTTTAGAGCATGAGGGTTTATTGCGAAAGAGCATGGACGTGAGAGGCCTGCTAGGCTGCAAGACGCAGCCCAAAGCAGGCCAGAGAAAAGAGAAAGAGAGAGAGAGAGAGAGAGAGCAGAAAGAAGAGAGTAAAAGAGAGCAATTTGCTGTTTACAATTCAATAAATCGTCTTCTCTGTTGAATATTCAAATCTTCTTTAACCAATCTAAGACAAACGACAAACCCTACAGCATTTACATACAACCTATAAGAATCATCACATTACCATACGGGGTCATGTTTCAAACCTTAAAAAAACTGCTTTTTGGGATCTCTACCAGTCAGGTAGGGTCTGCTTCTGACCTTTTGTCCTAGGTTGCAATATTGATGTAGTTAAGTATTCTATTACCACCAGCTGTGGGCCATTAGCTGCTATCACCCACTCCGGATGACAGGCAATGGGCCATCCGTTAGCTATTATCACTTGCTAATGACCCACCCCGCATGACAGGCAATGGGCCATCAGGGACCCACCGTGTGACTCATGGACTTATCTCATCCCATTGTGAGATGCTCTGCCGAGGAGGGAGGAGCCAGGTGTTCCCACCTGGATATAACCTGGCCTTGGAACTGCCTGAGGTAGCCCTGTCTACTGGGTTCCCAGAGGACCAGAGCTACTACTGGATCTTCAGCTGGAGACTAGACCTTCACAGGATCACCGCTTCAACTGGACTACTTCAGTTGGACTGCTACTACCACCCTAACAGGGTGTTAGGTTGTATCTGACTTTGTCAGTGCTTTTCCTTGTATTATTTCACTTATTTTTAATTTCAATCTTGACTTGTGATCTCCCACTGGTTTGTTTTCAAACCAAGACACCTTTGGACTTGCCTGGGCAGAGGGCATTGTTCTATCAAGAAGGGGGATTACCTTCAGTAACCATCCTATTTCATCTTCCCCAACAAGGAACCATCAGTGAAAAGAGCATAGCGTGTTTTGTCTGCTGGCAGTTGGTTGTATGGTGGAGCTTTCTCCGCACGAGTCACCTGTTCTAGCTCTCCTTCCTGAATCAGACTAAAATCTTCACCTTTCGGCCAATTTGTAATTATTTCCAAAATCCCAGGGCGATTCAGATTTCTCATACGGGCACGCTGTATGATAAGGGCAATCTATTTGCTCCATGTGCCATTGGTGGCATGGTGAGTAGAGGGAACCTCTGCTTTAAACATCCACCCCAGCACCGGTACTCGAGGTGCCAGGAGGAGTTGTGCTTTTGTGCCAATTACCTCTGAGGCAGCTTGGACTCCTTCGTATGCTGCTAAGATTTCTTTCTCTGTTGGGGTGTAGTTGGCTTCAGACCCTCTGTAACTTTGGCTCCAGAATCCCAATGGACGACCCCGAGTCTCACCAGGCACCTTCTGCCAAAGGCTCCATGACAGACCATGGCTCCCAGCTGCAGAGTAAAGCATATTCTTTACTTCTGGTCCTGTCCTGACTGGGCCAAGGGCTACTGCATGAGCAATTTCTTGCTTGATCTGGGTGAAAGCTTGCTGTTGTTCAGGGCCCCAGTGGAAATCATTTTTCTTACGGGTAACCAGGTAGAGAGGGTTCACAATTTGGCTATACTCAGGAATGTGCATTCTCCAAAAGCCTATAACTCCCAGGAAAGCTTGCGTCTCTTTCTTGTTGGTTGGTGGGGACATTGTGGTGATTTTATTGATAACCTCAGTAGGAATCTGACGCCATCTATCCTGCTACTTCACTCCTAGGAACTGGATCTCTTGGGCAGGTCCCTTGACTTTGCTCTTCTTGATGGCGAAACCGGCTTCCAGGAGAATCTGGATGATTTTCTTTCCTTTCTCAAATACTTCTTCTGCTGTGTCCCCCCACACAATGATGTCGTCAATGTATTGCAAATGTTCTGGAGCCCCACCCTTTTCCAATGCAGCCTGGATCAGTCCATGACAAATGGTGGGACTGTGTTTCTACCCCTGGGGCAATCGGTTCCATGTGTACTGCACGCCCCTCCAGGTGAAAGCAAACTGAGGTCTGCACTCTGCTGCCAGAGGAATGGAAAAAAATGCATTTGCAATGTCAATAGTGGCATACCACTTTGCTGCCTTGGACTCTAACTCATATTGGAGCTCCTGCATGTCTGGCATGGCAGCACTCAGAGGTGGAGTTACCTCATTCAAGGCACGATAGTCCACAGTCAATCTCCATTCTCCTTCAGATTTTTGCACAGGCCAGATGGGGCTTTTAAAGGATGAATGGGTCCTGCTGACCACCCCTTGGCTCTCCAGCTCACGGATTAGTTTGTGAATGGGAATCACGGCATCATGAGTTGTCGGGTACTGTCGGCGGTGCACAATCGAGGTTGCCATCGGTACTTGTTGCTCTTCCCCTTTCAGGAGTCCTACTGCAGATGGGTTTTCTGACAGTCCAGGCAAGGTGTTCAATTGCTTAATGCCCTCTGTCTCTACAGCAGCTATCCCAAATGTCCACTTGAGTCTCTTTGGGTCTTTGAAATATCCATTTCGGAGGAAGTCTATACCCAAAATACATGGAGCCTCTGGGCCAGTCACAATGTGTTGGAAAACACAGTTTTCCAGCAAAACTTGTGTTAACTAAATAAACCTGAACAAAGCCTCAGCATAGGCAGGCCTCAGTAAAAATCCTAGTAAAGTGTCATGAGAAGCTAAAACCTGAGAACACAGCTGTGTGTTTCTAGGCTGTGAGAAAAAATGTTATGAGATAAGATAGGGAGTCAGAAGTGTTATGAGAAAAGAATAAGGGAGTCATCAGGAAAAAACCCTGATTGTGTGAGAACAGACTGCGGATACGTGTGTAACTATAATTAGTAACATCGGTAACAGTATATAAGTTTCTCGTTTAGTGAAATAAAAGGGAGCTTGCTTTTATGACTTATGTTAAGTCGTGTGTGAGTTCTCTCTTGCCGCTCGTTAAATGGTGACCCCGACGACGACGATCACCACGGACGCTGGTAGCAGAGTTTAGCACCCTGTTCCAGAAAGCGGCGAGAACGGAGAGGCACCAGAGCAGCGCCGGTGTGCCAAGATCTTCGCCCCTGCTAGGGGGGAGATCCGAGGGCTCAGGCCGATCAAGACCTGCCTACCGTGGGGGCTACAATTCGGTGAGCTGCATTGACCTTGGCGACCGCGGAATATACAGAGACGCCCCGGCGGTGAGCTCTGACGGCGGCGACCACAACACTTTAAACCCAGCTGGACCACAGTGGAGACAGAGGTAGCCCAAGATTTATTATTATGCTTTCTACGAAAGCGGGGAATAAGCAAATATGCTTTAAGGCAATTAGCCGCTTTAATTGCAACAAGGGAAGCCAGAGGATTTTTTGTTAATCCTGATACAATCTTTGATGAAAGACAGTGGCAGAAGTTTGGTAACTGTTTGTTTAACGAAGTGATAGATGGTGATAAAACCGCAATAAAACTTAGCAAACCGTGGAGAGAAGTGGTGACCTGCTTGCAGCAAAATGCGGCAGAGAGAAAAGTTGCAGATGTAACAACAGAAAAAGTAGCAGCCACAGAGAGCAGAGAAAAACCTGAGAGTTGCCGTGCTGCTTTTAACATGCAAAAGACTTCAGCAGCCGTGCAGCCGGGGGAGCCCCCCCCGCCAGGGGGGAGGGGGAATCGTGGCTCTTCCTCGCTGCCAGCGCTGGCAAGGGGAGGGCGCTCCGCGCCGCTGCCGGGAGCCGAAAATACAAAGTTACCCGATTGGATGAAAAAACTATTCTTGTGTCAATGTATCATAGAACTTAGCAACTTTACAACGAAAAACATCTTAGCTGCTTTGTTTGAGAGTGCCACTGTTGAATTTTTGCCAGAACAAATAAATACGATACCAAGAAAGGGTCAAGTATCGCGGGTAAAGTGCCAAAGTAGCCAGAAATCACCCTGGTGTTATCGATGTGGCAGCGAAAAACACATACGAAAAAATTGTAACGAGAAAGTTTGGTGTTCCCACTGCAACAGGGATACTCACAGCACAGAGGCTTGTAAAAACGAGGCTGGCAGCCACACAGCAGCGACGGCCCTTGCCCTCCGCCACACGCCGCCTGAGTCCCGTACGGACAGACCTGCGCCGGAAGTTGCTCCAACCACAGTTTCCGCTCAACTAGCAAAGAAGGCGGAAGTCACAGAGGGTGCCCCGGTAGGCGGAGCTGCGAGCCATCCACGCCTCCTTCACTGCCCCAACTGTGACCTCTGTGGTGAGATCCTAAACTCTACCCCTCCTCAAGGATGAAAAAATGATTGACAGCTTCAGCGGCGAATCAGAACTAACCAACAGAGTTAACCAGCAGCACAGCCTTGCTATGGCTGATCCGGTGCAGCTTCATGACTTTTCAGCCTTTCTAGAGTTCCAGGAAAATGTCTCTGAGCTTGGCTCCTTCCGTAAGCACTTGTCCTGGCAGACCTTCACCACCTGCTGCAGCTCAGCAACCAAAACTCCCTGAAAATGTCCAGGCACATGGAGCAGATCAGCTCTTCCTTCAGCCCAGCTGCACCGACACCGAGACCAAAACTTATTTCCAGCTTTTTACTGATAAAGAAGCATTGTAACAATATATTATCCTGATAATAAATAACACCTTGACTGTTAAAGCCTTGAACAAAAGCTGAATTTTGCTAAAGTGTTGCTTAAGATAGTGTTTGTGTGTATGCGTGAATATTGCAGGCCTGCTGAAAGTGTTGTTTTACCTTTTGAGTGTAATAATGTGTAGATGAAACCTGTAACTGCTGAGTGTGGTTTTAATTTCTTGAGAGTTTTGATGTGTAAATGAAACCTATGAGTAAAGTTATACTGAATAGTTTAAGCTACCTGTTAAGTGCCTTTGGTTAAGTATAGATTCTGTTAGAATTAAGTAATGTTGAGTTTAAATTCTATTAAGTTTTAGATTCTGTTAAGGTAAAAATTCTGTTAAGTTTTAAATTCTGTTAGCGTTAAGTTGTTAAAGTGATATCAACTTTAAATTCCATTATAGTTAAGTTCTATTTGTTAGTTTTAAATCAAATTTATTAAGATCAAGTCTTATTCATTTTCAGTGATATTAATTTTAAGTTTTAAATTTGTTAGTTTATATTATTATTCACAAAAGCCTTTGCAGTTTTATCTTCCTTAGTTAAAGACAAATGATAATGTCCACTGTTTTCAAATATTTCACCTCACCTTATATAGTTATCTACAAAAATAGTAGCATGTTAAGACACTCTCCTTATTGATATTAATCAAAGCTTGTTTATAAGATGTTCTAAGAAAACCCTCCTACTTAGGGCCTAGGCTCTGGCCAAGCCTCAGTCCTAACTAGCTGGGAAATATGCCATGAGTCCCAAGTGTTCTGCACCAAAATGTGATCAAATAATTTCGACATGCCAAATTGACCTTATAAAAGCTAAACCTTCTTCCAGGTAAACTTGGAGTCCTTACCCGGGAAAAGTTCTCCAAGCTTTGCCTGTGAAGTGAATGTTTTCAGCAATGACAGTTCCTAGACCATGGCAACATGTGGGGGTGCGGCGGCCTGATGCTGCGGATCCCGAGTCCCCGAGGCCGACGGTCGGCATAATCCACGGGGACGCTGCCGAGGATGCCATCGCCTGGGACTCGGAGGAGGCCGGGCCGTAAACTGCTCTCTCCCTCCCCTGGAAAGTTTTTCCTAAGTTTTTATTGGTTTAAAGTTCGCTTCCCCGCCCCTATCACCGCCCCTGCTGCTTGCCCTCACTAGAATGTTCTGTTGCCGGGCTTCCCCCATGAGTTGTTTGTAATCCCCTCCCTACTTATATTTCATTTGCTCCCCCGCTTGTCCCTCATGTTGTCCCGGAGCCCCGTTGGCTCCGCCCCTGTTGTCCCTCCCCGGGAAACCCCGTACCTCCCCCTAAAAACCCCCTCCCTTTGTTCTCTCGGTGTGGTGTGGCCGCGACCCCAGCCCCGCCGTGCTCTGCACCCGGTAGCTGCGTGGACCGCCCCACCCGAGAGCCCCCAGTGTGCCTCCCCCGCATCGCTTCTCCTTTAATAAACTGTGCACTGGTGACTCTCAGCTTGTCGTGCTCTCTTTATCACGGGAAGCGACCAGCGACTCCACGGCGTTCCTGCCCGGCAGGCACCCGCCTCCGCCGCGTGGTCCCTGCCGCTCCAAGGAGCGAGCCTGGGAACACTGAGGCTGACCGTAGCCGCCTCTGGGACAGAGCTGAACAGCCGGGAGGGCTGAGAGCTTGGGCCCAGGTGAGGCCTCCGAGGTCTCCCGAAGCCCCGGAAGCCATTGGGACTAAGGCGGCCGGACCCCTCCGGACCCTACAACTTCAAGTGGCGCCTTCAACGTGACCCTCCGAACCTGCCTTCGCTCCTTGGAAGGGAAGAGTGGAGATCCGTTGTTCCGCCACCCGGCGAGTTGCAGCACTCTCCCTGGACTCCTTCGAGAGGTGCTCCTCGTCGGCACCGCCGGCCCCGTGAGCCCCGTGAACCGACCGCGCCGCTTTGTGTTCGGGTGAGTTGGTAGGGGAAGGGGTCCCCTAGCTTGCCCTCTTTTGATTTAATTTTTCGTTCAGATCGGTCGGGTGAGAGCTTAGTTCAGTTAACTTTTATTTCGGGTGGTAGAGATGGGGGTTAACCTGACTAAGGTGCAACGAGAATTTTATGTTTCCGTTAAAACCTCCCTCCGAGTAGCGAAATTTTCTTTTCCCTCCCCGCTCCTGAAACGCTTTGTTAAATTTATTTTTGCCGAGTTTCCCGATGTTTCTCCCCAAGATGCTAACTCCATCGAATTTTGGCGTGGGGTCCGCTCGCGCATGAACCACCTTATATCCCAAGGGGATAAGCGAGTGGACCAGTTTTTCGGGATTTTAACGCAGATTTTCCACGCTTTCCGTCCCTCCCTTCGGAGCGCGGGAGTCCCTGCTAGCCCTTCCCCGTCTGCCCGTTCCTCAACTAACCCTAGCCCCTGTCCTTCCCGAGGTGACCGTGGCGGCTCAGAACGTCTGCAGATGCGGAGTTCTCATCTAGTCTCCGGCGCCCCCGCGGTCACTTCGTCCCCTGCCTGGGAGGGAGAACGCGCGACCCTCTCGGGCACCCCCGGTTCTGTCTCTCCTAACCCCTCTTCCCGGGTTGATTCGTCCCTGGTAGTCCCCCGCAATCCCCGCCATGTATCCTTTTGTCTCCCCGGAGAGCCACAAAGGAGCGGCGGCTGGCACCAAGATAGCGCCTGCCGCGTGGCTTCTCCATCCCCCACTCCTTCTCCCTATAATCCTCCCCTTCCCACTGCTTCTTCGGCTTTCCCGCCGAGTCCCTTCCCTGATCCCTCCCCCTGGGCGGCCTATCCATCACCGTGCGGGCACACCCCCTCCCTCGGACCCTCCGCCCCTGCGCCCAACCCCTTTATCCCTACTCCGCCTACCTCCCCTTTCCCACCAAAACCCCACCTCTTCCTCGACTCCTCCCTGGAACCTTCGTCAGTCGCCCCTCCCTATGTTCCGCCCCTTCCTAACCCCTCCCCGGAGGCGGGTCTCCCCAGTTCCCACGGCTACCCTTCCGGCGTCCGCCGGAAGGACGCCATCTTGGATCCCCTTTCCCACGATGACCGGAAGGAGGCCATCTTTGTTGGTCCTCCAACGGTCCCTGACCGGAAGGAGGCCATCTTTGTTGGTCCTCCAACAGTCCTTGACTGGAAGGAGGCCATCTTTGTTGGTCCTCCAACGGTCCCTGACCGGAAGGAGGCCATCTTGAATGAGTCCTCCGGCCTGGCTGGGAAAGGCTTTACACCGGATCCTGAACCGGAGAGCCTCCAGGCCCCCTTCGCCGCACCAGTCCGCTTTTCGGGGCTAAGCGATCACCCACGGTGGGAGCCCTTTGACAGGGCCGTGCTCAAGGACCTGGCAAAAACTCAAAAGGAGTTTGGCCGGGACTCTAACTATTTTAGAGCAGTCCTTCACGCCACTCTCACCGGCGTCCCTCTAGTTCCCTCTGACATTAAATTAGTGATGTCTTGTCTACTGTCCCCCATTGAATACCAAGAGTGGGAGGACGAGTGGAAAAGACAGATCAGGGGGCTAGAGCGACTGCTTCCTGGGTATGGCACTCCAAACGGCCCCACCTTCGATCTATTGTTGGGTGAGGGGGATTATTTTAAACCCCAAACGCAAGCCCGAGAGATACCCACAGACATCTTGGTGTCTCTCGCTGGTGCAGCAGAGAGGATCCTGCTTGGTATCCCTCTGGTGGATGCCCCCACTATCCCCTACCTGGAAATTTTCCAAGGGCCCGACGAGGCCTTCCCCAGTTTTGTTGATAAATTAAAACAGGCCATCGATCGTCAGGTCCCCGACCACACCATCAGGGAGCAGCTGCTTGTGGACGGGGCGATCACCAGATCCAATACCATCTGCAAAGAAATTATACTGTCCCTCCCACATGACCCTCGGCCGACCATCGCCCAGATGGTCAGTGCCTGTCGACGCTTGGCAGCCGTCAAAGCGCTGAATGTTAACACCTCCCAGGCACTGGCCATCCGAAACACCTATGCCGCCTGTAACCGGTGTGGCAAAAGAGGATACTTCGCCACAGACTGCCCCACGCCGGTCGAGGAAATTTCCAAGTTCTCCCGCTCTCCTGCCCCTGCCCCTGCCCGCGCCCAGCGTCCTTCCCCCATGTCTCTGACTGACCCTTCCTCCCTTCCACCTCCCTTCCCTGCTGGCCAGGGAAACTGAAATCGCAGCGTGAGATGCCGGCCTCACGCTGCCAACAGCCACCGGCCGGCCTCGACCCCATGGATTTCCAGCAGGCGTGGGTCGATGATGACTGTACAATACCCAGATGTGACTCCTTTCTTGTTAAGCTAAAGTGTGACTTTCCTGATGCTCTTGTCCTTGCCATTTCATATGCGAACGCCGGACCCAAAGGGATTGCCATCATCCCTTCCTTGATCAGAGTGGATGCAGAGGGGTTATTTCCACTCCAGGTTGAAGTCGCCGACCCCCCTCTTATCCTCTCTAGGAATCAGGTCGTGGCCAAGATCCTCCCGTTCCACACTATCTGCACGGAGCGACCGCTCGTCGCCTGGTCCGAGGCGGTTGGTAAAGACAGGCCAATGCTTACTTGTGGCCTTTCCCAGAAGGGAAGTAACATCTCCCTTACTGGCATGATTGACACTGGTGCGGATGTCACGGTCATCTCCTCAGCGAATTGGCCGTCGGCATGGGCAAAAGAGCCTGTGGCTCAATCACTGAAAGGTGTGGGAGGATACACTCCTGCGGAGCAGAGTTCCCATCCCATTTTAATTGAAGGCCCCGAGGGTCGCATCGCCACCGTGCGGCCATTCATCATTAACTCGGGATTCAACCTGTGGGGGAGAGACACTATGTCCCAATGGGGTGCCCGAGTCGAATTGGCTCCGGCTCGGGATTTTTGATTGGGGTCACTGGTGAGCGCCCAACCCAGCCATTGAATTGGCTCACTGATAAACCTGTCTGGGTCGACCAGTGGCCATTGCCCATACAAAAATTAAGAGCGCTCGAAGAGCTTGTGGAGGAGCAACAGGAAAAAGGGCACATCGTGCCCTCAACCAGCCCATGGAACTCGCCCGTCTTCGTTATCAAAAAGGCGGGAGGGACCAAATGGAGGCTCCTTCATGACCTCAGGAAAATAAACGAAGTCATTGAGGACATGGGGCCTCTCCAACCCGGGTTGCCATCGCCTTCAATGCTCCCGTGGGACTGGAAGATTGCAGTGGTGGACATAAAGGACTGCTTCTTCCAGATCCCCCTGCACCCAGACGATGCGCCCAGGTTTGCCTTTTCAGTTCCCTCCACCAACAGGGAACGCCCAATGCGCCGCTATCACTGGCGAGTGCTCCCACAAGGGATGAAAAACTCCCCCACCATTTGCCAGTGGTATGTGGACAGCATTCTCGCACCAGTGCGAGAGGTCACGGGTGAGTCAATCATCGTCCATTATATGGATGATGTATTGGTCTGTTCGCCAACCGAAGCCATCTTGCGGACAGCACTCTCTAGAGTCGTGGGGGCCCTAGAGAGCGAAGGGTTTGAGATCCAACCCTCCAAGGTACAGGTGACGGTGCCGTGGAGATACCTGGGAGCGAAAATTGAGGAGCAAACAATAACACCCTTGCCGATCAAAATTATGGACAATCCATCTAACCTGCAGGAAATGCACCAGCTCTGTGGTGCCATCAACTGGATTCGGCCCCTGATCGGCATCTCCTCGGAAGACCTGGTCCCGCTGTTTTCCCTCCTGTGTGGAGATCGCGACCTGACCTCCCCAAGGACATTGACCCCGGAAGCGCGGGAATCCATCAGAAAGGTACAGAACGCCCTGAAAACATGTAGCGTTCACCGATGCGACCCCAAATTGCCCTTTAATTTGGCCATCCTCGGTAAAATGCCCCACCTGCACGGGCTCATCTTTCAATGGGATCCGGATGACATGGAGGACCGACTTCTAATTATTGAGTGGGTCTTCCTGCCTATCTCATCCCCCAAAGTTTTGGTTACGCCACTTGACAAGACGGCGCAGCTCGTTAGACGAGCGAGGTCCCGCCTGTCCACCCTAGCAGGGCGTGAGTTCGCATACATTCACGTTCCATTTGACACTAAACCATTCGAGTTCGTCTTCCAAAAGAGTGAGGAGATGCAGTTAGCTCTCGAATCGTTTCCTGGCCAGGTAGTCACCTGGTTTCCAAAAAATAAGATATTCGCAATATCCGAGCTCAAAATTGTTCTTGATCGGGTTCAAAGTCGGAAGCCCCTCAATGCCCCGACACTTTTCACTGATGGCTCGGGCACATCGGGAAAGTCGGTGATTGCCTGGTGGAACCCCTCGACAGAGCGGTGGGATTGCGATGTCGAGATCGTTTCTGGGTCCACCCAGGTGGCCGAGCTCGCAGCCGCCGTCAGAGCATTTGAGCGCTTTCCGGGACCCTTCAATCTGGTCACTGATTCGGCCTATGTTGCGGGGATCGTTTCGAGAGCTGAGGACAGTTGGCTGTCCGGCTCCTCCAACCCAAAAATCAATTGCTTGGTCAAGAGGCTCAAGACAGCCATTTCCCACCGTGACCAACCATTCTACGTGATGCATGTGCGCTCACACACTGACCTTCCGGGTCCTATCATGGAAGGGAATAGGGTGGCAGACGCGCTCACTGCGCCTGTGCATGTTGCCAACGTGCCTGATCGATTCCAGCAAGCATTGCTGAGCCATGCACTTTTCCACCAAAATGTCCCGGCCTTGAGGCGAATGTTTGAGTTAACAGTGGACCAAGCCAAGGCCATTATGGCGGCCTGTCCCCATTGTCAACCCCTCCAGATTACATCCATGGGGTCTGGAATCAATCCCAGAGGGCTTAATAGTGGGGAACTTTGGCAGTCAGATGTTACGCACGTGCCTGAATTCGGCAGGCTAAAGTATGTACACGTGAGCGTAGACACCTTTTCAGGCGCGATCTTTGCCACCGCACATTCGGGGGAAAAGGCGAAGGATGCGATTTCGCACTTCCTGCAGGCCTTCGCCGTCCTGGGTATTCCTAAAGAGGTTAAGACTGACAATGGTCCGTGCTACACCTCTGGACCAGTGAGGAAATTTTTCCTCCAGTGGGGCATTTCCCACACCACCGGGATTCCCCACTCAGCCATGGGTCAGGCCCTGGTGGAAAGGGCCCATCGGTCCCTCAAGAGGGTGCTTCAGCAGCAAAAGGGGGGGCCAGAAACAGAGACCCCGGCAAATCGGCTCGCCAGGGCTCTTTTTACTCTAAATTTTCTCAATTGCTCCGATAAGGAGCCAGACCCCCCGGTGGTTCGCCACTTTGCCAACCACACGCGAGCCAAGCTGAAGGAGCGCCCCCTTGTCCTGATCAAGGAACCGGATTCCCTAAAGATCGTTGGCCCCTTCCCTCTCGTCATCTGGGGGCATGGCTATTGCTGCGTCTCCACCTCTGAAGGGCCACGATGGGTCCCAGCTAAATTTGTCAAGCCTTTCCTAAAAGCAGGGCCACTCTCCCCGAGACCGGAGCCAAAGGACGTGACCTCTGCTCACTGGCGCCGCAAGAAGAAGGCTGAGACACCACCACCCTCACCACGTCGCCTTCGTTCACATACCCGCAAACAGAGCATCTGAAGTCACCAAGAGTCCATCCCGCAGTTCCCTGAGCCAGCCTCCCACTTCCCTTCCCCCTCTTCCCTATGGCCTTTCCGTCCTCCCTCCTCCACCTGCCCCAATCTTTATCGCTTTGGTTAATGCTGTTATGTTTGCCTCCCCATTCAGTGGCAAAGATGCTGTTCACCATCTGCACGTCGCTCCTTCTCCTCGCAGTAGTCATCGTCCCAGTCCAGCTGTGGGTCGTGAGGCAGCCTAGCTCCAACGTCTGGGTGACATTGGCCCGAGCCATGAACAAGGAGCACGTGTTTGTCCACTGACGCGGTCCGAGATCCGCTCTCATCTGCCTTGGTGGGAGCCCCGGTACAGGTAGATGAGTTTCCGCCATCCCTCGTCTCCTTGTGGAGGTCAACCTTTGATTTGGAACAAAATGTCTATAAATTCTATAAGGACCGCCAGGAATTTTCTCTCCCTCTCCCCATTCAAAACCCTCTTTTGCTGTGGCAGAAGTGGGTTGCGAGTGAGCCTAAGATGGAGAAAGAGCCCCATGAGTTTCAGTTGATTGGCTCTCTAAAAGCTCCCGCCTGTATTCAATTTGACTACCAGACTCCACACAAATCTGATCAAAAACTGTACCAGGGGCTGAGACAGGGCAATCCTAATTATGTTGCAAGAAATTGGTGCACCAATATTACCCACATAAACGCGCCCTCATCTTCAAATCGGCATTATGCTCACCCGATTCAGCTCCCTGAGGGAATGTTTCTAATTTGCGGGGAACGCGCCTGGGCTGGGGTCCCCTCTCACCTTGTGGGTGGTCCGTGCACTTTTGGTCATCTGACTCTTGCTTCTCCCAACATGACCCACCTTCCGGTGTGGTCGAACAATTCGATCCCAAAAAAATCTCATGATGACGATTGCAGCACTGAAATTTATCATTGGAGTAAAGGAAAGAGAATAGCTGTGTCTGCCTTCCTGCCTTGGGTAGCTGCAGCCAAGGCCCTTGGGGAAGTCGGCAATCTAGAATGTTGGGTTTCGAAGCAAGCCAGGTTAACGTCAGAGGCCATTGCAGACCTCCTACAGGATGAGCAAGTGACCAGGCATGCGACCTTGCAGAATAGAGCGGCCATCGATTTTTTGCTCCTTGCGCATGGACATGGCTGTCACCAGTTCGAGGGGCTTTGCTGCTTCAACTTATCCTCCAGAAGCCGCAGTATCCACCAGAGGCTCCAGGACATGGACGCTCTCATCAACAACATCACCTTTGAGAGTAGCCTCTGGTTTGAAAATACCGTCGACGGCGTCCGCAGAGCGGTGAAACCCACACTGTCTACTGTTGGAGGATGGGCCCATCAGCTGTTGCGAGGACTGGGACTGCCTGAATGGGGAGCCACCTTATTGAAAGACTGTTTTATTGTTTTAGTTGCAGTCGTTTTAGTTGCTGCTTCGTTTGCTTTGATTAAGAAATATTTAGTTCGCTACATTCAGTCCTTATTTAGTAAAGAAGGGGGAGGTGTGGGGGTGCAGCGGCCCGATGCTGCGGATCCCGAGTCCCCGAGGCCGACGGTCGGCATAATCCACGGGGACGCTGCCGAGGATGCCATCGCCTGGGACTCGGAGGAGGCCGGGCCGTAAACTGCTCTCTCCTGATTCGCCCCAATCGAGCTCAGAGACACTTCAGAGACCAAGTCAGAGAAGTGGGTATTTGCTTTATTCGGTGCACCGGATGTGTGGGGAATTATTTCCACTAAACACACACACCTCAGTACCCCAAAGACACAGAGTTATAGGTAAAATCATGAATATTAATTACATTCTTCAGGATAGGAGTGGTTATACAAATCATTTCTCGGAAGTCATTAATATCATTAGCATGTGCACCACGCATGCTCCGTATGTCTTGGTGGTCTTTGGAGACCCCCAAAGCCTCCTCCAAGGTGACAGTCCTTCATGGGATGATTCAGCGGTTTCTGTGCTGGTTTCAAATGCATGCTTAGCCGATAAGCCATCAGGCCAGAGCTGTTACCTATAATTTGAATGTGAATTAAGAGTTCAGTCTTCAGCCCTGGCGGCCACAGACAGGCGCCTGTGCTGGTGGAAGGGGGGGGCAAAAAGCTCAGAGTCTCAATTCCCCCTTTTTCTTTTGTAATTTGTAATTCTTTACAAATCTTGTATGCTATGAAAGTAAATACCTTTTTCTATTTTATATCTAAGTTTATACTTTTGCTATTGGATATAAACATCACAGTTCTAAGTACATAATATTATATAACAATAACTACTATTGCAGACAGTAAATAACAATGCAATAACACAAAAAACTATTACATACATTTGTTTAAGTTAGGATTAACATAATTGCAACAGCTTGTATTTATAATTGTACATACTCTTTCTCTTTTGGCATACAGCAAATTTATAGTTAATTGTAAGATGCTCTTTATTTTGATTTGCTGTGCTTTTATGGCATCTGCAGTGGCACTTATTATGGCCTCTACAATGGTAGAAAGGTTCTTTTTTTAGTTTACTTATTTCAGGCTATAACATAAACTACCTGGCAAAACTGAAAATTGGTGGGTTTTTATATTCGGAGTAAGCTTTGTTAGTTGAGGAGCAACACTAATGTGGAGAGACATTGGTTGAGCAGTTATTTTGAAGAAAAAGAAGAAAGACAGAATCTATAGAAATTCTAAGAGGAATGTTAATTCTTTTGGCTTTCTTGGGCCTTCCATCTCCTAGCAGGTTTCTTTGGAGTCAGGGATGGGGAGATTGGAGCACTGCCCTCTGCTGTGTCTATGATTCGCCTCACTATAGGGCTGGGCTTGGAGCTCTGTGCAGCACTGCGTCTGCTGTGTGCATGGCTGGCCCCACTATAAGGCTGGGCTTGGAGCTCTGTGCAGCACTGCCTCTGCTGTGTGCATGGCTGGCCCCACTATAGGGCTGGGCTTGGAGCTCTGTGCAGCACTGCCTCTGCTATGTCCATGACTGGACCTCACTGCAGGGCTGGGATGCTCTGGGGGTGAGGTAAGGAGCAGTTCACTGTCTCACCAGGGCAAGGCCTGACCTGTCCCTTTCCCACACACACCATACACACAGGCATTTTGAAGTGTTGCAGAGACATTAAATTTTTCAGTTTTGGCAGCTCACATCATGGCTCCAGACAGTGATCAGGACCACTGATAGCTTTTCTTGCTTGTAAAATGGGGTACTTTTCTTCCTCACCTTGGCAGAATTTCTAGCAAACAGAGCAGAAAGGAAAGAGGAAAGCATAAAGGATAACTGACTAAGATTCTCATGCTGTTAGTTTTCTGCTTGTGATCCATTAGGCTATCTTTTCTCACCTTTTCAGTCTTTTGTTTTACTCTCCGTAAATCTAGATTATCTTTCAATTTACAAAAAAATATGCTCACAAATATTAGCCACTCACAAAATCAACAGATGTTCAGGATCTTTTATACGATTTTGCGAGCTTTTTTAGGACTTCAAATGTGCTACTGAAGAATGGCACTTTTAAATGCTATTTTAAATTAACTTTTAAATTGCAGAGCCCAAAGCCTGGCAGATTAGTCTATGGCAGTATTTTCTTTTGTGGGGCTTAGCATTCTTAAACACTGGACAAACAAATATGCATTAAACAGCAACAGTTATAAATACTTAGTAAAATAGCCAGCCATCCTTTTGAAACCTTTTCATTTTAAAAATGAAATTATTTTGTTATTGTTATATATCAATTTCACAAATTTAGATTCAAGCTCACATAGCTTTTCCTTTTTTTTTTTTTTCTGGCTTACTTACCCCTTTGCATTTGAAGCCATACTTGCCATTACAATTATTACAAGGTTTTGCTAGGATAGCTGACTGTGGATAACACTGTTCTGGTAATACAAAAAACAAAACTATTTAATGTGTTTCATTTTGGTTTCACACTGGAGAGGAGTCTCTGGCTGTAGAACTCACAGCCGTGAGGGAAGTTAGCAGTTCTTTTGCTTCTGTGGCTTGAGTGGTTCTTCGTCTTACACAGCTTTTTGTCTGATGAGGACACACTGAAAGATGTTAAAACAAACTTGCACAGTGATAACACATGTTAGAGTGGGAGAATGATGAATTCTTGCCTCGTTTAACTCCCCATTGGGAATTCTTTTAATAAGTGAGAAATTAAGATTTAATAAACTTCCCTTTTTTTCTTGTAATTTCTTAAATGCATGTATTACTCTATATGCATATTTAGAATTAGTAAAAATATTCACTATTTTGTCTTTATATACTTCGCAGGATTTTATAAGCACTTACAGCTCTGCTGCTTGAGCTGACTATGTAAGAGGCAATGTTTCACTTATTTTAACTTCCTTTCGTTAACGATAGTGTATTTTTCAAATTGTTACTCTTCTAGTACTTTTGAAGACTCACTACTAAAATTTTTTTTTTTTTTCAACTTCCTCAAGGAGGCTGAGTCAAACCCCTTTGTTTTTGGGTTTTTTTTCTTTTTTTCTTAAATACTCTTGTTCTACTAGACAAGATTCACAGTACAATAACTGCGCTGGTCATCTACTCAGATTGTTCTTTGAGTTAATAAATCTTTAGCTTGGTGTGAAACTTATGAGGTATATTCCTATTGTCAGCCTTCGGGCTTCATTTACCATCGGAGCTTTGGCTGCACAACTTGCAGACAGCGTGGCCAGCCTCTGGCTACATTCTGAGACAATCAATAGCCGCCAGCCACTGGATTTGGTAACTTATAAAATTAGCATCACGCCACCGTGTTCTCCAAAAGTGGCTGTCAAATTCTCAAAGCATGGGGAAGAACACCTTTTTGCAAAAGTTACTTGTCATGACAATCAACCATACAGAAAGGACTGAACCCTCTTGGGGACATGAATTAAGTACACATTGTCACGTTCTTGGCTGCTTGAACAGCCCTAGACAGTGGCTCAGAGACACACCTTGTCTCTACCTTCTCCTCAGCAGTTCTAAAATTTTTTCCTCTGCAGCAGTTAATTTGCCTTTTCTCTAAGGCAATTTGGCTGGCTGCTTGAAGGGTCGAGCAAACTTTTGTTCAAAAAACCAAAGCAGCAACTCAGAGTAACCCAGGCAGGAGATTTTAACTTTGAAATAGTTAATTACAAGATTTGGTATATCTTTTCTACAGACATTTTTGCTTACAGTGTCTCTTTGGCATTACTTTTGCTCCTGCTTTCTTTTATCTTTTCTTACATACATTTGCAGTATCTTTTTAACCAGTTTCTTCAGGGCTTATTCAGCCCTTCTCCAGCCCCCACCCGCACTACTCCCTGGGGTGCTCATTGTCCCACAAAGTCATTCTGGTGACCTAGACAGAACTCTTAACAGACAATTCACATTTCTAAACATTCCCTCTGCTGTATCCAAACGCAGCCCTTCCCCCTCCGAGGCTGTCAGCAGGCAAGGCCAGCAGCACCACAGGTGATCGGTGTGTCCCACAGCCGCCTTGCCCCAGGGGCTGGCAGGGTCAGGGACTGCCTGGTGCTGAGCTCACAGCTGTCCCACAGCTCCAGCTCGGCTCCGCACCTCCCCTCAGGCCTCAGCCTGCGCATCCAGCCCCCCACCTCCGAGCTCGCCACTGCCACGCCGAAAGGGGAGGACACAGGGAACTGCAGCTCGCCCTGGGTTAGCTGTCAAAATTTTAGGCAAGATGGGGGAGGGTCTCGAAACACCTCTCTTCCTTCTTTTTCTTTTCCCCTTACTCTTATTTAATTGCAAGCTCCATCTACTACAACATTCTATACAACCATATTTCAGCAGCTACACACAGGAGCTCTAAAGAGGTACTTAGTAGATTCAATTAGTTATTTTTATCTTGCGGGCGTCCCCGCATAAATTTATATGCCGGCAAAAATACCAATTAACACAGGTAAAATTTTGCACACACAGTACATGCACACACATTAAAAAATTTTAGAAGCACCCGAGCAAATAGACAACATCACTTCCTCTCACAATTAATACACGCGCACTGAGTTTAAGTTTCATAACGGTTTCCACACACAAAACACAGAATTTTAATCGCAAAATCAAATAGAGCAATACTAGAAAGGTGTTGGGGTCCGAGCGTTCTCAACTCAGCAGCCAAAATCCCTCCATTCAACAATATAATTTGCTCCCTTCCAGACACTCTAAACCAACGGTTTATATGTGACCCACACTCGTTCACTCTTTGCCAGTGTCTTCGCTTTTCTCTGGCCGTTTCTGTCACCAGAGAACGGAAACGTAGATAAAGCTCCATTCTCGCTTAATGTCGGAGACACGTCTCATTCGTTCACACTCACACATTAACAAAATAATGACACAGTAATACAGTAACAGAATAACAACAGACAGAACAAAAATCACAGTATGTTGTAATACAGTGGAGTCCAACCCCTTAAAGGCACCTTTAACTATAGCGGGGTCCAACCCCGGGGTCCAACCTTTTAAAAGTACCTTTTCTTGACAGCGGGGTCCAACCCCGGGGGTCCAACCCCTTGCCCGGGACTAATTTCGGGAGACCCAGTCTCAACCCACCCTCGGGGACTATCACCCCGGACCTGCAGGCATTTATTTTAAAAGTAGCAAATACCTTAATTTGGTGCAGATGGTCCTTAGTCTACTCCCGCCGTGAGCCAAAGGACAGCTGAGCTCCCCCTGAAAATTCAGGGTCGCGACTGGGAGGTCTGCTTACCCCTGGATCCGGCAGCCGAGCAGAGTCAGGGTCCCATCTGGGTCGCCAGTTTGATTCGCCCCAATCGAGCTCAGAGACACTTCAGAGACCAAGTCAGAGAAGTGGGTATTTGCTTTATTCGGTGCACCGGATGTGTGGGGAATTATTTCCACTAAACACACACACCTCAGTACCCCAAAGACACAGAGTTATAGGTAAAATCATGAATATTAATTACATTCTTCAGGATAGGAGTGGTTATACAAATCATTTCTCGGAAGTCATTAATATCATTAGCATGTGCACAACGCATGCTCCGTATGTCTTGGTGGTCTTTGGAGACCCCAAAGCCTCCTCCAAGGTGACAGTCCTTCATGGGATGATTCAGCGGTTTCTGTGCTGGTTTCAAATGCATGCTTAGCCGATAAGCTATCAGGCTAGAGCTGTTACCTATAATTTGAATGTGAATTAAGAGTTCAGCCTTCAGCCCTGGAGGCCACAGACAGGCTCCTGTGCTGGTGGAAGGGGGGGGGGGCAAAAAGCTCAGAGTCTCACTCCCTCCCCTGGAAAGTTTTTCCTAAGTTTTTATTGGTTTAAAGTTCGCTTCCCCGCCCCTATCACCACCCTTGCTGCTTGCCCTCACTAGAATGTTCTGTTGCCGGGCTTCCCCCATGAGTTGTTTGTAATCCCCTCCCTAGTTATATTTCATTTGCTCTCCCGCTTGTCCCTCATGTTGTCCCGGAGCCCCGTTGGCTCCGCCCCTGTTGTCCCTCCCCGGGAAACCCCGTACCTCCCCCTAAAAACCCCCTCCCTTTGTTCTCTCAGTGTGGTGTGGCCACGACCCCAGCCCCGCCGTGCTCTGCACCCGGTAGCTGCGTGGACCGCCCCACCCGAGAGCCCCCAGTGTGCCTCCCCCGCATCGCTTCTCCTTTAATAAACTGTGCACTGGTGACTCTCAGCTTGTCGTGCTCTCTTTATCACGGGAAGCGACCAGCGACTCCACGGCTTTCCTGCCCGGCAGGCACCCGCCTCCGCCGCATGGTCCCTGCCGCTCCAAGGAGCGAGCCTGGGAACACTGAGGCTGACCATAGCCGCCTCTGGGACAGAGCTGAACAGCCGGGAGGGCTGAGAGCTTGGGCCCAGGTGAGGCCTCCAAGGTCTCCCGAAGCCCCGGAAGCCATTGGGACTAAGGCGGCCGGACCCCTCCGGACCCTACAACTTCAGCAACATATCTAAATAACTAGTGATATTTCCTTAAGTAAATTTATAACAATTGTAGTAATAAGAATTACTTATAGCAAAGCAAATTAATCTGATAACAGACAATGTCTGTTCTCACAAACGAAACAGGGGAACTGTTGGAAAACACAGTTTTCCAGCAAAACTTGTGTTAACTAAATAAACCTGAACAAAGCCTCAGCATAGGCAGGCCTCAGTAAAAATCCTAGTAAAGTGTCATGAGAAGCTAAAACCTGAGAACACAGCTGTGTGTTTCTAGGCTGTGAGAAAAAATGTTATAAGATAGGGAGTCAGAAGTGTTATGAGAAAAGAATAAGGGAGTCATCAGGAAAAAACCCCGATTGTGTGAGAACAGACTGCGGATACGTGTGTAACCATAATTAGTAACATCAGTAACAGTATATAAGTTTCTCGTTTAGTGAAATAAAAGGGAGCTTGCTTTTATGACTTATGTTAAGTCGTGTGTGAGTTCTCTCTTGCCGCTCATTAACAATGGAATGTTCTTTCTTCTAGTCAGGCTCACCTCAGCTTTCACCAGGGTCAAGTCTTGTGATCCTCTTGTCACGCCAGAAATAGAAACAGGTTCTGTCCCTACATGTCGCGATGGGATTATCGTGCATTGTGCACCAGTGTCAACTAAAGCCTCGTATTCTTGTGGCTCTGATGTGCCAGGCCACCGAATCCACACTGTCTAAAAAATACGGTTTTCCCTGGCCTCTACCTGGATAGAGGCAGGGCCCCTCTAACCATGGTGGGCATTCGTATTAGAGGTTCCTTCAAGGGGATCAGACATGTTGACTGGAGCTACTTCCCTTCTGGTGGAGTTCCCTTTCTGATTCTTGCCCTCTTTCAATTCACGCACTCGCTGTGCCAGGACAGTAGTGGGTTATCCATCTCACCTGTTCATGTTTTCTCCACTGTCACACAGGAAATACCACAACTCACGTCGAGGGATATATCCAGTTTTCATAGCTGAGGAGCGTCTGCGTGGGGTAACAGAACTTCTGATCTGTACTGCCGAGATTTGGAGAAGGCTGTCTTTAATCTCTTTACTGGGTTTCTCATGATTCTTCTCTATCTTATTTTCTAGTTTCTGCAGATTTGTTTCCACAGCTGAGATTCTTGCATTCATTGGGCTATGCATGACATCTGCATACGCTTGGAGTTTCCTTGTCATATTACGCATGGTCTCATGCTCGTTATTTCGATTTATATTTGCTAAAGCAGAAGCATACTCTGATGGCCCAAGCTTTAGGAGTTTCCGCCACATCACAGGTGTACATTCTATCCTATCTGGGTCCATAATCGGATCTGGGTTTCCTATGTCTTCTAAGAAGACAATTTCTACCACCGCCATTTCTCTCAAGCATTGAATCCTTTGTTCTATGGTTCTCCACTGGGTTTGTTGCGAATAGAGATCGTCGGGATGTAGGTATCTTCCCCTCGCAGCTCCGATAGCTTGTCTCCAGAGGCTGCAGCAGTCAGGCCTATCTCGTATAGTTTGGTTGATATCTGGGTCACGTGACACAGTCCCTAAATGCCTTGCCTCAGTAGGATCTAGAAGTGTAACATCGCCTGCGGCATCCCAAAGACGGACTAACTAACTAATTACAGATTTATCATCTCGTTGGACATAATCTTTTTTTAGGCTGTGAAGGTCTCTCATGGATTCAACAATGACCTCTGACTCAGTTGCTGACCTTGAGGATCCTTCCCCACTGTCATCTGGGCGATCAGTCTTGACTTGGGCTTTCCTGCTTCTCGTAACAGGAGCAACTGCCACTGGCTTAGGCTCTCTTACTTCCTGTTCTATAATATCCGACAGTGTACAATAAGCATATGCCAGGGCCCAACATATTGCACTGCAGTTGTCTCTGCACTTCTCTTTCAGATACTTCCCCACCTCAGCTGGTCTCAGGATTTGTCCAGGGGGAAATTCCCAGTCTATTGGGTCAGAGAATTTCTTTAAAGTTTTACCTATGTCTTCCCATACTCCACACCATTCAAATTTCCTCACATCTGGATTAGGTGCCTGCTCCTGCTCAGCCCCTCTGGACTTCTCAGCCCTCATTCTGGTAAAGCTGAACATCATATACATGGAACCTACCAGGTAAAGCACCTGTACTACCAAGTTAAGGGTCTCTTTAACATCCAGGGGAAACTGAATACTCTCAAAAGATGATATACCAGATTGCCCTAGGTTGCAATATTGATGTAGTTAAGTATTCTATTACCACCAGCTGTGGGCCATTAGCTGCTATCACCCACTCCGGATGACAGGCAATGGGCCATCCGTTAGCTATTATCACTTGCTAATGACCCACCCCGCATGACAGGCAATGGGCCATCAGGGACCCACCGTGTGACTCATGGACTTATCTCATCCCATTGTGAGATGCTCTGCCGAGGAGGGAGGAGCCAAGTGTTCCCACCTGGATATAACCTGGCCTTGGAACTGCCTGTCTACTGGGTTCCCAGAGGACCAGAGCTACTACTGGATCTTCAGCTGGAGACTGGACCTTCACAGGATCACCGCTTCAACTGGACTACTTCAGTTGGACTGCTACTACCACCCTAACAGGGTGTTAGGTTGTATCTGACTTTGTCAGTGCTTTTCCTTGTATTATTTCACTTATTTTTAATTTCAATCTTGACTTGTGATCTCCCACTGGTTTGTTTTCAAACCGACACACAGATTTAAAGGGAAAGAGATGGGTGAGGAGCCAGGAAGCTTCACCCTCTACTTCTCTAGCAGGTTGGGTAATATTACTAACAAAACCCCAAAACAGGTTACTAAAACTAGAGGAGGAAAGTAACAGCGCATGTACATCTTTAACTGTTTCCCATACCTTCTTACAGATCATCAGTATCATGCACATTACTATGACAAGCCGGAGTCGTGTCCCTGATTGGTGAAAATTATACATTAGGGACAAGATTGCCCCTACCTGTTGGTAGGGAAACAGGCCTATGTGCCAAACAGACAGTATTACATCAAACAACCTCCCATCAAACAACATAGTGACTACTGATAGCTGTAATTCAATACAAAGCGTTTAAAACCAGAATGTAATTATTAGGGTTTTTTTCTTCACTTTCTCTAACCCCACAAAAGGTGTAAAACAAGTAGTCAAGCCCCAATAAGTTGGGCGCCAAATATTGTCCTGAATTAATAAAAAAATTCTTTAGGTGGGGAGCACTCTGAACAAACGCCTCCTCCGAGAGCCAAGGGCTCTGACACCCTCTCCCCCACCCACAACAGAATTTCTTAGATGGAAGTGAAGAAAAAACTATTTATTTATACCAAAACCATGCAGAGTGCCCTGCAAGGCACAGGGAAAGGGAAAAACAGGGGAAAAGGAGTTAATAAACCTGATTAAACAGCTGGTGAACTTTATTGTCCTTTTCCTCAGACGTAGTTTCTCTTCTCCAGGGGGGCCCCCCCCGGGGCTGGGCGGAGTTGCTCCAGTAGTTCCCTGGAGCTCTGCCATCCTCCAGGGCTCCTTGGCTTTTCCGGGCAACAAAGCAAATCGGGGAAAAAAGGGTCCAAACGAAAAAATCGTGGAAAAAAACCCCACAGGAACAGAGCTAGCAACTTCGACAGCCATCGCAGCCGCAGTCTCCGGAGAGAGTCCTCCTTCTCCTCTTCCTCCTCGCTCCCCCGCAGCGAGGCTTGGGGAAAAAGTTTTCAAAACAACCTGTGCTTCTCTCTGCTGCTGAGTGCAGTTAAAGCCACAGGACCACATTTCTGAGCATACAAGCTAACGATGGGGAATACAGGATTATCATAACATCACTCCAAGACATCCCTGTTCAGCCAAGCTGACCTTCTGCCTTGCCTGCTTGACTTCTGATATTTGGAAATTGCTGCTCCTCTGCTCTTAGGAGGTGGTGCTTAAAAAGTGACCAGCACTCATGGACCCTAGCACCTTCCAAAACATTTCCCCGTGGGACCTTACTAGTTCCCTGAGCAGCCTGAAGTCTGCTCTCCTCATGTCCAGAGTTGGGGTTTTGCTGGCACTTTTCCTCCTGTCAACAGAGTATTTAAACTTGATTGCTTTGTGGCCGCTGTGGCTGAGACGGCCACCAGTTTCTACTTCGCTCACGAGACCCTCTATGTTAACAAGCAACAAATCACGGAGGGCACCTTTTCTAGTTGGTTCCCTTAGTACCTGTGCCATGAAGAGTTCATCCAGGTGTTTTAGGAATCTTCTGAACCAATTAACTCATTGCCACTTAATAACAGAGAAGGATAGTCAGAAACAAAACTAAAAACCCACCCCCCACACCCCCCTTCTTCCCAAGCTTACCTTCACTTCTGACTCTTCTACCTCCTCCTTCTATGTGTGGCACGGTGGGATGGGAGTTGTGTTCAATTAATAAAACACTTCATATCTGATGCTCCTTCCTCTTCACACTGTTCCCCTGCTTCAGCATGTGGTCCCTCTCTTAGAATACGGTCCTTCTAGAACTGTTCCTGCATGGGCCCTTTCTATGGGGTACAGTCTTACAGGAACAGAATGCTCCAGTGTGGACTGCAGTTTCTGACAAAGCCTGCTCCTGTGTGGGCTCCTTTCCATGGGCCACAGATCCTTCCAGGAGTCTGCTTCAACTTGGAGTTTTCTATGAAATGCAGTGTAGGCATGAGCTCCAATGCGGTGGTTGGTGGGCTGTAGGGGGACAACCTGCATCACCATGTGCTGTGGATTAGAAAAACCTTTCAAAATGAGGGCTTTGTTACCCTTGTAAAATCCTTGCTCACTCCTGTTACTTTGGCTAACCAGAAAAGCATTCTGAGAATGACTCAGCTAAACTAGAGGTGAAAAACAAGTTACATAACCCTAGAAAACAAGTGATAGAACCAGTGAGTGCTCACACCATGGTGTATGGTGGTTGGTTATAACCAGCGCGTGTTCACATCATGGTTTATGGTGGTTGGTTAAAATGTTTGTTGTGCTTCACAAGAATGTAAATTTTAAACAAACTAACTGTTTAAAAACCCCTGGGTTTTTGCATTAAAGCAATTCATCTTTACAACTGCTAAGGGGAGTCTGTGTAATTCATCCATTACAAATGGTGCCTGATCTTAGGGATCTCAGACGGCAGTGAAAATGAGGACTGCGACCAGTAATGGAGCCCCGCTGGACCAGGGAGTGGATCGATCCCTAACTTAAATTAAAGGGCTCAAAACGTGTGTGCACATCACCTTAAGGTGAGCAGTGGGGAACATAATGGGAGGAAAAATGTCCCTTGAACAGAAACAGAGCCTAGAAAATTTAAGGCGGCTCTTGCATCAGCAGAATAGAGGCATTTCAAATGCTAGGCTGATTGCCTTACTGCACTGGGTGTCCACGCATGTGGAAGATTTCCCTCCTACTGGGACCTTTCAATCTGATGCCCGGCAAGCAGTAGGACAGATTAGAGGACCCTCAGACCCCAACGACGACAGGGGACCTGTTTGGCAAACCAGGATCTGGCTGAGGGCAAATTGCTGGCTCAGCCTATAAGATTAGGTCGGACTGTGAGTATCAGGGACTGGGAGGTGTCCCAGAGGCATCAATGCAGTTTAAAAGTTTTGCAACAGACTCTCCACATTGGAGCAAATTTTTTTATTGGTTAGAGAACCCTTTAACTATTTTCTCAATAAGAGAAGTCTTGATGTCAAGATCCCTCCTCCAGAAGGCTGCTCGGTGGGTCGGGGCATTCCCCCCCTGTCCTCCCACCATGGGTGCCACAGCTTAGGATCCCTTGGAACAAACAGCAGTGCAGCGCTGGAACAAAACACCTCTGGGGAGCGGCGAGAGCCCAGGGCTCCTCCCGAGCGTCACCCATCGAGCGGGCCCGGGGCCATGGGGTTGGTACTCACTCTCCGTGTCAGTGCACCGAGTGCGGCTTGCAGCACCCCGCGCCTCCCCTGGCTCGGGCAGAGTCATCCCGTCTGCGCTAAACTCCGGCAGAGCCACTCCCGGAGCCCTGCTCTGCCTCTCTCCCCGGCTGCCTGGCCCAAGACGTTTTTTACCAGGAAGGCAAGAAAAGCTGTCCAGAAGAAGCGGCGCTGGGAACAGCAGCACCACTTTCCCCTCCCAGTCCCCCGCTTTCCCCCACGGGATCTCCCCCCCGCTTGGTTTTCACTGTACTTCACCCAGCCAGGGAAAGCGGCAGCGCGGGGGGCAGGTGGGCGCTGGTGGACAGCAAACTCGGAAACCTGTGCTGCGCGGGGGGCACCCAGGGGCCCCTCCAGGCCTGGATAGCTCGATTCGTGAACGTATTTTCAGAGTACTGTTTAATTAGTGCAACTGAGTTGTATTTTGAATTTGTTTCCACTTTTACCACTGAGAAAGTATTGCAGCAAGATAAATGGACTAACAATGATGATAACAACTAGGTTAATGAGAAAGTTGGGCATGTGGCCAAATGAAATTCCATCTGTGTTTGAAGCAAACTTTGTATGAATTGTTGGGCTGCCTGTAATTTGTTGCTGAGTAGTTTTGAAAGTGTTTTATTGTTGGAAAACGCAGTTTTCCAGCAAAACTTATGCTAACTGAACACACCTGAGCAGGGCCTCAGCATACTCAGGCCTTAATTAAAATCTTAACAAGCTACAGTGGCTTGTTTACCTGAGAATGTTCTGTGAGAAGATTTCAAGAAGATGCAGCTGTGTAAGGAATGTACGGGAGTGAATTTGTGATTAACAAAGAATGCAGGAGAAAACCCTGATTATGTGAGAACAAACTGCAAATACGTGTGTAACTATAATTAGTAACATCTGTAACTGTATATAAGTCTCTCATTTGGTGAAATAAAATGGAGCTTGCTTATATCTCACATTGAGACTGCCATGAGTTCCCTCTCGTCGTTATGTCATTTTATATTAAGTATACCTCTGCTATTCATGGAGTCTTAGCCTAATGCAGATTGTTTAAGTCACTTTAACCTTTCCCAATGCATTATATCAACTCTACAGAATTGGTATATGAATCATGACAATCTGCCTTATTTGCAGCCTTTATTGTGGATAAACCTCAGCTCCCCTTCCCCCCTCTTCTCACTATCTCTGTTTCTCTTATGACATTCCACAGGCTTTCTATTTTTGCTGAATTCCTCTAGCACGGTATATTTCTCCTGAAGAGCCCATATTTTGTATACTTTGTCTCTTCTCTGAGGTTACATATTACAATAATTTTTAATCCAGATCTCTGAAGGGAAAACCCACTATATAACTTTTAATTGAATGACTATCTTTTACAGGAACCACATTTTTCTAAGACTGTTCCAGAATTAAAGATTTTTCATCTGCCTTCAGACTTCTAGCATCTGCTCTTGCAAATAAGGACTGCTTAAGTGCTGCAAAGTCAGTTCTTCAATTGGCAAGTTCAATAGATGTATGTCCTAGGTTGCAATATAGATGTAGTTAAGTATTCTATTACCACCAGCTGTGGGCCGTTAGCTGCTATCACCTGCTAATGACCCACTCCGGATGACAGGCAATGGGCCATCCGTTAGCTGTTACCAGCTGCTAACGACCCACCCCGCATGACAGGCAATGGGCCATCAGGGACCAACCGTGTGACTCATGGACTTATCTCATCCCATTGTGGGATGCTCTGCCCAGGAGGGAGGAACCAGGTGTTCCCACGTGGATATAACCTGGCCTTGGAACTGCCTGAGCTAGCCCTGTCTACTGGGTTCCCAGAGGACCAGAGCTACTACTGGATCTTCAGCTGGAGACTGGACCTTCACAGGATCACCGCTTCAACTGGACTACTTCAGTTGGACTGCTACTACCACCCTAACAGGGTGTTAGGTTGTATCTGACTTTGTCAGTGCTTTTCCTTGTATTATTTCACTTATTTTTAATTTCAATCTTGACTTGTGATCTCCCACTGGTTTGTTTTCAAACCAATACAATGTACCTGAAGTATTTAATTTGAACAAGTCATGTTATGTTCTGCTCAGTTTTATATATATATTATATTGGCTTTATTGTGATGTGCAATTTGAGGCTATAATGTCATCCATCTCTGATAAAACCAAGGCATCAATGTTAAAACCATAGGGTAAGATTTATGTTTTCCGTATGTAGCCCAGTAGTTCACAGAGCTGAGTTGGCACTTGTCCAATGAAATGTTTGGAGGATGGCTGGGACTCCAGCTGTGTGACCTTGAGATGCCTAAGCTACTTAAGATGGACCAAATAGAACAAAATAATTAATTGCAGGCAACACACATAATTCCTTATGTCAGTCCCTGGAATACACCTATTTTTTGTGATCCCATAACAAATCAGAAAAGTAGCATTTATTGCATGATTTTCAGGCTATCTCCTCAGAGCATCATTTATCGTTATCCTACTTGGCATCTTAATCTTACTCACCATGGGTTGCAGGTAGCCCATGACAAATTCAGTAGATCCCTCCTTGGAATATTTAGGATGAATATTGACTGGACAAGGTGTAAAGCCATAGCAATTAAATTGTGATGTCAAAACATTGAACGATTTACAAAATTTACTGGGAATAATTAATTGAATGAGGCCTGTGCTAGGTTTAGTGACTCATCGTTATCTGCAGAAGTTATTCAGGAATTAGATACAATTAGCTCACAATTTTCTACAGTAAAAACCAGACAGAATAATGCCAGCTTTACCAGTTCGCTTGAACAGCTTTAATCTGAGAATTTAAATGTGACTGTTTTGCCATGAAGACACATGTGACAGTATTTCAAACTAGTAAAGCTTTTCAGTGCTTCCAGTGTATTTGTTCTTCATTAACACCTATAGATTGAAATTGAGCTAGATATCAAAACGGTTTAAGTACAGTGATCACCCAGAAAAGTGACTTAATGTGATGCCATCTCATAAAACAGACTTGCCCAGTTATCTGCTCAGAAACTATGCTCTTAATATTCTTTGTTCTTATAGCACAGAGGAAACAGTGAAGTATACAATAGCATACTCCTTTAGAATCAGTTAAAACTGTGACTGCGGCTGCTTGTATACAGGCTGTTACACAATGGCTTCAAGATCACGGACATGAATTATTAGAAAGTTTGTGTGAGCAAGATCATTGTTAGGCTAAGTAGCACTCAGGCCATGTACAGGCCGCAGCAGTTTGCTTCCCTGGGAACGCTTCATGAGAAAATATCAAAGAGATGCAGCTGTGTGAAGAATGTATGGGAGGAAACTTATGATTAACAGAGAATGAGGGAGAAGATCTTGTAGATGTGGGAATGGAATGTGAAAGAAATGTAAGCTGTAACTGCTGCAATTAACGAGTAGATTAGTGATTAATAAATATAAGCACTGTAACAGTATATAAAGAGCACACGCGTTAAAATAAATGGAGCTTGCTTATATCTCACATTGAGACTGCCGTGAGTTCCCTCTCGTCGTTACGTCAAATGGTGACCCCGACCACGGACGCTGACAGCAGAGTGTAGCACCCTGCTTCAGAGAGCGGCGAGAACGGAGATGCACCGGAGCAGCGCCGGTGTGCCAAGATCTTCACCCCTGTGAGGGGGGGATCCGACGGCACAGGCCGAACAAGACCTGCCTACCGTGGAGGCTACACTTCAGTGAGCTGCACTGTGGTGACCGCGGAATAACCAGAGACGCCCCAGCGGAGCGCTCGGACGGCGGCGACCACGTTACTTTAAACCCAGCTGGACCACAATGGAGACGGAGGTAGCCCAAGATTTATTATTACGCTTTTTAGAAAAGCGCGGAGTAAGCAGAGATGCTTTAAAATATTTAGCCACTTTAGTTACTGCAGGGAAAGCTAAAGGGTTTTTTGCTGACCCTAATTTAGTGTTTGAGGAAGCTGAGTGGCGGAAAGTTGGAGATATCTTGTTTGATGGATTGCTAGAGGGTGATAAGGTGTGCAATAAATTAGGGAGACTGTGGAAAGAAGTGATTAATTGCTTACAGCGGTTTAAAGCCAAAAAGAAAATAGCTGCCGTAGCCACTGAGAAACTGGGAGCAGATGTCGGGGGGGAGCACTCTGACTCAGGAAAAGGGGTTGGAGAGAGTGAGTGTCCCACTCCGGGCATGCTTGGCATGGGCGCAGAGCCACCCAGCTTGCCCCTGCCGGGAAAGTTCAAAGTGCTAGGAGTTCAGGGGTCGTTAGCGAATCACGGTATTACGTCTGATTTAAACCCTGTTGGTACATCGGGCTCTGAAGAATGGCCCAGTGCACCTCCCCTGCCTGATGAAGTTTATGTTCCCCTCAGGCAGGCTCCTCAAAATGATAGCCGCTTAACTGGCAAGCGGAGATTTAATTGGAAAGGCATTGCAGAAAAAGCTGTTCAAGACAGTGATATACAAATTGCAGAAACAGTTACACAACTAAGTCGAGTTGAGCAAGCATTTCCTGTATTTTTTGAGCCACTGCAAGGGGGTGGGCAGCAAGCGACCCATGTTGCTACCGATTGGAAGCTGCTCACGCAGCTGCGTAGCACAACTACAGAATCGGGTCTGCATGGTGAGCCCACGAGAATGATGTTGAATTATATTTGGGGAAATTATATACTGTGCCCAGAAGATATCAGAACTAATATTAAAATGGTTATGACCCAATCACAACAGTTGCTGTGGCAAGCTCACTGGCGAGAGCTGTGCCAACAGTCGGCAAATCAGCCACGGGGGGAAAATGACCCCCTGCGAGGGGTCATCCCAGAACAGTTAATGGGCCAGGGGCGGTGGTCTACAATTGTCGAGCAATTGCAAACAGGTCCAGACATTTTGTTAGAATCTATGCGAACTGCACGAGATGCTATATTCAAAGTGCACACCGCCCCCCCCACACCATCCTACATGTCTATTAAACAAGGAAAGGATGAGTCTTTTGCTAGCTTTGTTGATAAAGTTTCAGCTGCAATGATAACTGCTGGGGTAGAACCGTGGATGTCAGGAGCATTATTGCATCAGTGTGTGGCAGAAAATTGTAACCAGCAAACAAAAAGCATTCTTGTCACACAGCCCATGGATGCTACCCTAGAAATGATGTTAGAACGCATGAGTCGTGTGCCAGTAGGTACCCAGGCATTTGTGGCAGAATTAGTGACGGCTATGGGAGATAAGCTAGGAGAGAAGCTAGCCCAAGCACAATCTCAAGTCTTTGCTGCTTTAAGGCCACTGCGACCCCTTAGTTTGCCTGCAGGAGGGACAAAATCAGGGAAAGGTATAAAGTGCTATCGTTGTGGGCTTGAGGGACACACAAGGAAGCAGTGTAAGGGTCCAGTCTGGTGTGACAACTGCAACAGTGACACCCACGCCACGCTAGCTTGTCGACAATCGGGAAACGGGAAGAAGAGCGCGTCCAGCTGCCGCGCCCTGACACAAATAACAGCTCCAGCCCTCTCTCCCGCCACTATCCCACCAGCTCATCCTTCATACACGGCTGCGCTTCCGCAGATGAGCTCGCCCGCCGTCAACCCCTTCGATCAGCAAACACCCTTCGACCTGCCACAAAAGGAAGCCTCGGCCTGGACCTGGCAACAGCAGTAGGCGTAACAATCATCGATTTGCGCCCTGTGAAAGTTCCCACCAGAATTCATGGCCCACTGCGCATTAACAACAAACCTGTGGGCGCGCTTCTAGTGGGCCGTTCGTCTGCTAGCATAAAAGGACTGTTCGTATTACCAGGAGTAATTGATGCTGATTTTACAGGTGAAATTCACATCATGGTGCAAACTATGTTTCCCCCCATCTACAGTCCTAAAAACACCAGACTAGCTCAGCTTGTTCCGCTCCCACAAATGGTCGCGCAGATGCAACAACACGAAGCACTCGTGCACCGAGGAGCCAGTGGATTTGGCTCTACGGGAGGACTTGCAATGCTAACAGTTCCATTGACAGAATGACCAGTTGTGGAAACTACTTGGACTCGGAGAGATATCTCTCAAACCTTGCCAGCGTTACTTGATACAGGTGCAGATATTACGATAATGGCCACAGCCTGCTGGCCAGTAGAATGGCCGCATCACCACACCTTGAGTGGAATCGAAGGTTTTGGAGGTTCAGTTTCTGTGCAGCGGAGCTCCAACCCAATTCAGGTAGCCATTGAAGGCAGAGTAGCTACGGTCCATGTAACCATCATGCCCTTACCTAAAGGAGTAAATGCCTTAATTGGCCGAGATGTGCTAGATCAACTGGGACTTGTGTTAACCAATCAGCATTTTCCCCAGCGGTCGCTGTCGGATGGACTTTCCCGATCCGACTCACATGGACTACAGACAAACCAATATGGATAGGGCAGTGGCCGCTAAAAAGGGAAAGTCTAGAACAAGCACAACTTTTAGTGCAAGAACAATTGCAACAAGGACATCTGCGACCTTCCATGAGCCCCTGGAACACACCCATCTTTGTCATCAAGAAAAAATCCGGCAAGTATAGACTGTTACATGACCTGCGAGCAGTTAATGCACAAATGCAGGCAATGGGGGCCCTCCAACCTGGAATGCCAAACCCTGCCATGCTTCCTGAGGGATGACACCTGTTGATCATTGACCTGAAAGACTGCTTTTTTACAATTCCGCTGCATCCAGTGGACACTGCACGATTTGCTTTTACCCTACCAACGATTAACAGAGAAGCCCCTTTCTTAAGATTTGAATGGACTGTTCTGCCACAGGGAATGAAAAATAGCCCCACCCTGTGCCAATTGTTTGTAGCCAATGCACTACAACCCATTTGTACGGCGTGGCCTGAAACATTGATCTATCACTATATGGATGACATTTTATTTGCCCAGGCCTCAGCCTTTACTAGCGAACAAGAAAATATGCTTCAACAACAGTTAAGCAGACACGGGCTAACCATTGCCCCTGAAAATATCCAGCATTATCCTGTTTGGAAATACTTGGGATGGCAAATAACAAAAGGGCATGTCAGACCACAAAAATTACAGCTTAACACACAAGTGAAGACGTTACATGACGTGCAACGCCTCCTAGGGGACATTCAATGGTTACGTCCAGTTATTGGCATCTCAAACGACGACATCGACGCTCTGCGACCATTGCTACAAGGCACCGACCCAGCACGGACAGTGCATCCCACCCCGGTGCAACAGCAGATTATTCAGAAGATCGGCACACAAATCGCACAGCGCTGGGTCGACCGTTGCGACCCAGACATTCCAGTGGACCTTACAATTTTAAGCGGTGAAAAACAACTCCTTGGTGCACTTACACAATGCAAAAATAAAAAGGGGGAGAATAAGGTGAAAATATTAGAATGGCTGTTTACTAGCATCCAGCCCAAAACTACAATTCAACAAAAAGTTGAAAACATAGCAGAATTGATCCAGAAGGGTCGCACCAGGATTTTACAGTTAACAAGCCAAGAGCCAGAAACTATTTACCTACCGATGAAACGACGAGATCTTGAGTGGTATCTTCAGCATTCACAAGCACTGCAAATCAGCCTGCTGTCTCAAGCAGTGGAAATTAATGTGGAGCCACTGCAGTCTACCACCCTGCATTGGGTGAGTAACCAAGATTGGATTACAATACCAAAAAGGAGTGAGCGCCCATTGCAAAATGCAGTAACAGTCTTTACAGATGCAGGAAGGAAATCTCGACGTGCAGCGGCAACTTGGATGCAAGACGGCAAATGGCATCATCACATATTAGCCGCAAAAGAAGAAGACTCACTGCAAACCCTGGAACTGGCAGCAGTCATCTGGGCCTTTGTGAACTGGCACTCTACGGAGTTAAATGTAGTTTCTGACTCCATGTATGTCACCAGCATAGTGCAACGTATCGAGGATGCCCGACTCAAAGACTGCCAAAATAAACGACTGTTTGAACTCTTGAGACAGCTGCAAGTTGCAATTTATCAGCGAGAATGCGTCTATACTGTCATTCATATACGAAGCCACAAATGGTCAAAAGGCCTTGGAGAAGGCAATGAGAGAGCAGATCGTTTGGTTTCCGTAGTGGTACCGCTGAGCGAATTTGTTAAGGCCAGAGAAGCTCACAACACTTTTCATCAAAATGCCAAGGGACTCTTCCACCAGTTTAAGATCACTATGGAAGAAGCAAGAGGCGTTGTCAGAGCTTGTCCTAGTTGTAGCCATCATGGGCCAGGCCTAGGAATCGGAGTGAATCCACGAGGTTTAGGCCCTTGTGAACTTTGGCAAATGGATATCACCCATGTCCCTCAGTTTGGCCGACTAAAGTATGTGCATGTTACAATCGACACATACAGCAGATTTCTGTGGGCTATGGCTCAGTCAGGAGAAAAGGCCTCCCACGTCATACGGCATTTGACAAGCTGTTTTGCAGTTATGGGAGTGCCTCAGCAGATCAAAACTGACAATGGGCCTGCCTATATCGGTGAAAAAATGCGACAATTCTGTCAACAGTGGGGGGTCAAGCATGTAACAGGCATTCCCCATTCACCAACAGGACAAGCCATTGTCGAGCGAGCAAATCAAACTTTGAAACGATACTTGGACAAGTTCAATGATATTCGTGATGTTTGTGAAAAGCTAGCTAAAACATTGTTTGTGTTAAACTATTTGTGTATTTTTTCAGACCAGGATTCTCCTCCTGCGCAGGTGCATGGCCAAACTCTGGCTTCAGAGCATAAAGTACCCATGATAGTTATGTATCGCGACCCATGCTCAGGCCTGTGGCGAGGCCCGGCAGAGGTGAAATATATAGGGCGCGGTTACATGTGTGTGCTTACATCCACAGGTACACAGTGGGTCCCTGCGAAGTGGACCAAGGCTGTTCCTCGTGCTGCTAGTGATCAAGGTTCTGATACCGAGCTCAGCCACGACCCTCATAACGAAGGTTGAAGAAAGACAGAACCTGTGGGTGACTTGGGCCAATGCAACACATAACCCAGAATTTTGCCTCAGCTTGCAATCAGCTACTGCACCATTTAAAACATGTTTAGTCGGTGTACCTTTGTTCAGTTTTGAGGCGTTTAGCAATTATAGCACATATTCTAAGTGTTCTACAGCAAAAAGCACCTCTTGGTGTGCTGCAAACCTAATCAACCAGTTAAATAGTACTTTGCCATGGGACCCACAGGAGTTGCACCTCCTGGGCTCCATGAAAATTGGTAACACCTCCAGCAATTGGACCCAAACATGCATTTGGTTTGGAAATAGACAACAAAACCCAAACCCAAGTCATTCTAACGAAGGCTGGACAAATGTCAGCCCGATAAATATAGCAGAATACTCATACACTGTTAAAGGCAGCTATTGTGGAAGTAACAACACTGCTAATCAAAGCTTGGGTGCTTTGGGAGCTGAAATGAAAGAACCACCAATTACAATTTGGAACAACAGAACACCCAAAGCGTTACCTCCATCTGTGTTCTTAATATGTGGAGACAGAGCATGGCAAGGAGTCCCTCATAACATCTTTGGAGGGCCATGCTATTTAGGAGAACTAACTCTTTTAGCACCCAGCCAACGCATGTGGCTTAGCGTAGTCGCTGAGCCAAAGCGCCAGCAGCGTTCTCTGTCTCACCAACTAAACTCACGGTGCAAAGATGATGTTGAATTATGGTCAGTAACAGCTAAGGTGTTCACCTCCCTATTCACCCCTGGAATAGCTGCTGCAAGGGCCCTCAGGCAAATTGAGAAACTCGCATGTTGGACAGTTAAACAAGCAAATGTTACTACTAATATTATTTCCCAATTGCTGCTTGACCAAAAGAGTTTGCGACATGCCGTGCTTCAAAATCGAGCTGCTATTGATTTTTTATTGTTAGCTCAAGGCCATGGTTGTAAAGACTTTGAAGGGATGTGCTGCTTTAATTTGTCAGATCACAGCAATTCCATCCATAAGCAACTAGAGTGGTTGAAAAAACACACCTCCACAATTACAGTTGATGTCAATCCTTTAGACAAATGGTTATCATCCCTGTTTGGAGGTCTGTCACCATGGCTGATACCCTTGCTTAAAGAAGGTCTACGTTGGCTAGTAATTCTTATATTGATAGTTATTGTAGTGAAAATTACTTATAAGTGTGTTGTTAAGCAAATTAATCAAACAACTGACGGGATCTTGCTCGCCCAAAAGAGAAAAGGGGGAATTGTTACACAATGGCTTCAAGATCACAGACATGAATTATTAGAAAGTTTGTGTGAGCAAGATCATTGTTAGGCTAAGTAGCACTCAGGCCACGTACAGGCCGCAGCAGTTCGCTTCCCTGGGAACGCTTCGTGAGAAAATATCAAAGAGATGCAGCTGTGTGAAGAATGTATGGGAGGAAACTTATGATTAACAGAGAATGAGGGAGAAGACCTTGTAGATGTGGGAATGGAATGTGAAAGAAATGTAAGCTGTAACTGCTGCAATTAACGAGTAGATTAGTGATTAATAAATATAAGCACTGTAACAGTATATAAAGAGCACACGCGTTAAAATAAATGGAGCTTGCTTATATCTCACATTGAGACTGCCATGAGTTCCCTCTCGTCGTTACGTCAACAGGCGTCAGTTCTATACACCCACTACACTAACTCAGTTACATGTGCAAAAATCATGGCAGTGTTGCATGATTATGTCCCTGACATTTTGTCCCTAAGCATTTATATCTCAAATCTATTGTAATGATAATCACAAGAAGCTGTCTTACCATCTTTGAACTGAGCAGGTTTTAAACGCAATTTGTGAAGACATATAATGTTATAATTTTTCTGAGTAAGGCTGCACTTTGGAAAAATCCTGATAAACTTATGCTTATATTAGAAGAGTACTGACCATGAACAGGCATTTTCAATAACATTTATAGATTACATAGGTTATTCTCAAAACTGATTTATGTACAATCATGATGTATTTGCCATACCTTTATAAACTTTAAAGTAAATCCTGCAGAAACTCAGCCCTCTAGAGCTCCATGTTGCTGCTACTTCATTTACAACTCAGTTGTTTGCTTGCATATTGTTCATAGATGTTTAACTGTTGTATGCAAATTTTCAGTAGCTTTCTTGTAACTGTGCAGTCAAAATGATTTAAATTCTGTATCTGAAACTTTTAGAGAGGACACTCTCACCTTTGAGTCTAGTTTTGTCAAATTTAGGTATTGTTAATTTTTAGACCTTTTAACTTCAGGTTGAGCAAAATTTAAGTAATGGTATGTTTAAAGTCTGTTGATTTTAAGTTCTATCCAAGTTAAATTCTATTAAATTTAAGTGATGTTAAGTTTAAGGTCTTTTAAGCTCTGTTAAGTTTAAGTTCAATTAAGGTTAAGTCTGTTGTATTCAAGTGTTGTTCAGTTTAAGGTTTATTGATTTATGTTCTAAGTTCTATTAAGATTAATTTCTGTTCAGTTTCTGTGATGTTAACTTTAAGTTCTGTTAGGTTTACTTTCTGTTACGTTTAAGTGACATTAAGTTTGAGTGAAGTTTAAGTTCTGTTGAAAAATGCTCATTTAAATTAAAAAATACAGTTCTTTTGTTATAGAGATAAGATGGAATCAACTGAAACAATTATGATGGAGAATTAGTAAGCAACTGTTTAAGAACATAAGATGATAAGTTGCTTACAAATATGCGAAGATGCAGTTTGTTGGATCGTTAATGTCATCACAAATTCTATCAGTGTAAATGTTCTACATTGGTTAATTAAGATAACGATTCATAACAATCTTTGCAATTTTATCTTCCATGGGTAGCAGAGAAGAATAAGTAACAGTTTCAAATTATTAATTTTATTAATTGTAGGATGCTTAGTGCTTTCTTTCTTGCTTTCCTTTTGCTTCATTGTCGTATATGCATAGATGTGCGGAAAAATATAGTCTCGGTTTTTTAGAACAGTTACTGTTACTGTATTCACAATTCTGGATATGCTGTTAATGTAATGACATGAATTCACTGAGCTTTTGTAAAGGACATTATCCAGAAGATATTCTTTGATGTTATGCAAATGCATTCTGATTCGCCCCAAGCGAGCCCAGAGACACTTCAGAGACAAAGTCAGAGAAGTGAGTTTTTGCTTTATTCGGAGCACTGGGTGTGGGGAATTCACTCCTCCAAACACACACCCCAGCACTTCCAACAACATGATATGGGAAAAATTTGTGAATATTCATCACATTCCCCAGGATAGGAGTAGTTATACAAATCATTTCTTGGAAGTCATTAATATCATTAGCATGTGTGCCACACATGCACTGTGTGTCCTGGTGGTCTTTGGAGACCCCCAAAGACCCCTCCAGGATGACAGTCATCGCAATGCACTTTTCACCTTTCTCTCTGGAGCATACATAGTCCTTCATGGGATGATTCAGTGGTTTCTGTGCTGGCTTCAAACAGATTCTTGTCCCTTTTATCTTGATAAGATAAAGGGAATCCTGCTTTTCTAGGTATTAGAATTCAAATATTCTGTCTCTCAATAGTTAACTTGAGTTACCTATTGATTACCCTGTTCTCAATTCCTTTAGTTATTTGTAGTTTTTTCATGGTACCATTGATTACTTTGTTAAAATTAAATGACAGTACCGGCTGCATTAGAAACTTTCACATGGTCTTATGTAGTTATCTGCAAGAAATGTATAATTTTAAGAAACTTACCCAATCGATATTAATGGAGGCTTGTTTGTAGGATGTGTTAGGGAAACCCTCCCAGTCGAGGCCTAGGCTCTGGCCAAGCCCGGGCTGGTCGGGAAGTATGCCACCAGTCCCAGGTGTTTCTGCACTAAAAATGTGATTGAGTCACTTCGACTTGCTGATTTGGGCTCATTAAAGCTGGGCCCCCTTTGGGATAAACTTGGAAACTTTGCCCAGGAAAGGTTCTCCACATTCTGCCTATGAAATGGGCTCTCCAGCAATTGCAGACTCTGGGTGATGGTAAAGTGTTTAGGCAATTGATGATGTATCTTCCTAAATCACTATCCTTTCTCTCGTGTACCAATGTTTGCATGTATTACCTTCCTTATTTCTGTTCATTACTAAAGCTGAGCACATGGTGAGCTTACTGTTTTATTCCACATATTGTTTTATTTTGTGTTGCCTTCATGTTCATAGTCACAGAAGTACATGTTACAAAAAACAAAAAAGGGGCAGTATGGCTCCTCAAAAACAATTAGATAATGCAATATTTACACGAAATTTCTTGAATGCAGATCATCAATTTTGATCCCCAGAAGAGCAATACTGCTCTGAAGGTGTGTGTGCACAGAACCAATTTCCAAAAAGTTTTATGTAAGGATCCACAATCGGGTGTGCAATGGCAAGGCCCAGATGATTTACTAACCTGGGGGAGAGGGTATGCAGGTGTTCTATTGTCAGAACGCCAAAGTGGTTACCTGCTTGTCTGGTAAAACCATACTATGAGTCACAAAGACCAGTCCAACAACTTGATACCCCAGCTAAAGAGACTCTCAATAGCGACAATGAGGCACCACATGACACCAGCAATCAGCATGTGGGTGAACCCAGAGATAACATGGAGGATGTTGAAGAAACTACAACAAACAACTGACATCCTGATGCACAGTGTAGGAGCGGCACCAGCCCCAGAGAACACCTTCCTGGCCTACTTAGCTAGCAACAGTACTGTAAGAATTCTGTGATTCATCTGGACAAACATTGATCTCCTCTGAGGGGACGAGGCCCAGTGAGAGGAAGAAATGACCTAATCACCATCCAGCCCTCGTAGCCAAGGCAGGAGCAGGGGTAGGGCTGCCAGGAACATGGCTGTGCCTGGAAGCTTACAGAGGCAACCTGCCAACAGAGACCTTGTGTCCCACTGCAGCTGCCATCATACCATTGTGTTCCTGCTGACCTTCTTCAGCTATTCCCTGCACCATGTTTCCAGAAAGACATTTAGTAATGTCAAAGTCAGCATTTCCAGCTAGTGGACTTCTCTCCTGCCTTAACAGCATGACCCCCGAGCTCTGGCTATATGAGCTCTGGAACAGTAGCCACTTACTTCCAAGTAGAGAAGAAGCAGCTCTATTCCTGGGGACGTTGGACACCAGCGTTTTGGTTTCCCATGCTGTGGGTCTCTTTGTCAGTGGCATGATTGTGTTTTGATGGCTTTTTATTAATTTTGATATGTATTCCATGTATCTTATCCTGAGTTCAGCATATGCTCAGTAATAGTCCTGATAAGATAATGGCTTTACAGGTACAGACTGCTTTGGCATTAGGATAGATGAACCCTTCACACAAAAAACAAAGAAGGGGGAGATGTTGCAGATAAGAAAACCTTACAAAATGAGGGCCTTGTTACCGTTGTAAAATCCTTGCTCACTCCTGTTACTTTGGCTAACCAGAAAAGCATTCTGAGAATGACTCAGCTAAACTAGAGGTGAAAAACAAGTTGCATAACCCTAGAAAACAAGTGATAGGACCAGTGAGTGCTCACACCGTGGTGTATGGTGGTTGGTTATAACCAGCGCATGTTCACATCATGGTTTATGGTGGTTGGTTAAAACATGTATGTCGCTGTTGAGCCGCTAGCAGAGAAAAGGCCCGAGTTCTCAGTGTGGCAAGAAAGAGAGTTTGTTATTTTGATTTCAATATATATAGACTTTTCAGAGGTCGCCCAGATTGGTCAGCCAGAAACCTCCCCCTAGGCCTGATTGGCCAGGCCTGAACTGTCCAAATCTCGAGACACTGTTTGAAAAACATCCAAACTTTATCTTTGTTTATAAAACACAGCGGAATGTTCTCACGAGAAAGACCTGTGCTAGCCACACGTTCGTTGTGCTTCACAAGAATGTAAATTTTAAAGAAACTGACTGTCTGAAACCCCCGGGTTTTTGAAATAAAGTGATTCCTCTTTACAACTGCTAAGGGGAGTTTGTGTCATTCATCCGTTACAACCATGGTCTTTTCCATAGGCTGCTGCCGGGGAATCTCTGCTCTAGTTCCTCCCTCCCTCCCTCCCTCCCTCCCTCCCCCCCCTCCCTCCTTCCCTTCCCTTCCCTTCCCTTCCCTTCCCTTCCTTCCCTTCCCTTCCCTTCCCTTCCCCTCCCTCCCTCCCTCCCCCCAACCAAAATCTTGCCACATAACCCTAGCACTCTTTCCCATGGCCAAAGGGAGCTCTCACCAGCACCTGCCCTCTCTCTGTGAGAACTGACTCATAACAGTTTTTTCTTCCATGGCCTTTCAGCTAGCCCTTCTGGTTCACATGGTCTTTGGGGGGGGAATCCCTTGCGGGCTTTTCCTTATTGTCTCCATGGGTGTACTGTTCTGAAGTTGGTGTTTTGTCCTGATAGTCCTTTTAAAAAAATCTTGCCCTCATCTTGAAGTGCAGTACAAAGTCTAGAAGCTGTCTCAATAACACTGTGTGGTCATGCTGTTGGGCTGGGGCTGGATGTAGGAGGCTTCTCAGTCTGATTTGCATGATTGGTCTCATTGCATGGTGTGGGGATTGGAAAGGGTCCCTCCTAGGAGTTCATAGCCCTCGGACATTTTCTGAGTTGTTTGTGCCCCACCTCCCATCCCCACCTATTGGCATTCTTCCCAATTCCAAACACATTACAGTTTGTTCAGCAGACTTTTAAAAGGAGTCTGTGTGTGTCTCTAAACTTGCCTTTAATGTTTACTTATGTTTAATTGCTTTCTATCCACATTTAAACTTTAATTTTTAATAATCGTTATCAATATATATACACCTCTATATAGAGTACCTATGTACCTGTGTGTTTATAGACAGATAAAAAATTTGTTCTACATGTATGTATAAATAATATATGTAAGCTGTAAATATATAAGATGTATAGATACACGGGAATGTATGTGTTTTTATATGTGAACACTTTGGGGGTCCAAAAGAAATGGGCAGTCAGTCAGAGGATGCTCTGAGATCACATGGGAATACCAGTGTCAAAAATGGCAACCAGCCAATCACAGGGCGATACAAAACTACTTGGATTCATAGCATTGTCCAAAACAGTGGCCTTAGCATATGTGGTAGGAGTGGAGCTTCCAGGTCTGATGCCTATGTAGACATAGACAAACAATGAGGTGCAAACACCGAGGTCAGTGAAGAAGGAGGGGGAGGAGGTGCTCCAGGCAGAAGAGATTCCCCTGCAAGTGTCAGAGCAGAGATTCCCCTGCAGCTCTTGGTGAAGACCATGGTGAGGCAGACTGTCCCCCTGCAGCTCATGCAGGACCACAATGGAGTTACTCAATAGTCAATTAGGAGAAATCTCTAGATCGGTGTCATGGAACAAGTGGGAGCTTCAGGCAAGCTTTGCCTTAACCTCAGATTTTTGGCAACAGCTTAAATTTAAGAAATCACTCTGACCTGCAAGTTCTAAGGATGGCAGATAAGGTCTATTTATAAAATGAGTTATTTATTGAATTGACAGCAGATAACAGACAAAAGGTCCTAATTACTCCAGTGAGGAATTTTATACCTTACCCTGAGGAGGTGGGAAGAGATATACAAACTGATTCCCTAATCATATGAAAATTCAAGTTACATTCAGGAAGAAATCTTTTCCATCCACTGTGAAAACCAGAGTGAACACAAGCATTCTAAAGCAATACATGCAGAAAACTACAAAACATATTCAAAAATTAATCAGAACAATTAAAAACGATCAAATTATCTAGTACCTTAACAATACTGATCAAGATTTTTAACACTAAATAAACAAACTTAAGTAGAATAGTGGTCCATCCTTCTGAGACCCTTTAGAAAACATGGTTATTGTCAGATTTAGACATTTTCTTATATCCTACTTTGCAACTTTGGAATAGAATCTATGTACCATCCATTAATGTCAGAACTATGATAATTATGCCAATCAATTTTCTCATGGTCTGTCATGGTCCACTCATAAGCAGACGCGTGATGGTTCGTACCAGCTACGATCTCAGAGTGCAAAAAGAAAAGAAAACACAAAATGCAACAAGTCAAGGGAGTTAAATTTCAATCCAAGGGGGAACTTTATTAATTTGGCCCGTAAAGTGGCCTGCGATAGAGAGAGAAAGAGAGAAAATTGGGAAAAGATGGGGAGGAAAGGGAAGGAAAGGGGACTATAGCTACCACCATGGGTCCACAGACGTCCGGCATCCCTGGGGTCCTGTTCAGTCGGCGTTCCTTGGCCTCTGCAAAGATCAATGAGATCTTTTGGTGGGGAAGATCTTCGGAGTTTAGCCACTCCAGAGCTGTCTTTTATGCTTAGTCCATACACCTGGTCCCTCCTTGCCACCCACCTTTGCTCCCCCTTAATTCTTGTGGAGATTTGCCAAACTCCACTTGGCAGGGTCAAGGGAGGAGTGTCTGAGGCATGGTCGGCAGGTTTTTCACAATGAGTGTCAGGGCAACGGGTGCAAAGCCTTTGTCACGTACCCGCTTTGGCAGGCATGAGGCCTTTGTTCTGTATCAACTCAGGAAAGTGCAAAGCCTTCGTTCCGTACTACCTTAGGCGGGTACAAAGCATTCGCTCCGTACCAGCTTTGGGTAGGTACAAAGCATTCGTTCCGTACTACCTTAGGCAGGCACAAAGCATTCGCTCCATACCAGCTTCAGGTAAGTACAAAGCATTCTCTGTGTAAGTCCTGCACCTGTAGTTTCTGATGACAAATGTTGAGACAGAACTCGATTCTTGGATCGACCCTTACATGGTCACATTTAAATTTGGAATCCATTATGTTCTTCAATAAAATATATCTTCCCCTTGATTTTTTTGTATCTCATGAAAGATTCCGGTGTTCTTTCTAATTTCTTGCAAATCAGTCTGTATTCTCAGTCTGATCTACATATACACAGCAACTGGTGTTGATAACTGTGCACATTACACCTTTGGAAGCCAAAAGCAAATCCAAAGCCATTTGATTTTGTTTAATTACCTTTGAAAAGCTGGTAACTTCTTGTTGCAAGGCACCGATTGCATCGTTTGTCTGATTTTCTGTTTGTTTGACAACTCCGGATATGTTCACTATAGTCTACTATCAGGATTTGTTGATCTATGAAGGTTTGGGCTGTCTTTCCTTCCAGAAGGAGCATCACTCCAGCTGGAGGAAGACCATTGGAAAATATGTTTGGTGTTGGAATTCCCGTCATCCAAATACTTTCATCTGAATGCATGGGAAACTGAGGAAAATTCAGCAGTTACCATGGTTTGTTATCAGTGTCACAGCTTGCATTAGCTTTAGGTGTGAATTTCTCTTTCAAGGGCCAGGTAGCTTTTGTTCTATGTGTGTTATATTAGAGTGTCCCTTAGGAAAAAAGGCATTGCTCTCCTTTCTTTTACAATTGTTAGTTGCAAGGTTTTGTTGGGATGGCTGACTAATCCAAGTGTGAGCAGCCATGCTGCAGTATGGAAAACACTGACCTGTAAACATAAAAAGGTAAACCATACAGTGATTTTCATTTTAGAGATTCTGATGCAGCTTTAGCTACAGCAGATTCATTAGTTACTGTGCTGCCCAGTATGGTCCCTCTGTGTCTGGAACTGGCTTTATTTGCTCATAGTGATACCTAAAATGCTGGTAAAAATAAGATGCAGACACTGCAGTATAGGGAAAAGGGTATTACCTTGGTTTAATGTGATCCCAGGTGCACCATCATCAAAGGTGGTACCACAACGAAAAAAAGGCCCCGGGTACAACGCGTATACAATTTTATGGACCTCACCAATTAGCATACCTATCTAAAATTCCCCAATAAGAAACCTAACAAATTAAGTAATTGCCCCCTTATTCTAATTATCTCCCCCCAAAAAGGCTACAACTTAGTTTACAAAAACATGTTCCAGAGATGAGGCTCCATTCAAGGTTGGTGCCTCATGTTCTTGAGATTGTGGGGATGTTTCGTCTTCCCCAAAGAATTCTGAACTAGGCTAGAGTACAAGGGTTATAAACATGTGGGGCTAAGATACAGGGAGTGAAAAGTACAGGAATAGGAAAGGGTAAAAAGTATATAAAAAGGGTATAAAAAGATTATAAAGGGAAAGGACAAAAAACCATCAGGCATCAATAGGAGCCCAGGAGTCTCCATCAGTAGCCTTCACAGCCACGTAGGTAGTCAACACTCTTTCCCACTGTTGCTTGAGCGGCTCCTTGTCTGAATGTAAAGGTTTGACCCTGGCCAAATGCCAGGCACCTACGACATCTGTTCACTCCACTCTCCCCTGCCACAGCTGGGCAGAGGAGAAGGAAAAAAGTTAACACACAAACACACACACACACACAAAGGACTCATGTTTTTAGATAAGGAACCAGGAGAAGATGCACTGAGGGCAAAACAGGCTGAAAACTTAAAGTTGCAAAGTGATTTATTAACCTAACAAAGTCAGATAATGAGAAGTAAAAATAAGCTCTTAAGACACTGTTTCTCCACCCACCCCCCTCCCTCCTTCCCACCAGCTGAACAGAGGGATAGGGTATGGGGGTTTGGGTCAGTCCATCACCAAGATTTATTCCACTGCTCAGGGAGAGGAGTTGTCCTCTGCGTAGCCATGGGTCCCTCCCACGGGAGACAGTTCTCTACAAACTTCTTTGGTGTGGGTCCAAATCTCAAAAGCAGCAGCCTGCCTGAACTACTGAAACATGAGTCCCTCATCCATGGGGTGCAGACCTTCGAGCTGAGGCCAGGCTGTTCGGCCTCAGGAGCAAGGCCTTTCCCTCCACTGGGACTCCCACTGGATCACAGCTTCCTCCAGGCATCCACCCGCTCCTCTGGCATGGGCACCTCCCCACGGGCTGTGGGTGGATCTCTGCAACCCCTGTGGACCCCACGGGCTGCAGGGGGAAAACCTGCTCCCCCATGGTCTTCACCACGATTGGCAGAGGATTGTCGGCTCCAGCTCCTGAAGCACCTCCTCCCCCACCTTCTCTACTGACCTTGGCATCTCCATGTTGTTTTCCCTTCACATATTCTCACCTCCTCCTCCTTCTCTGGCTAAAAAGAAGTGCATGCTCACATTGCTTTGATTTCTTCTTAAATATGTTATCACAGAGGCATAACTAACATCTCTAATAGGCCCAGGCTTGGCCATCAGCATGTCTATCAGCTTCAGAGCCATCAGAGATTTGCTCTGCTGGACATGGTAAAAGCTTCCACAACATTCACACAGGGCACACAGGAGCTGTCTTTGTGCCCCCCCCTCCCTCCATCAAAAACTGGGCTAAGCAAAACCAACACACGTCCAGATACACATCCAGTTTTCTGTCTGGTGAGGATATACTTGAACATCCAAGGTTATTAGAGAAACTAGAACAACAGAACTTATGAACTGTTCACTCAATCTAAACCAATGTTGTGGATCTTCCAACTGATCAGTTTTTATCTTTCTGATTTTTGTCAGCTGATCCACCTTGTTCCAATGAGTCTGTAAAGCTTGGTCATTTGCATGAGTTTTGACCCATTATATGTGGATTTGTTGGGACTGAGCCTGTAACAGCAACCATTTCCAGTCTTCCTTCTGGCAAACCTCTTTTCCATTCACTTGCCAATCTAATGCTTCCCACTGACACAACCAACATGTGGCACCAGCCCAGACTGCATAAGAATCAACATATATTGTCCTTGCTTTCTCCTTTATTGCCAGCAACACAGCTTTCAACTCTGCCACTTGTGCATTTCCCATTCTTTCTTCTACTACTTTCACTCCTGTTTAAATATTAAGAGCAACTGCTCTATACTTCCATTTACCATCAATGCGTTTGGCTGAAGCATAATTTTGTAGGCCCTTCAGTGACATCCATTTGATTTGTGACCCCTGAGATATATGCACACCATTTGTGCGCTGTTGGTCTTTGTGCAATTCCCCCTGGCTGAGCACTGCCTTTCTTAATGCTGGCTAACAGATTGAAAGGTCCTTGGATTTTTACAAGCTGACATTGTTGAATTTTTTCTACTTGTTTAAGAGCTCGGGTCAGAGATAATAATCCTTTTTCCCAGTCAGCGTATCTCTTCTCAGTATCTTTTAATGCTGTGGAACTGAATCCTAATGGTCGTTTTGGTCCATGTGGCCCTTTCTGAAACATAAGCTCCATGTTCAGCAAAACCCCATTCAGCTATTATAAGATCACTGGGGTGAAATGGCCCAAGTGATTGATATGTTTTCAACTCTTCTATCAGCGTTTGCAAAGCCTGTTTGTGACTGCCAAGCCATTCCCAGTTTTGTTTTTTTCTCATTAATGTGTACAAGGGTCTTGCTATTATAGAAAATCCAAGAACATGACTTCTCCAATATCCCAAAGTACCCATGCTCTTTTGAAATTCCTTTTTAGTAGTGGGTTTAGATATAGCATGTAATTTTGTAATGGTTTCATCTGGAATTACAGCTTGGCTTGCTACCCACCAGGTTCCCAGGAATTTCACCTCCATAGAAGGACCTTGGCACTTAGCTGAGGGCAGCTAACATGTCTTTTATATCCAAAACTGCCATCCATTTATGTGCAGATGCCTGCAGTGTAGCAGTGAGGTTTACAATATTTGTGACAGCTGCAGTGAGTTAGCATTAAGCCTTCAATAATCAATTGTTAAACACCAGCTCCTGTCCACTCCTTTTTTTTTCTGTCCAAACAGGAGAATTGTAAGCAGCATGCATCCTAAATACAATGCCTCTTTGCTCTAAATCCTTAATTACTTCAAAATGGATTTTGGCAGTATAACAGATAATACTTTTTCCATTAAAGCCAATTAAACTTTTTTTTAATTTTTAAAACTTAAATTAGTTTTTCTGCTTCCATAGGAGTAATCAAAGAGATTTTGAACTCCAGTCTCAGTTAAGAATTTTTAAAGGTTGCCTCTTCACTCCTACAGCCAAATAAACATAGGGGCCATCCTTATCAGAAAACCATTGATATGCAGGAATGTGTCGGGTAAGGCCCAAAGTTCGACCTGTGCTTAAGGTTTTTTTCTTTTTCCTGCTGTGTTGCAAAGGAATTGTAAGTGGGGTTTTTTCTCTCTAAAAGGTTTGGGTTTGAATTTGGCTTGGACTAAGTCTGCTCTTAAAGTAGCTCTGGGTATTCCTAAAGCCAAGGCAGTTCTCCATAATTCATTTCTCTCATGTGGGTTATGTATAACAGTTCTCACCCATTCTTTAGGAGGTTTCTGCATTTCAGTACTTGGGTTCTTTTCCTGCTTTTCCCAGCCTATGTCTCTCACATGGTTTACTATATAATGCAGGAGTTCTGCCCAGGTAGGGACAGGTCTCCTCGGGGCTTGTGTGTCTTGTAAAGCTTCATTATGCATTACATCTCTTTTGATTTTGTCTCCCCACAAAATAACTTTTTAGCAAAGTTGGAGCTCCTCTCAGCAGAGGTCTTAATATATCAGGATCTACCTCTGCGGAGATTGGAATGTCTCCGTCTGCACGTCTGTGCATTGCCTGCAGACAGGTAGCTTTTATAACAGCAGATGAGATGTCATTAACTGACTGCATAGGGATCGAGGCAGGTTCCCCTCTCTCCATAACATTTATTCCTCCTGTTGGAAAATATATCAGGTTAAAAATTTTTTATAACTTTAGTCAAAGGTTATGTTTGTCTTTACCCCGAGAAAAGGAATTTTAGGTTTCTTTCAGGGCATTGTTCTACCAGATGAGGTCTGGTAGACTCAGCATATCAACAGATTGGGAGTGACCCCGAAGATAACCAGAAAGATAAAGGCTATTAACAGAAAATCCACGGGACATCAGTGACTATCACAAACAGCTACCCCAGACCATCTCCAGCAGGGCTGAAGACATCCTGGCCTGGAAAGGACTGATAAGAAAAACTGAAGAATGAAGAATCTAATTAGCATCAGAGGCGAAGAAATTCGGATCCAATGAGAGACTGAATAGCGGGGTTAGCTCAACTTTGGACCAATGAACACTGACCCAATGCTTTCCTATGTATTTTTACTGTATAAAATATCTGAAAAATCGAGTAAAAGCCATGTATCCTGGAATGATTCTCTCTGCACACCCAGGCTATCTGTGGATGAGATGATTTCTGTGGTACATCCTGGCCAGAACAACACCCTGGCCAGATAATAAAGTAATGCCTTGACTCTCTAACATTAAAATGTTGTTGGAGAGTTTTCTTTTTTCCCGCAGATTCGGTGACACTCCCATCCAATATGCAATTCTACTGGTTATTGAATGCGGTTCATCATGAGGATCTGGTCCAAGGTACAAAAGAACACCTGCACCCCAGAACCCAAAACTCTCCACCCCATCCAATAATATCTGATCTCCCCCACTGAGACAAACTCTCCACAGATATTCAGTTTCCATCTCCCCTGCCCTTTGTTGATATTTTTCTTGAAGGTTTGCCAATTGCAGGGGATCCCAGGGTGACAAAATGACGAGAGGGAACTCACGGCAGTCTCAATATGAGATATAAAGTAAGCTCCATTTTATTTCACCAAACGAGAGACTTATATACTGTTACAGAAGTTACTATTCATAGTTACACACACACCTGCAGTCTGTTCTCACACATTCAGGGATCCTCCTGTTAACTCCCTTATTCTTTTCTCATAACACTTCTGACTCCCTAATCTTTCTCATGACATTCTTCCCACAGAACATTCTCAGGTAAACAAGCCACTGTAGCTTGTTGGAATTTTACTGAGGCCTGAGAATGCTGAGGCCCTGCTCAGGTTTATTCAGTTAGCATAAGTTTTGCTGGAAAACTGCGTTTTCCAACAGTTCCCCCGTTTCGCTTGTGAGAACAGACGTTGTCTGTTATCAGATTAATTTGCTTTGCTATAAGTAATTCTTATTATTAGAATTGTTATAAATTTACTTAAGGAAATTTCACTAGTTATTTAGATATGTTGCCATGGTCTAGGAACTGTCGTTGCTGAAAACATTCACTTCACAGGTAAAGCTTGGAGAACCTTTTCCGGACAAGGACTCCAAGTTTACTTGGAAGAAGGTTTAGCTTTTATAAACTCAATTTGGCAAGTCAAAATTATTTGATCACATTTTGATGCAAAACACTTTGGGACTCATGGCATGTTTCCCAGCCAGTTAGAACCAAAGCTTGGCCAGAGCTTAGGTGCTAAGTGGAAGGGTTTTCTTAGAACATCTTATAAACAAGCTTTGATTAATATCAATAAGGAGAGTGTCTTAACATGTTATTATTTTTGTAGATAGCTATATAAGGTGAGATGAAATATTTGAAAACAGTAGACATTATCATTTGACTTTAAGAAAGATAAAACTGCAAAGGCTTTTTGTGAATAATAATATAAACTAACAAATTTAAAACTTAAAATCAATATCACTGAAAATGAATAAAACTTGATCTTAATAAATCTAATTTTAAACTAACAAATAGGACTTAACTATAATGGAATTTAAAATTGATATCACTTTAACAACTTAACTCTAACAAAATTTAAAACTTAACAGAATTTAAAATTAACATCACTTAATATTACTTAACAGAATTTTAACTTTAACAGAATTTACAACTTAATAGAATTTAAATTCACTATTACTTAACTTTAACAGAATCTATGCTTAACTAAAAGTACTTAACAGGTAGTTTAAACTATTCAGTATAACTTCACTCACAGGTTTTTCATTCACACATTAAAACTCTCAAAAAATCAAAATCACACTCTCATCAGTCACAGGCTTCATCTACACGTTAAAGCACTCAACACACTCTCAGTAGGCCTACAATATTCACACATACACACAAATGCTTTAGCAAAATTCAGCTTTCGTTTAAGGCTTTTAGTATTCAAGGTGTTATTTTTTATCAGGATAATATCTTGTTACAATGCTTCTTTATTAGTAAATCGCTGGAAATAGGTTTTGGTCTCGGTGTCAGTGCAGCCAGGCTGAAGGAAGAGCCGATCTGCTCCATTCTGTATCAGACTGCTGTTTCTGCTGGCAACGCTGTTGGTTAGTTCTGGTTCGCTGCTGAAACTGTCAATCATTTCCTCATCCTTGGGGAGGAGTAGAGTTTAGAGTCTCATCATAGACATCACCGTTGTGGCAGTGAACGAGGCGTGGATGGCTCGCGGCTCCGCCCACCGGGGCACCCTCTGGGACCTCTGCTCTCACCGTCATTTGACCGGAAACCACGGCTGGAGCAACTTCCGCCACAGGTCTCCTTGTGTGGCGTGCCGGCGGCGCGCAGTGAAGGGTAGGGGCTGCCACTGCTGCTCGGCTACTGGTCACTTTCCGTTTGTTCTTTTTGTTTTTACAAGCTTCCGTGCTGTATCTCTGTTGCAGCGGGAACACCAAACTTTTCGTTACAGTTCTTTCTTATGTGTTTTTTACTCCCACTTCGATAACATCGGGATGATTTCTGGTTACTCTGTTTCTTTACCCGCGATATCTGAGCTCTTTCTAACATAGTATTCAGTTGTTCTGGCAAAAGTTCAACAGTGACTCTCTCAAACAAAGCAGCTAAGATGTTTTTCGTTTTAAAATTGCCAAGCTCTGTGATACATTGAGGCAAGAATAGCTTTTTCATCCAATCGAGTAACTTTGTATTCTCGGCTGTCGGCAGCGCGGGAGAGCTACTATTCTCCCCCCCCCTCCCTGGCGGGGGGGGGTTTCCCCGGCTGCTGTGCCGCGGCCGAAGTTTTACGCATATCAAAAGCGGCACAGTAACTCACAGGTTTTTCTCTGCTCCATGCGGCTGTTATGTCTTGTGCCGTGAGCCACGCAAGGTTTTGCTCTGTGGCATGTTTCTGTAAGCAGGCTACGACTTTACTCCATGGTTTGCCAAGCTTTCTTGCAATTTTATCACAGTCCAAAAGTAAAGTAGCTCCATAATTCAACCACTCTCCTACATCGAATACTGTAATAGGATTTGTAAAAAATCCATAAGCTTGTCCTACCACCATCAGGCTCATTAAGTGTGATAGGCTACTTTTACTGAGTCCGTGCTTTTCTAAAAAGCATAACAATAAAAATTGGGCTACCTCTGTCTCCATTCCGTACCAGCTGGGTTTAAAGTTACGTAGTCGCCGCCGTCCGCGCTCTGCTGGGGCGTCTCTGCTTATAACGCGGTCGCCACGGTCAGTGCAGCCTTTCCGAGGTTTATTAGCCCATCCGGAAGCGGGTCTTTTTCGGCCCAGGCTTTCATAGCCCCCCGGCGCTGCCCCGGGGCCTCTCCGGTCTCGTCGCTCTCTGGGCAGGGTCGTAAAACCCTGCTGCCAGTGTCCGTGGTCGTCGGTTCTAAATCCTGCTAACTCCGTATCACGTCGGGCTCACCATTTAACATAACGACGAGAGGGAACTCACGGCAGTCTCAATATGAGATATAAAGTAAGCTCCATTTTATTTCACCAAACGAGAGACTTATATACTGTTGCAGAAGTTACTATTCATAGTTACACACACACCTGCAGTCTGTTCTCACACATTCAGGGATCCTCCTGTTAACTCCCTTATTCTTTTCTCATAACACTTCTGACTCCCTAATCTTTCTCATGACATTCTTCCCACAGAACATTCTCAGGTAAACAAGCCACTGTAGCTTGTTGGAATTTTACTGAGGCCTGAGAATGCTGAGGCCCTGCTCAGGTTTATTCAGTTAGCATACGTTTTGCTGGAAAACTGCGTTTTCCAACACCAGGGAATAGTTTTGACCATCTTCCTCCTCTGACCACCTTGGGGTCCTTTGGAAAATCCAGTCTTAATTATGGGTCTAATTTAAATTCTGGAACTTCTTCCTGTTTAAGGGGGGGGGGGGGTTTCTGTGCTTTCATCAGAATCCCATTCAATATTCTCATCTCTAATTTAATCAGAACTTTCCCAAATATCACTATCCCAATGTTCGGGTGATATCAATTTTCTAATTTTTTAAACATCCATAGAATTGGGGTTTTTTAATAATGTGAATTCTATTTTTTCTTCCAAGGTTTTTGTCTTTCCCTTGGATTCTTTTAACTGTTGTTTCAATTCATCATTTTGATATTGTAGAGACAAGTCTACATGTTTTCTTTCCTTTATTTAATTTCTCAGCTTATCGATTTCTTTTGTCATCTGTTCCCTCCATTGCCAAGCAGATTTTAAACATAGTGCCTGTGGATGACAAATAGTACTTTCTACTTTATCTTTTAGTGATCCCCATTTTTCATCTATTCTCTCTTGTATTTTTTCCTAGTCATACCAGTTATCCACTGGCCAAGGGTTGTCAATTTCAATATTAACACTGTGCCTCTGTAGGTAATCTGCTAATCATTTGGTCTGTTTCTCAAAATCATTTGCCATCCTGCCTTTGACTACGCCAAAAATGTCATAGGACAAGTGGGAGCTTCAGGCAAGCCTTGCCTTAGCCTCAGAATTTTGGCAACAGTTTGAATTTAAGAAATCACTCTGGCCCACAAGTTCTAGGGATGGCAGATCAGGTTTATTTATAAAAATGAATTATTTATTGAATAGACAGCAGATAACAGAAAAAAGGCCTCAATCAAAGTTACTACACAGTATAAAACAAAAAGAACTCCCAGTAGATTACTTAAAACAGTGCACAATATCAAGGTACCCATATTAAAGATAGCAAAAGAAATAGTATTGATTAGGAGTCAAATGTAACTTACCACCAAAATTATGATAGTGTACACAGAGTCCTTTCACTCAACCTCCAGAGGAATAACTGCATAACAGGCATCCCCTCTTTAGGGAGAAACTCCACACATTTCTAGGGAATGTTCAGAAGATTTCTACTTCGTGAAAGCTTGGTGTAGCATTTACAGTTTGTAAAGAGAGGTGTCTGTCAGTCAGAAATTCCAGCTTATCTTTCCAGATCTCACTTCCACAGCAAGATGTTTATTGTCAGCTGGGAGTGTTACTCCCATGGCACCAAAATAATTCACTACAAGACAGCTTGTCCTGCCTGAGTTATTTCACCAGTTCACAAGCAACAGATAAGCTCTTCTGGGGGCGAGATGTGCTGCTACACTGCTACAGTCAATGGCCCTTGTCCTCATGAGAGATTCCAACTTCCCAGGCATCAACTGGGAATACCATACTGTGATAAGCAAGTCTGGGAAATTCCTGAAGTCTGTAGGAAATAGCTTCTTGTCACAGGTACTCAGTGAGCCAACTAGGAAAGATGCCCTCCTAGCCTTGTTGTTTGTGACTAGAGAAGGACTTGTAAGAGATGTGATGGCAGGTGACTGTCTTGGCCACAGAGATTGTAAAATAGTTGAGTTTAAAATTTTCAGTGTAATGAGAAAAAAGGTTGGCAGAGTTGCTACCTTGCATTTCAAGAGAGCAAACTTTTAAGCTATTCAGGGAGCTACTTAGCAGTGTCCCCTGGGAATCTGCCTTTGAGGGCTTAGGGGTCCAAGAGTGCTGGTCAGGTTTTAAGAACCACCTTTAAAAGCACAGGACCAGGCAATGACACTGTGTCAAAAGTCAAGTAAGTGGGGCAGAAGACCAGCTTGGCTGAACAGGGAACTTCTTGTGGAGCTCAAGAGGAAAAAGAAATTGCACGACCTCTGGAAGCAAGGTCAGGCTTCACAGGAAGATTGCAGAGTTGTAGTTTGCATATGCAGGGGTGTATTAGTTTGAAAACAAACCAGTGGGGGATCACAAGTCAGGATTAAAACTTAATAGGAAAATTAAAATAAGTGCAATAATACAAGGAAAAATACTGACAAAGTCAGATACAACCTGACACCCTGTTAGGGTAGTGGTAGCAGTCCAAATGAAGTAGTTCAGTTGAAGCAGTGATCCTGTGGAAGGTTTGGTCTCCTCCTGAAGGTCCAGTGGTAGCTCTTGTCCTCTGGGAATCCAGTAGACAGGGCTGATTTGGGCAGTTCCAAAGCCAGGTTATATCCAGGTGGGAATGCTTGGCTCCTCCCTCCTGGGTGGAGCATCTCACAATAAGTCCATGAGTCATGCGGTGGGTTCTTGATGGCCCATTGACTGTTATCAGGGGTGAGTCATAGCAGGAGGTAACAGCTAATGCCCCACAGCTTGTGGTAATAAAATACTAAATACATCTATATTGTAACCTAGGACAAGGGGGAAGGCACAAAAGGTCAAAGTTGAACTAGAGTTGAAACTGGCCAGTGTTGTGTCAGACAACAAGAAGGGCTTTGTTTAAGTACATTAAAAGCAAGGGGAGGTCTAAGGAAAACATTGGACCGATATTTGTTGAAGAGGGTCACCTGACTACTAGGGATGAAGAAAAAGCAGAGGCATTCAGTGCCTTTTTTTTCCCCTCAGACTTTATTGATACTGATAGACCTTGGGCTGCCCAGTCCTCCCTCTGAGTTGGAGGACCACGAGTGTGGGAACAGTGACTTTTTACTTGAAGACACTGAAATTGTAAGGGACCAGCTGTATCAGCTGAATGTTCACAAGTCCACGGGGCCTGATGAGATTCATCTCAAGGTAGTGAAGGAGATAGAGGATGTTACAGCAGGACCCCTCTTGATCAGCTACCAACTGTCTGGGGAGGTCCTTGCTGACTGGAAACTAGCCAATGTTATTCTACTTTACAAGAAGGGCATGAAGGAAGACCCAGGAAACTATAAACTTGTCAGGATAACTGCAGTACCTGGAAAAGCTATGGAGAAGATCATACTGGGTGCTATTGAAAGGCATTTAAAGAACAATGCAATCATCAGGCACAGTCAACATGGATTCACAAAGGGAAAGTCCTGTTTAACTACTTTGATATCCTTCTACGGTAAAGGTCATCCTCCTAGTGGAGGATGGGAAGGCAGTGGATGTAGTTTTTCTGGATTTTAGTGAGACTTTTGACACTGTCCCTCACAGCATCCTTCTGGAGAAGCTGTCCAACTGTGAGATGAGCAGGTACACAGTGCACTGGGTGAAGAACTGGCTGAAGGGCAGAGCTCAGAGGTTTAGTAGAGAATGGGGCCACCTCTGGCTGGTAACCAGTCACCAGCAGTGTTCCATGGGGCTCAATTCTAGGGCCAGCTCCATTCAATAATTTTATTGGTGATCTGGATGCAGGAGTTGAATACACCCTTAGTAAGTTTGCTGATGATACTAAACTGGGAGGTGCTTTCTAGAGAGACAGGAGGCCTTGCAGAGGGATCTAGATATATGGGAGCACTGGGTAATCACCAATGATATGAAATTTGACAAGCTGAAATGCCAGATTCTTTACCTGGGATGAAGTAACACCAGGCGCAAGTACAGATTGGTGGAAGAATGGCCAGAGAGCAGCCCTGCAAAAAGAGATCTGGGACTGCTCATTGATAGGAGGCTCAGTATGAGTCAGCAGTGAGCCCTGGCAGACAAGAGGACAAACTGCATCCTGGGATGCATTTAACACAGTATAACCAGTTGGTCAAAACAGGGAATTATCCTGCTGTATTTAGTGCTGGTGTAACGCAGAGGGAGGTGGTGGAGTGGGCTAGGCCTCTGCGTTTACTGAAAGTGTCTCTATGGCTTTTGAGAGATCACTTTGGCCAGCACTTCCTTGGTGCTGTGCAGGAAGACCCTCTCACACCCATGCCGGTGGAAGGCACAAACACACACTCACCCAGGGAGCTGGATAGCTCATGTGTTACCAGAGACAAAGAATCCAGAGTGCTCAATCAACTGGATATTCCAGAGGTTTATTTCTGAAGGGTTCCAGGAGTGAAAGAGAAAGAGAAACTCTAGGTTCTCTTAGATATAGAGATACAGGGCCAATACTCTGAGGGTACAGGGGCGGAGAGAAGGCGGGGGGAATACAACAACCAATGGGGAGAAGGGAGGGGTGGAGTGAGGGGTCAGGTTACAGCCAATCACCATAGGAGGATTTACATAGTCTAGAGAGGGACCACTCAATTTTCAAGGGGGTATATCAAACTTCAGAATTTTCCCACCATTGAGTTCCTGCTGTCCCGGGACACCTTGGCTCCCCAGCAGTTCCTGAGGTGGTCTCATCCACCACAACACTGGTGCAGCCTCACTTTGGGTATTGTGTGCAGGTCTGGGCCACACAGTTTAAAGAAGGATGTGAAGGTCCTTGAATGTGTCCAGAAGAGGGCAACAAAGCTGGCAAAGGGGATGGAAGAAATGTCCTATGAGGAGTGGCCAACGACACTGGGTTTGTCTATTTTGGAGAAAAGGAGGCTGAGAGGTGACCTCATTGCTCTCTACAGCTTCCAGAGCAGGGGAAGTGGAGAGGGAGGTGCCGATCTCTTCTCCCTGGTATCCATTGACAGGATGTGTGGGAATGGATCAAAGCTGTGTCAGAGTCAACATTAGAAAGAATTTCTTTACCAAGAGAGTGGTCAAATATTGGAATGGTCTTCCTAGGGAGGCGGTTGATGCCCCAAGCTTGTCAGTGTTTCAGGGGGTACTTGGGCAATGCCCTTAAGAACATGCTTTAACTTTTGGCCAGCCCTGAAGTAGTCAGGCAGTTTGACTAGATGATTGTTGTAGGTCCCTTCCAACTGAAACATTCTATTGAAAAACACAGTGTTGAGTACCTCAGCCTTCTCCACATCAGTTACCACCTGCTCTCCTGTCTTATTTATCAGGGAGGGGGTACATTTTCTTTAATCTTCCTTTTCTGGCCAAGGTACCTGTAAAAATCTTTTTATTATTCTTTGTACCCCTTGTAACGGATGAACGACACAAACCTCCCTTTAGCAACTGCAAGAGGAATCACTTTATTGCAAAAATAAGGGGCTTTTACACAATTAGCCTGTTCTTAGTTTACATGCTTGTTAAATTAAACAATCACCCATTGGCTGCACACAAGTTCCCTATCACCTCTCACACGGTGTCCATGTGTCCTTTTGACCAATGAGGATTCTGATCATGTGACCACACACAGGTGCCTATATAACTTGTTTTCTGGTTATATAACTTGTTTTTCAGCTCTGTTTAACTGAGTCATTCCCAGAATGCTTTTCTGGTTAGCCAAAGTAACAGGAGTGAGCAAGGATTTTACAACGGTAACAAGGCCCTCATTTTGTAAGGTTTTACTTATCCGCAACATCTCCCCTTTCTTTGTTTTTAGTGTGAACGGTTCAAGTACTCTAATGCCAAAGCAGTCTGCACCTGTAAAGCCATTATCTTATTAAGACAATTACTGATCATATGCTGAACACAGGATAAGATACATGGAATATATATCACAATCAATAAAAACCCATAAAAAACAACCAGGCCACTGACAAAGAGACCCACAGCATGGGAAACCAAAACGCTGGTGTCCAACGTCCCCAGGAAAAGAGCTGCTTCTTCTCTACTTGGAAATAAATGGCTACTGTTCCAGAGCTTATATGGCTGGAGCTCGGTGGGCGTGCTGTTTAGGCAGGAGGGAGTCCATTAGCTGGAAATGCTGACTTTGACATTACTGAATGTCTTTCTGGAAACATGGTGCAGGGAATAGCTGAAGAAGGTCAGCAGGAACACAATGGTATGATGGCAGCTGCAGTGGGACACAAGGTCTCTGTTGGCAGGTTGCCTCTGTAAGCTTCCAGGCACAGCCATGTTCCTGGCAGCCCTACCCCTGCTCCTGCCTTGGCTACGAGGGCTGGATGGTGGTTAGGTCATTCTTCATCTCACTGGGCCTCGTCCCCTCGGAGGAGATCAATGTTTGTCCAGATGAATCACAGAATTCTTACAGTACTGTTGCTAGCTAAGTAGGCCAGGAAGGTGTTCTCTGGGGCTGGTGCCGCTCCTACACTGTGCATCAGGATGTCAGTTGTTTGTTGTAGTTTCTTCAACATCCTCCATGTTATCTCTGGGTTCACCCACTGTGGCAACGTGGGTTTTACGATTCCATGTGCTCCTTTGTTCCTCTGCTTTGTATACCATTGGTTCATTTTGAAATATGCTCTGCTGTACCCCAAAATCTATTGGTGGGTTCCCTATGCCTGTCTTCCCTTCAGACTCCCCGGGACTGGCTCAAGGGGAGACAGTCCCTCCCCTTCCTTTCCCTTTATAAGGCGATGTCCAGATCACCTCGCGGTCTTTCCATCTCTGGGCTGCTAGCATCCCCTCCCTGCCTTGTGTCCCTTCCCCTTCCCTGCACCCCTTTTCCCGTTACCCCAAATAAACATCCCTAGTAGAACAGAGATGGAGTCCAGTTCTTTCCTAGTCTCCTATATTCCTGTTTGAATTGACGCGGTTAGAAGACTGCCGCTATGCCGCAGAACCTCGGGGGCCGCCCACTCTGGATCCGGTGGGATTTACAAGAACCAGAGACCCGGTCCGTGGGGCAGCCGGCCTGTGCCACCCTCCCGGACCGCGATACAACAACCCACATGCTGATTGCTGGTGTCATGTGGTGCCCCATTGTCGCTATTGAGAGTCTCTTTAGCTGGGGTATCAAGTTGTTGGACTGGTCTTTCTGACTCATGGTACAGTTTTACCAGAGGAGCAGGTAACTTCTTTTGGCGTTCTGACAATAGAACACTGTATTGGTTTGAAAGACAGCTGTCTGCTAAGGAAGGTGGGAACCTCCCTCGGAATGGAGAATATGAGCCCCCCCTTCTCTCCGAATTATTAAAACTTTGAAATCAAGGGGCTTTCAGGCAAAGATATGGGCAAAGGAGTAACAGTTCTTTACTAGTATTTATAATGAAGCAAACAAGCAACAACAACTGTAGCAACAACAAACAAACCAGAAACCTGGTGGCAGCCTTCTCTGGGCTGTCAGGCACCCTTCCCTTTGGTGCAGCTACAGTCAGAGCCGGCAGGGTCGCTGTTGGGCTCCCAGCTGGGCAGGGCAAGTGTGATGATTCTCTTGCGGCAGCAGGGGGCACTGTGGTGTGAGTGTGAGTTTGGGTGAGCGTCCCTCACACAGTAATGGCGGACGGGCTGGATGGCAGGACAGGGTGCAGCAGGAACCTCAGAGAAGCAAGCTGGAATGGTAGGTCTGGCTCACCCGGGGTAGCAAGCAAGAGGTGGCAGAAACTCCGCAGCTGTGGCAGAAGCCACAGTGTGTCCCGGCAAGCGGGGGATGAGGGGTTACAGTGTAACAGAAACAAGCCTGAGGCAGTGACAGAAAAGCGGCAGGGCTAGGGAGCGGCAGCCGGGCTCCCCCGCAGCAGCTGTAGCATGCAGCTGGGGAGACGCGCGCTCTGGGAGGGGGAAGAGGGTAAGGGTTCCGGGTTTTCCCCTGAGGCATCTGATTTGACAGTAAATGTCCTTCCCAGTCAAATTTGGTGTTAATAAGGTCCCAGTTCAATGGCCGCTCTTACAAGCAAAGGCTCACCCAGTAAGGAAGAAGTAGTACAGAGCTGGGCTCCGGCAGTCGTAGCAAACTCTCTGACAGGAAGCAGCAGCTCGACTGTCCCCTGTGATGCCCAGAGACCAAGAAGAAGTTAGGAGCTATGCTCGGCCCCTTTCCTGGCTCAAGTCTCGTGGGATCTCTGCCCATCCAAGAGAAAAGCTCTTTGATTAGAGAAGTGTGGCCAGGTGCTCTCCTCCCCTCCACCATGGCTACATCTTTTGTCTCTCTTAAGTACCGATTGTTAGTGTCTCTTAGCAATGGATGGAACAAAGTTCCCTAAGAGAAAGAAAATAAAAGGAAAAATCCTAACCTCCAACAAACACCTGCATACCCTCTCCCACAGTTTAGTAAATCATCTGGGCCTTGCCATTGCACACCCAGTTGTGGATCCTTACATAAAACTTTTTGGAAATTGGTTCTGCGCACACAAACCTTAAGACCAGTATCTCTCTTCTGGGGATCAAAATTGATGATCTGCATTCAAGAAATTTCGTGTAAATATTACATTATCTAATTGTTTTTGAGGAGCCATACTGCCCCTTTTTGTTTTTTGTAACATGTACTTCTGTGACTATGAACATGAAGGCAACACAAAATAAAACAATATGTGGAATAAAACAGTAAGCTCACCATGTGCTCAGCTTTAGTAATGAACAGAAATAAGGAAGGTAGTACATGCAAACATTGGTACACGAGAGAAAGAATAGTGATTTAGGAAGATACATCATCAATTGCCTAAACACTTTACCATCACCCAGAGTCTGCAATCAATGGGGAGCCCGATTTCATAGGCAAGACCTGGAGAACCTTTCCCAGGCAAGGTTTCCAAGTTTATCCCAAAGGGGGTCCAGCTTTCATGAGCCCAAATCAGCAAGTCGAAGTGACTCGATCACATTTTTAGTACAGAAACACCTGGGTCTGGTGGCATACTTCCCGATCAGCCAGGGCCAGGGCTTGACCAGAGCCTAGGCCTCGACTGGGAGGGTTTCCCTAAAACATCCTACAAACAAGCCTCCATTAATATCAGGTGGGAAAGTTTCTTAAAATGATAGATTTCTTGCAGATTACATAAGACTGTGTGAAAGTTTCTAAAGCAGATGGCTTTGCCACTTATTTTTAGCTAAACAAGCAATGGTACTATGAATGAACTGCAAACATCCAAAGGAATGTATATGTATAACATCGAATAATATCTTATGGATAATGCCTTTTATGAAAGCTCAGTGAATTCATGTCATTACATTAACAACATATTCAGTGCCATTAATACAACAACAGTAGCTGTTTTAAAATACTGAGATTGTCGTTTTCCACAAATATATGCATATGTGACAATAAAGCAAAATGAAAGCAAGAAAAAAAGCACTAAGCATCTTACAATTAATAAAATCCACAATTTGGAATTGTTACTTATTCTTCTCTGCTACCCATGGAAGATGAAACAGTAAAGATTGTTATGAATAATTATCTTAATTGACCAACATAGAGCATTTACACCCATAGAATTTGTGATGAAATTAAGGATCAAATAAACCACATCTTCACATATTTGTATACAACTTATAAGCTTATATTCTTAAACAGTTGCCAACTAATTCTCCATCATAATTGTTTCAGTTGATTCCATCTTATCTCTATAACAAAAGAACTGTATTTTTTAAATTAAATGAGCATACGTCAACAGAACTTAAACTTAGCTTCACTCAAACTTAACATCACTTAAACGTAACAGAAAGCCAACCTAACATAATTTAAAGATAACATCACAGAAACTGAACAGGAGTTAATCGTAATAGAACTTAAACAAACCTAAAAATAACAGAACTTAAAATTAATAAAAATTTAAATGAGCAACACTTAAATTTAATAGACTTAACCTTAATGGCAGTTAACACTTAACAGCACTTAATAGATAATTTAACTTAAACTATTTAGAAATTGATTCTTATAGAATTTACTTAAACACAGTACTAACTTACTTAGAGGCCTAACTTAGAAATCTAAAATACTTAAGAAGCTAGAACAACATTCCTGGTGTATTTGCTGCAGCATTTTCACACTTGCATGCACACAGACATAAAGAGTCTGTTCAAGGTAAATCTGTGAAAAAAACCCCTTGAATTCAGTGGTCACTTTGGACGCCTTTGAATCTTTTCAGTGGGCTCAGGGTTGAGCCTTAAATTTAACAAAACTAGATTCAAAGTTGAGATTGTTACTCTAAAAGTTTCAGATACAGCAGAATTTAATTCATTTTGACTCCATCATTACAAGAAAGCCACTGAAAATTTGCACACAACTGCTAAACTTCAGGGAACCATACACAAGCAAACAAATGAGTCGTAAATTAAATAGCAGCAACACGGAACTCTAGAGGGTTGAATTTCTGCAGGATTTACTGGAAAGAATGTAAAGGTGTGGCAAATACATTGTGATTGTACATAAATCAGTTTTGAGAATAACCTACGTTAACTATAAACATTATTGAAAATGTTTGTTTCATGGCTAATAGTTTTTTAGTATAACCATAAATTTGCCAGGACTGCAGTGTTCAACACATAATCTCCATGATGGTATGGCAAAGACCCTTTATTGCAAAAATCCAGGGTTCTTAAACTGTGTAGTTTGATATGAGTTTACATACTTGTGAGGCACAACAAATGTGCTTAACCAACCACCATTGATCACCATAGGAACAGGCATCAGGTGTAACCAATCACCAGCCCCACGGTGTGAGCACTTATTGGTTCTAATAATTGTTTTACAATTATGTAACTTGATTTTCACCTCTAGTTTAGCTGAGTCATTCGCAGAATGCTTTTCTAGTTAGCCAAAGTAACAGAAGTCAGCAAGAATTTTACAAGGGCAACAAGGCCTCACTTTGCAAGGCCTTTCTGCTCCACATCAAGGATAACACATTATTCACTGGGCAAGTCTATTTTATGAGATGGTGTCACTTTTAGTCACTTTTCTGGGTAATCACTGTACTTAAACCATTTTGATATCTAGCTCAATTTCAATCTATAGGTGTTAATGAAGAACAAATACACTGGAAGCACTGAAAAGCTGTATACATTTGAAATGCTGTCACACATTTCTTTATAGGAAAACATTCACATTTAAATTGCCTGATTAAAGCTGTACAAGTGAACTGGTAAAGCTGGCGTTATTCTGTCTGGATTCACGGTGGAGATTCGTGAGCTAATTATATCTAGTTCCTGAATAGCTTCTGCAGATAACATACACAGGGAAGTGGGCCTTATCCAATTAATTACTCCCAGTAACTTCTGTAAATCATTCAATGTTTTGACATCAGACTTTAAAATGCATTGCTATAGATTTACATTTTGTCAAGTTAATATCCACCCTAAACATTCCAAGGAGAGACCTACTAAATTTTGTCAGGGGCCACCTGCAACCCATGGTGAGTAAGATTAAGATGCCAAGTAGGATAATGATAAACGATGCTCTGAGGAGATAGCCTGAAAATCATGCAATAAATGCTACTTTTCTGATTTGTTATGGGATCACAAAAAATAGGTGTATTCCAGGGACTGACATAAGGAATTATATGTGCTGCTTGTAACTCTTTTTGTACTATTTGGTCCATCTTAAGTAGCTTAGGCATCTCAAGGTCACACAGCTGGAGTCCCAGCCATCCTCTAAATGGTTTGTTGGATGGGTGCCAGCATACCCAACTCTTTGAACTAACTCGGCTACTTACAGAAAATATAAATTTTACCCTATGGTTTTAACATTGCTGCCTTGGTTGTATCAGAGCTGGATAAAATTACAGCCTCAATTTGCACATCACAATAAAGGTGATGTGATATATATACAGAACTGAGCAGAACATAAAATGACTTGTTCAAATTAAATACTTCAGGTACATCTATTGAACTTCCCAATTGAAGAAATGGCTTTGCAGCACTTAAGCAACCCTTATTTGCAAGAGCAGATGCTAGAAGTCTGCAGGCAGAGGAAAAAGTCCTTAATTCTGGGACAGCTTTAGAAAGAAAAATGTGGTTCCTGTAAAATATAGTCATTCAGTTTAAAGTTATATAGTGGGTTTGCTTTTCAGTGATTTGAATTGAGAAATGTTGTAATCTATAATCTTAGAAAAGAGACAAAACATACAAAATACATGCTTTCCAGGAGAAATATACCGTGCTAGTGGAATTCAGCAAAAATAGAAAGCCTGTGGAATGTCATAAGAGAAACAGAGATAGTGAGAAGAGGGGGGAAGGGGAGCTGAGGTTTATCCACAATAAAGGCTTGAATTAAGGCAGATTGTCATGATTTATATACCAGTTCTGTAGAGTTGACATAAAATATATTGGGAAAGGTTAAAGTGACTTAAACAATCTGCATTAGGCTAAGACTCCATGAACATCAGAGGTATACTTAATATAAAACACTTTCAAAACTACTCAGCAACAAATTACAGGCAGCCCAACAATTCATACCAAAGTTGTTTTAAATACAGATGGAATTTCATTTGGCCACACGCCTAACTTTCTCATTAACCAAGTTATTATTAGTACAGCTTTATCTTGCTGCAATGCTTCCTCATTTTGAAGAGTGGAAACAAATTTAAAATACAACTCGGTTGCACTAATTAAAAGGGTTCTCTGAAAATACGTTCATTAATCGAGCTGTCCAGGCCTGGAGAGGCCACCTGGGCCCTCCCGTGCCATGCAGGTGTCCAAGTCTGCAGGCCACCGGCACCCGCCTGCCCCTGCCATCATTGCCTTCTGCGACTGGGTGATATATAGCGAGAACAGAGCAGTGGGAGGCTACGTGGGGGAAGGAGACTGGGGGGGAGAAAAACGGCAGGGCCCTCCCTGTGCTAGGGGCCGCCACTTCTGTTCCGGCCACCTCTTCTTCTGGGCAACTTTTCTGGCCGTCCTGGAGAAACACATCCCAGACAGCTGGGGCTAGAGGCAGAGCAGGGCTCCGGGAGGGCTTATGCTGGAGTTTAGCGCAGATGGAATTGCTTTGTCCGAGCCACAGGATGCGCAGGGCCCTGCGAGCCGCACTCGTTGCACTGACACAGAGAGTGAGTACCAGCCCCATGGCCCCATGCTCACACCATGGGCAATGCTCAGGAGGAGCCCTGGGCTCTCACCACTCCCCAGAGGTGTTTTGTTCCAGCGCTGCACTGCTGTTTGTTCCGAGATTTCAAGTTGTGGCACCCATGGTGGGAGGAAAGGAGGGGGATGCCCCGACCCACCGAGCAGCCTTTGGGAGGAGGGATCTTAACAACAAGGCTTCTCTTATTGAGAAAATAGTTAAAGGGTTCTCTAACCAATAAAAATTTTGCTCTAATGTGGAGAGTCTGTTGCAATACTTTTAAACTGCACTGATGCCTTCAGGACGCCTCCCGGTTCCCTGATACTCACAGTCTTACCTAATCTTATAGGCTGAGCCAACAATTTGCCCTCCACCAGATCGTGGCTTGCCAAAAAGGTCCCCAAAAGGGTCTGAGGGTCCTCTAATCTGTCCTACTGCTCACTGAGCATCAGATTGAAAAGTCCCAGCAGGAGGGAAATCTTCCACATGCATGGACACACAGTGCAGCAAGGCAATCAGCCTAGCAGTTGAAATACCTCTATCCTCTTGATGCAAGAGCCACTATGTGGGCTCGAGGGACATTTTCCCTCCCATTATGTTCCCCGCTGCTCACCTTAAGGTGATCTGTGTGCACATTTTGAGTCCTTTAATTGAAGTTGGTGATCGATCCCTTCCCTGGTCCAGCGGGGCTCCATTACCAGTTCCAGTCCTCCTTTTCACTGCCGTCTGAAATCCCTAAAATTAGGTGTCATTTGTAACAGATGAATGGCTAGGACTGCCCTTTAGCAGGTGCAAGAGAAATTGCTTTATTGTAAAAATCAGGGGGTTTTATGCAATTAGCCTGTTATTAGTTTACATGCTTGTTAAATTAAACAATCACACATTGGCTGCACGCCAGTTCCCGATCACCTCTCACGCAGTGTCCATGCGTCCTTTTGACCAATGAGGATTCTGATCATGCGTCCACACACAGGTGCCTATATAACTTGTTTTCTGGTTATATAACTTGTTTTTCACCTCTCTTTAACTGAGCCATTCCAAGAGTGCTTTTCTGGTTAGCCAAAGTAACAGGAGTGAGCAAGGATTTTACAATGGTAACAAGGCCCTCATTTTGTAAGGTTTTACTAATCTGCAACAACTTGTCAAATTTAGCTCCAGCTTAGCCTTATCTCTCTTCATCCCATGCCTATACATCTGGGTGATGTCCCTATATTCTTCCCCATGATACATGTCCCTGGTTCCACTGCCTATGGATTTCCTTCTTACACTTTAGTTTGACCAGAAGGTCCTTACTCAGGCATGCTGGTGTCCTGCCCTCCTTGCCCGATTTCTTACACACGGGAATTGAGAGTACTTTTGCTCTAAGAAAAATGTCCATAAAGAGCTGCTAGCTCTGTTCAGCTCCTTCGTTCCTGAGGGTAGTTTCCCAAGAGGTCACATCAACCAGTTCCTTAAACAACTGAAAGTTTGCTCTCCTAAAATTCAGAGTCCTGACTCTACTCTTCACCTGGCCCATATCCCTCAAGATTGTGAATCCCACCAGGGCATGATCACTGCAGCCCAGGCTGCCACCAGGCATGGCCTCTCTAATATGTTCATCTGTGTCTGTGAACAACAGGTCTGGTAACCCTTCTTCTCTGGTCGGGCTGTCTATCACCTGGATTAGGAAATTATCCTTGACGTACACCAAGAGTCTTCTGGACCGTTTACAGCTTGCTATGTTGCTTTTCCAGCTGACATTGGGTTGATTATAGTCCCCCAGCAGGATCGTGGTTTGTGATTGTGATGCTTCCCATAGTTGACGTAAGAATGCATTGGGCAGCCTGTAAGTAAACACCACCCACGAGGTTTCCTTTGTTGGCTTGGCCCCTGTAAGGGTCGATCCAAGAATCGAGTTCTGTCTCAACATTTCTCATCAGAAACTACAGGTGCAGGACTTACGCAGAGAATGCTTTGTACTTACCTGAAGCTGGTACGGAGCGAATGCTTTGTGCCCGCCTAAGGTAGTACGGAACGAATGCTTTGTGCCTACCCAAAGCTGATACGGAGCGAATGCTTTGTACCTGCCTAAGGTGGCACAGAACAAAGACTTTGCACCTGCCTGAGTTGATACAGAACAAAGGCCTTGTGCCTGCCAAAGCGGGTATGTGACGAAGGCTTTGCACCCGTTGCCCTGATACCCATTGTGAAAAACCTGCCGACCATGCCTCGGACACTCCTCCCTTGACCCTGCCAAGTGGAGTTTGGCATATCTCCACAAGAATTAAGGGGGAGCAAAGGCGGGTGGCAAGGAGGGACCAGGTGTATGGACTAGCATAAAAGACAGCTCTGGAGTGGCTGAACTCCGAAGATCTTCCCCACCGAAAGATCACATTGATCTTTGCAGAGGCCAAGGAACGCCGACTGGACGGGACTCCAGGGACGTCGGACATCTGTGGACCCGTGGTGGTAGCTATAGCCCCTTTCCTTCCCTTTCCTCCCCATCTTTTCCCAATTTTCTCTCTTTCTCTCTCTATCGCAGGCCGCTTTACAGGCCAAATTAATAAAGTTCCCCCTTGGATTGAAATTTAACTCCCTTGACTTGTTGCATTTTGTGTTTTCTTTTCTTTTTGCACTCTGAGATCATAGCTGGTACAAACCATCACGCGTCTGCTTATGAGTGGACCGTGACAGCCCCTAATTTTTACCCATATGTTCTCAACCTGTTCATCACTTTTTTCAAAGACAACTCTGTGCAGTCAGTCTATTCTTTTACATAGAGGCCCACCCTCCTCCTTCCTTGCCTGTCCCTTCAAAACAGCTTATAGCTATTGATTGCAGCGCTTCAGTTGTGCGATTCATCCCACCACATTTCAGCAATAGCAATTAGATCATAGCTTTCTAGCTGCACAGTGGCTTTCAACTCTTCCTCCCTGTTGGTTCCTAATACCTCAGCAGCCCCTGGCTCTTGTCTGGTGCTCAGAACTTCATCCTCTTCCCTTGATAACTCTAGTTTAAAGCCCTCCTTATAAGCCTGGCCAGCTTCTTGGCGAAGACCCTCTTGCCCCACTTGGTCAGATGAATCCCTGGTGAATCACCCTATTGGCCTTTCCTGTTGAGATGGGGGTTGCAAAGACAGCCTTGATGCTGTGCCAGCACTGCCTAACAGTAGCCAAAATATGGGCATGTTATCCACGCTGTTCTAGCTACAAATACAAAACACAGCACTATGAAGGCTGCTATGGGGAAAGTTGACTCCATCCCAGCCAGACTCAGTTCTTTTTGTAAGTCAAAAATCCTCTTCTGATTAGCTGTGTGCCATGCCAAAATGGCTTTTTCTTTTCAAGCATCATGCTGTCCACCCCATAATATTCTGGCTTTGGAAGAGGATCTACATAACTTTGATTTTCATCAGTGTTGGAAAAATGCAGGGGGATAACCTTTGCAGCCCACAATTCCCAATGCTTGGGGAAGGCTGCTTAGTTTCATGGGTAAAAACCTGTTAAGAGTCTATTAAATGTATACTCAGGCTGGGTACTTCTATGTACGTGAGTTTACCACCTTGAGTGATTAATTGCACGTCCATTTTTCCGTTAAAAAGTTGGCTAATAATGAAGTAGCCACCATAGCCTTTGGCTTTATGTGACAGGAAATAGTTTGGGATGTGTGTCCTGGTTCCTTGTATACATTTCATGCCATAGATAATATAGTCCTGCCCTGCCTCTGGAGTTTTGGTCATGGGTATAAAGCACTGGTGCGTTATAGATCTGTTCATAGCACATTCCACCCTTCCAGCCTTTACATTTGTTATGCTTTTCTACGCAGGCCTTGCACTTCTCTCAGAAAATCATAGTCAAACAATCGGGTTCTTCAATATCCAGGGCTGTGAATGGATAGTGCTCCATGAAAGGATAGCTGTGTTCTATCCAAAAGAGCAGCATTGCTATTTTCTTAGGTTTTCATTTTTAGAATGTTGCCTACATACTATTGTGGTATGTGTCCTCCAAGGTCTTTGCCTTCATCAATACCAACCATGCAGTTTGTTAGTAAATTGTCTTCTTGTCAGCTAATTTCACTCAGCAACATTCAAGCACTGCTTATGACATTATCTCTTTGGGTATTGCATGGTCTAATTGTTAAAATCTATCTTTGTTAGCATATTCATAGTGAGTTGAGCATCTATATTTTTGTTTTGTGAGTTAACAATGACTTGGATTTTCCAAGGTAGGTTCATGCAGTTGCTTGACATATTTGAACTCATCTAAAACCATCTAGCACTGTATTTTCAGGCATCCTAATGATATGAGTATACATATGTGGGTTTTGACATTTTAAATGTGCAATTATGGTGTATACTCAGCTTTGGTCATAAGCTTTAAACATATTCAAACACATCCAAAGTCTCGATTAAATCTGAATCTTAGTAAGAGTGCTTTACTTTGTTAATTGTAAACATTTGTCAAATGTCTCAAGTCAGATAATTAAATTTTATGCTGAGAGTTGGCACAGAAGGAAGAAATGTCATTAAAGCACCATTGTGCTACAACATGAAACAGTTTTGGAAATTTTATTTGCAAATTGAAATGTTAATTAACGAACAGTTCTCTTTAGTTAACAGCATTCACTGTTTGTTAAACTGGAGACTGTTGCCCTCTTGCTTTCTGATCAGTAATAGCAACACTTTGACTTTATAAATAAACATTGTGTATGTTCAGTTGTCTTAAATACTCTCTAGCTTGATCTTTCTCTACTGTGGGTAATGTTTTACTCCCCCTAGACTCTACCAGTAGACTTGGAGACCTGAGGAAAAACTTTACCAATGAAAACTGAGGCAAGGAAATCATTGAGTACCTCAGCCTTTTCCATGATCTCATTCACTAGGTCCACTGCCCCACTGAGTTGGAGCCCACGTTTTTTTCTTAGCCTGTCTTTTTACTGCCCGTATGCTTGGAGAAGCCCTTCTTGTTTCACTTCACGTCCCTCACCAGTTCCAACTCCAGCTGAGCTTTGGCTGTCCTAACTCCATCCCTGTGTACTTGGATACGGTCTCTATATTCCTCTTGGGTAGCCTGTTCTCCACAACCAACTTCTGTCTACTTCCTTTTTGCATTCGAGCTCAGTCGAGTTCCCTGTTCATCCATGCTGCTAGACTTTCTGCATGTCAGAATAGACTGTTCTTGTGCTTTGAGGAGGATCTCCTCTGAGATCAAACAGCCCCTTTGCTGTCCAGGGCAGTCTACCATGGGGACCTGTCAAGCAGATCCCTAAATAAGCTGAATTTTTCTCTTCTGAAGTCAAATAATGTGATTCTCTGATTGCCTTGTTTCTTCATCTCAGTATCTTAAACACCACCATCTCATGGTTGCTGCAGCCAAGGCTGCCCTCAGTCTTCCCATCCCCAGCCAGACCTTCCTTGGTTGTAACAGCTACAGCAGAGCATCTCCCCTAGTTGGCTCTTTGTTCATCTACATCAAGAAGCTCTTTGTCACACTCAAGAAGTCTCCTGGATTGCTTGCACCCAGACTTATTGTCTTCCCAGCATATATCAGGGTGTTCATGGTCTCCCATGAGTACCAGGGCCTGCACTCATGAAGACTCCATTAAAAAACTGGAGGAAATTTCATCTACTTCTTGATGTTGTGTATTGGATTAGCCTCAACTAACTCCCACCCAGCTGCTCACTCACTCCATCTTCTCAGCAGGATAGAGGGAGAAAATATGATGAAAAAGCTCATGGGTTGAGATAAAGACAGGGAGATTGCTTACCAGTTATTCTTGTGGGCAAAACAGAATCAAGTTGGGGAAAATGAATTTAAGTTATTGCCAATTAAAATAGATTAAGGTAGTGAGTACTCTACAGTCCACAGTTTGTGTCAGGAAAATCTGCTGTGGTGTGGGGTCTTCCACAGGCTGCAGGGAATATCTGCTGTGGTGCCATGGAGCACCTCTTTCCCCTCCTTCTCCACCCTTGGTGTTCCCTTGTTGCGGTTTAAAGGATGTTACAGCAGACTTTACCCTAGAGCTTCTCTACCCAGCCCGGTTCAGTGCCTCAGTGTTCCAAACCCTCTGTCCCAGGGCAGACACTGCGCTCTCACCAGCCAGGGAGCCATAAGGCTAGCTCTGGTTCGTCTGCTTCCACAACCGGCGGTGATAAAGGAGGCGAGGAGGGTCTGTGCGTTGTGTCCATGGAAGATGTTTATTCGCATGGTGCAGCAGAGGCCAACGACCTCCCCGAGGCAGAGATGCCTCGAGGGTGAAGGCCTCACATGCACAGCCACATGTGGAGCATAGTGGGTGACACACGTGGAGCATAGACACACGTGGAGCATAGACAGCAAGATGGCGGAGGGTAAGGGGTTTTATAGGGAAACAGAGAGGGGCAGGGACAGCACACAGGCCCAGTGACCTCTGGGTACAGGGGAGGTACAGGGGTGGAGTTAGGAGTACAGGAACCAATAGGGGAAACCCGAGGGAGTGGCCAGGGCCACGTGGGGTTAGGGTACAGGAACCAATAGGGAAAACTGGGGGCGTTGCTAGGACTATGTGGAGTAGGGAAGGCAGGACAATAGGTGACAAGTACAGTCGTTAAGAAAGGGGTGTGGGGAACTTGCAGCCATTATCACAATATTTCCCCATTTTTTACTAAATTAAAGAGGGAAAGGCTTTTCCTAAAAACTTTCATAGCAAATTTTTAAACAACAGGAAAATGGTAAAACAACATAATGTAAAGCAATAACAAAATTAGTTTTGCTGTGAGTATGGGGAAAACGATGATGCAGCTGGCTGATTTTGATGTTGGAGTTCAGTATAGGCTGAATTTTCAGACTGCAGTTATGTTTGTAGTCTGTTTTTCTTTTGCTGGGGCTGCTAAGATGAAGGCAGGGTTTGCAGCAGCAACGGGGTTGTCACCGAAGTCTTTCTCAGCTTAGGAGAGGGAGAAAACTTTGGACGCAGCGCAGCTCCACTGGGTGACACACAGCTCTTCCCTGCTGTGGCTCTGCCGGGTCTGGAACAGTTCTACTAGGCCCCAGCACGGCCAGACAGCAGCACAGCTTCAGGGACTGCTCTGGCGCAGCTCTACTAGGCTCCAGGGGCAGTGTCTGCCGCGGGGAGCAAGACGTGCGGCTCCACCGGCTCCTCCGAGCCTGCTGCGGGCAACTGGAGGTGTGGCTCCGCTCTCGGCCAGGCCATAGCTGCTTCTGGCTGAGAGGGAACACCTGGGAGGATGGGAGGAGGGGCCCGCACCGAAGAGAAACACTCAGATGGGGAGGGATCTGCGACCGAAGGGAGCGCCCACCGACGCGGGGGGAGGAGCTACAACGGAACACGAGGGATGCAGGGGGCGGGGCTTCGGCAAGCCCGGGAAAATTTCAAGGGGAAGAAGACAACATGGCGTGCCTGACCATGCGGCCGGCGCCATATTGGAAAACACATGGAGTCAGCTCGGCTGAGGTTTGGGGCACAGGAAAGGAGGTTAGCAGGGATCTTGAGTTAGAGTGATCAGTTCTAACTCGGGAAAGGGACAGGAGAGGCTGAAAAACGTACGATCAGCTGTCTCCTGAGGGACAGAGGGGGAGCACGACCTGGTGGAGGAGGGGGTGCCACCAACACATGGCTGGCACCATGTTGGGGGATACATGCAGGGGAAGGTGCTTATTAGGGAGAGAACAAGGGTTTTTCACTGCCAGATAACTAAATAAAACAAAACACAGATTAGTTTACTTTATCTCTCGCGCAAAAACTTCCCACACAACAGCTGATTTTCCATTCCTTATAAAATATGTCTAATTTTATAAGAAGAACTTCTCCCAAAATGGGGGCACAAAACTTAGGTCTCCCCTTGTTAGAAGTGGGTTTTTTCTTGTCGAGATTTTGCATGGAGCGCGACTCCCTTCACCTCGACAAGACACCACCTCTAACCCTCCACCCACCCCGAGGCAAAAAGGACAAACTAAAAAGAAAAAAGGGACTTTCATACTAAGCCGACCAGGCCTTTACCGGCTCCCCTCCCAAGGGGCTTTCTAGAGGGCTTACCAAGCACGGAGAATCAAAAAAAAAAGCACTCGGGATGGTCTACCGCCGTTCGCCCGACCTCCTTGAAAAGCGCGACTTTTTTCTAGAGGCTACCAGCCGCCCCTTCGGTCTTCTCGGTGAATGCAAGCTTCTTGTCGGGGAAATGGCTTCCCAAAAGCGACTATTCTCCTGCCGCAGTTGCGGCTGCAGGGGGACGCTTTCCAGGGTGGCTTCTGCCCCACGTTGGGCGCCATTTGTTGCGGTTTAAAGGATGTTACAGCAGACTTTACCCTAGAGCTTCTCTACCCAGCCCGGTTCAGTGCCTCAGTGTTCCAAACCCTCTGTCCCAGGGCAGACACTGCGCTCTCACCAGCCAGGGAGCCATAAGGCTAGCTCTGGTTCGTCTGCTTCCACAACCGGCGGTGATAAAGGAGGCGAGGAGGGTCTATGCGTTGTGTCCATGGAAGATGTTTATTCGCATGGTGCAGCAGAGGCCAACGACCTCCCCGAGGCAGAGATGCCTCGAGGGCGAAGGCCTCACATGCACAGCCACATGTGAAGCATAAACACACGTGGAGCATAGACACACGTAGAGCATAGACAGCAAGATGGCAGAGGGTAAGGGGTTTTATAGGGAAACAGAGAGGGGCAGGGACAGCACACAGCCCCAGTGACCTCTGGGTACAGGGGAGGTACAGGGGCGGAGTTAGGAGTACAGAAACCAATAGGGCAAACCCGAGGGAGTGGCCAGGGCCACGTGGGGTTAGGGTACAGGAACCAATAGGGAAAACTGAGGGCGTAGCTAGGACTATGTGGAGTAGGGAAGGCAGAACAATAGGTGACAAGTACAGTCGTTAAGAAAGGGGTGTGGGGAACTTGCAGCCATTATCACAATATTCCCTTTGCTGTTTCTCACTCTTTTTGTTCCCTTTGTTAAATATGCTTTCACAGAGATGCCACAAACTTCACTGATGGAGTCAGCTTTGGCCTCTGATGGGTCTGTTACTGAGCCAGCTGGAACTGGCTGTGTTTGGCATGGGGCAGCCACTTACCTCTTTCAACAGAAGCCACCTCTGCTACCAAAACCTTATCATATATACCCAGTATAGGTGGTCTGTAGCTGACACCCACCATCATAGAATCATTTAAGTTGGAAAAGACCTCTAAAATAATTGAGTCCAATCATTGACCTAACACTGCAAATGATGCCTGATGGGTTTTTTTTCCTTTTTCATTATACTTTTACACTCTTTTTATATATCCTTTTACCCTTCCCATTCCTGTACTTTTTACTACCTGTATCTCAACCCTACATGTTTATAACCCTTGTACCCTTGCCCTGCTCAGAATTCTTAGGGGAAGACAAAACATCCCCACAATCTCAAGAGCATGAGGCACCAACCTTGAACAGGGCCCCTATCACTGAGACATGTTTTGTAAACTAAGTTGTAACCTTTTTGGGGGGAGGTAATTTTAATAAGGGGGCAATTACTTCATTTGTTAGACTTCTCATTGGAGACTTTTAGATAAGTATGCTAATCTAGGGGGTCCATAAATTGTATATGGGGGATATCGTCGGGGCTCGAGTCCTCGTGGTGCACCTGGAATCCTATTAAACCAAGGTAATACCCTTTTCCTATACTGCGTGTCTGTGTCTCAAATTTTTATCAGCATTTAAGGCATCGCCAAGTCCACCACTAAACCATGTCCCTAAGCATCATACCTACATGTCCTGTAAATACCTCTAGGGATGGTGACTCAACCACTTCCCTGAGCAGCCTGTTCCAATGCTTGAGAAGCCTTTTGGTGAAAAAACTTTTCCTAATATCCAATTTAAACCTCCTCTGGTGCAACTTGAAGCCATTTCCTCCTGTCCTATCGCTTGTCACTTGGGACAAGTGACCAACCCCCACCTCACTAGAACCTCCTTTCAGGTAGTTGTTAAGACCTGCCTCTGAGGCAGGGTAACTGAGGTTCCTGTTAATAAGTCCCTTGGGGTGAATGAGAGTGAAACAACACTGAATGACTGGTGTATATTTGAGGCAGATTTATTTTAAAACAATTTAATTGCAGTGGAAAGGAGGTGTGCAGCTGTTTTGGCTCTATAAAAGCATAAAAATATCACAAAGAAAACTTATAAGGAATAGAAGGAAAGAGAGGAAAAGGACAAGAGTAGACAGTGGAGAGGAAAGACCTGTGGATCCAGCGACAAGACCTGATTGTTGCAATTTCGATGTCTCTGATCGGAGTAATGGTTGCAGTCTTGATCCAGTGGGGGTGGGGGTCTGCGAAACAAAATGTTCATCGTGTTATATACATTCAGGTTAGCATGGGAATACCTAGATCCCTCCCTAGGGAGGGAATTCTTCATGTCTGATGCAACACTATGGGGCATGCGCAGTTCTGATCGTCCCAGGGCTGTTTGATACAAACATCACCAATTTAGCTCAACTTTCAACTAGTTTGATCAAACTAGATTTTGAAATGGGTTGTTTTGATTTTGCTTAGACAGAAACTCATTTATAAATAGCAGAAATAAGCTATTAAGCCAAAATTAATATGTTTGCAACCTTCTGTATCTTTTCAAATGAATCAATTTATAATGTTACTTGCCATGCAAGTTCAGTTTTCTTGCTATGTAAATACTATGAGCTGCTGTGGGCAAAATAATAGATAATTAAAGCTTCTACATACATAATTGGATAACACTGGGAACAAGCTTGTTACATTTGAACATTAAAAAAAAAAAAAAGTCATGTCCTGGGCAAATAGGTTGCAGAAACAAGCAATGAAAGAGAAACTTAAAACTAACAGAATGAGCTAAGGCCACAGACTGTTAATATTAAATCTATATTCAAAGGATTGTACTGTCTAATAGAGAATATTGCCAGCACAGAAAAGTATATAGGGCAATGATATCCTTAATAGTTCCCCAGAGCCCTCCTAGATTTCCAGTAATCTCCTATTATAGCTCTATTCTCTTTTCAGTGGAGCTGGTTCATTGGCTCTTTTTATAAAAGGGAAAGGCTCTTACCTTTAGACTGAAGAGTTTATTCAGATAATCTAGTATGGTAATATCACAATATTAAGCAGCCAGGACAAAAGCTGAGTAAAAAAAATAAATGTCAGCCAAGTATCAAAGTTACCAAAAGGAGGCATGTAATATGTAGTGTAACATATCTCCTTGCTTAGCTACTGTAAAAATGCAGGCCGCTTAAGTAACACTTTCTAACCTGAATAGTTTTTACAGTTGTTTCCAATATATTATGTTCATAACTGTATACAATATGATAAAGACAATGGGGTATAAATTTTGCAAACATAAATGTTACTATTTAAAAAACCCTAATGTTGTTATTTTAAACAAGCATTTCCAGTTCCTGTTCGTTAAGAACCTTTTTGTTTTGAAGGCAAAACTGCAACTAATTCCAATATCATTAATTTGAAAACTTTACTGTGAGAAGACTGAGCAAGAGTCATGTCAGAACCTTACCAAAAAGTTCCTTTACATGATTTTTTTGGATCACACAGAGCAATAATCACAGAATAGACTGAGTTGGAAGGGACCCAGAAGGATCATCAAGTCCAACTCTTAAGTGAATGGCCCATGGCCCATATGGTGATCAAACCCATGATCTTGGTGTTATTAGCACCATGCTCTGACCAACTGAGCTAATCTGATGAGAAGGAGGAAATGAAGAATAAGACATCTGCCCTCCTCCACTTTGTATCTGACTGGAGGACTGTATCCTTAACAGACTAGTGACTTGGCTATGGTGATCTAAGATATTATGTTAATCAAGATTTGGTTAGTCATTTGTCTATAACTTAGCTGTACAAGCAGGCGACTCAGCAGCAAAGAGAAATGTTGGAACAATTTAATACAGATTAAAAAAGACTACTCATTTCACTGAGCATTGTCACAGGGATGCTATGTGAGAATAACAGTCTAACTACTCTCATATCAAGTCCCAGGAAGGGGATGGGGAGAGCGTGTGATAATGGTTGTTTAGGGAAGACAGTCCAAGAAAATCAACCATAAAGGGATTCATCCCCTATTATCATTGAATCATAGAATAGTTTGGGTTAGAAGGGATCTTTAAAGGTCCTGTAGTCCAAACCAAATGCAGTGGGCAGGGACATTTTCAACTAGATCAGGTTGCTCAGAGCCCCATCCAGCCTGACCTTGAATGTTTCCAGGAATGAGGTCTACCAGCTCTCTGGGAAACCTGTTCCAGTGTTTCACTACCCCTCATCATAAAATATTATTCCCTGTATCTAGTCTGAATCTACCCTGTTTTAGTTTAAAACCATTGCCTCTTGTCCTATCAAAACAGGACCTAAACAGGCTATACAACAAATTATAAATGATTTAAATTATTTTGCTATGTTAGGAAATTCTTTTTTTCTTCATTCTCACATTTGTTCCTTGGGCACCAGGTAAGATAGTGTGACTCAAATACAAAGTGGAAATCAGGATTTTGAATCTGTGCCAGACTTCAGTTAGCATATTCAAAAAGATTTTATAAAGAAACATTACACAAACCAGGAGATGACAGTCTGAATCTTCTTGTCTTCTTATCAGCCTGATGTGAGAAATACATTATTGAAAATACAACATATCAGAATGATTTCAAAACACTCTTTGTAAAAAAAGCCTCTGGAGTAATATTCATAGTAAGAAGATGAAGGACATAGAATCATAGAATATCCTGAGTTGGAAGGGACCCACAAGGATCACTGAAGTCCAACTCCTATGTAATCAGAAATTTTATAGCCATCATTTCTAGCTGAAAAAGCTTTATGAACTTCAAGATATCAGTCTGTGTCGAGGTTTGACCCTGGCTAAATGCCAGGCACCTGTGACGTCTGCTCTTTCCTGATGCAGACGTGCAGGAGAGGGAAGAAAAAACTGCTAAACACACACACACTGGACTCATGAGTTAAGATAAAGCACTGGTGGGAGAACGCACTGAATTGCAAACAGAGATTAAACTAGCTAAAAGTAATTTGAGCTAAATTGGTGGTGTTTGTATCAAACAGCCCTGGGACAATCAGAATTGTTCTCTGATTCACTGTGCCAGTGGCAGATACATGACTTATACAGCTGTGTACTAGTGCAGCTAACTGAAGAATGAGGCTCACTATTTTGTGAAAATGACTGCTTCTTTGTATCATGGTACACTTGTTTCTGGTACTCAAATTATTTTTTACTTTTTTAATATTGAGTTTTGTGTCGCTGTATGGAAGTTTCAATGGTTGCTCCTCACAGAAACCTAACCCAGGCTCTGTTATAATTGCATTTCTCCTTGGATTTAGGCAACTGGACCTAAAGAAATGTCTAAATGACTGTCGTAGTTTAATCCGAGCCAGCAATGAGCCACTTGCTCACTCCCCCACCAGCGGGACTGGGGAGAGAATTGGAAGGGTAAAAGCTGGAAAACTTGTGGGTTGAGATCAAGACAATTTAATAGGGAAAGCAAAAACTGCACACACAAGCAAAGAAAACCAAGGAATTAACTCACTGCTTCCCATGGACAGGCAGGTGTTCAGCCATCTCCAGGAGACCGGGGCCTCATCATGCATAATGGGGACTTGGGAAGGCAAATGGCATCACTCCAAACATTCCCCCCTTTCCTCCTTAGTAGAAAAGGCATTGATGCTTTGAAAGCACTATTCAGCAACAGATTTTAAAAAAAACATCCTGATGTTATCAACATTCTTTTGGTCACAAACTCAGAACATTTGCACTTGCATTGTACAAGCTACTATTAAGAAATTTAACTGTATCCCAGCCAAAACCAGTACACAAGTTTAAATCAATTAGTATATTGTCCATCTGCCATGCTTTAGAAAGAAACTGAACTGAGCATAAAGATTTCCCTATTCTCTCCTCAAGGCATGAAATAACTTCATAAAGATTTCTTTTGGAAGAGCTGACCTAGGAAATAATTTAAGTGAAAACAAGAATAAATGTAAGTCACCATGAGACAGCAGTCCTATCAAGAGCGTAGAAATGATTCAGAGATCTAATCTGGGGTGAAAATGAGTGTCAGAGTCAAAATCAATTTGATAAAATTTTGGTAGGTAAAATTCAAGTCCTTCAAAAATAGCCAAAGATATTTAGGGTAAAGGAGTGAGTAAATTTGACTTGTGAAGAAAGCTATCTTCTACTCCATTGCTTAAAACTAAATCAACACTCTAACAACAAAATTAGCCAAGAGGATAATAGACAATTTCAGTAAATTATGCTATGGTTAATATTGGAATTCTACATTCTCAAGCACAAATTAAAAAAATCCCTCACTCCCAACCCTAATTAAGTCTGCTCATGAGAGCGTGTCATTCAATTCTGCAAAAAGCGAGTGGAGAATTAATAATAGTGAAGCTACACATGACAAAACTGAGCAAGTTTACGAGTATAACTGAAACACATGAATCTTTTGTACAATGACTACTAGTTCAATGTCTTTTGATAGACTAACAGTTTTTGTCATTATTTTTTAAAATTGAGTGCTTTCTGGAGGATTAAATGTGTAAATACATGTAGTTATGTATGGGAGGTGGGGAACAGTGCAGTGCAGGATTCTTTACAGATCTCAGTAAGAAATGTGTGCCAAGAAGTGGCTTAATAAAATAGCTATTTTAAGAAGTCAGAATAAAAGGAGAAAATTGGATAGCGAGTTAATCTTGAGACCCTTCAGATGCTTACTTTTAACCCTGCTTTAATGCAGCATCTGATGAACCATGAATAGATTTCCCCACAGCATGCTGTGAAGGTTCTATCTGTGGAGACATTTCTCTGCCTTTATTTTGTGTAACAAACAAAGCCTTGCATCTTCTGACAAGTTGGAATGTTATCTCCGTGATAACATCCACTAGGGCACAGGGCATTCCAGCAGATTCCCTTACAGCAGGTACTCATGCTAACCTACCAGTTTCTCAAGTTTCAAGTACAAGGCCTAATAGAGCAAACATGGCTTTCCCAAGACCACTAACTCCTTGAATATAATGTCTTCTGCAATGCTCCTGTTGGGAGGAATGGCTTAAAAGCAGAAGACTGTTGAGGAGGATTGAAAATCCCTCAAGTGACCTTGCATCTGGGAATAACTCTTGAAAAACCAGTGTGAACAGCAGGCCAGTGATCCTCTGGCATGGACCGAGTTTAACGGTGCCTGTGTCTCTGCTTGTGTGCCTCTGCCCAGGTGTTGCTTCAGGGATCGCCCAGTTAGCAAGATAAGAGATATGAATTTACTCTGTGTTTTAGCCATGGGCTTATGGTTGTTCCGGTTGGCTGCCTGTCAGGGTCTAGTCTGTCTTAACAGCTGGTCTGTCTTAACAGACCTGTGAAAATCTTTGAAGATAGATGAGAGGAAGTATTTTGCTGATGCTGCAAGAAAGCAAGCAGCTGGCCACAGAAAACAGGATACCTTGCCCAAAGTAGGAAATTCCTTGCTGGCCAAGGAAAACAGGATATATTGCCCAAAATTAGGAACTGTGGTTTTAGTATATACTAATCATATAATGCGTGCTTAGCTCGTGTTAATATCATGTAACCAATTATATAATTGCATGGCACATGTACAAACCATATGTAGAGTTCCGTGGCGCATGTACGGAAGGTAAAAGGCTTTAAAAGAAGAACTGCTGAAGAATAAAGTGGGACGACTTTCTGCATCACATTGGTGTTATGTCATTCCCGTCTCGCATGGAATAATAAACCCTGACAACTGGTGACCCCGACATGATTCGCAAGGACGGATTAGCGGCCGTACCAGGGTGATTGGGAGAACACGAGGATCCCGCCGGCTGGCTAAGATAAGCTGGGCTGTCCGAGAGAGACAGGAGCAGGCCTGTGACTGGCACAAGAGCCAGAGATGGGCGGGATGGGATACACTGTATCAGTGGTAGAAAGAGCAGCTGCAAACAGCCTGCTCCAGCTATCAAGCAAAACAGAGACTGAACTGAATGAAGCTGACCTAACAGCACTGTTATGGTGGTGTCGGAGAAAAGAACTAATGATGCAGCCTGATAAGTTGTTTGATCTAAACGCATGGAAGCAAGTAAGGAAGGAACTCTGGGATGAGATAACGGTTGAAAACAAGGAGGCAAAGAAGCATGCCCCAGTGTGGGAGACTGTCACATTTATGGTCGAGCAATTAAAAGGAAAGGCTCAAATTACCACCACAGCAAAGCAAGCTATAGAAGAGGCTAAGAAATATTTAAATGGGAAAGAACGGGAAAAAGTAGCAAAAGCCAAGAAAACTGACTTGCTGTTGCCAGAAACACTGGCGTGCCCCACCACTCGAGTGGAAAGGGAATTTTGGGCAGGACCCGAGATAAATATTGCTCTGTGGGACCCTGCCGAGCCGCCCCCTCCTCCTCTTCTGCCGCAGCCGCCTCTGAAGACTCCCTCTTCTTCTTCACCAGCATCGTCCTGCCTCGGGGCAGGGCCACCCTGCTGCTGGGGCCCGCAGCCGAGGCCCCCACGGGCTCGCTTCCCCCGGCCGCCGCCGCCTCCCGAGACCGGCGGTGTGGAGACGAGAGCCTCCCCGGCCGCGCCGCCCACACCCCGCGGCCGCTTCCCCTCGCTCCTGACTCGGCGTCCTACGCTACGGGATAATGGGAGCTGCGGGCGATGTCGAGCGCTGGGCTGGGTTGGGCACGGTGAGAGCGGTGCAGGGAGGGCGGGCGCAGCCGCCCTGCGCCACTCCGAGGGGGCTCACGGAGCCGGGGGCGGTGGGAGGTGCCCGGAGAGCTTGGGGCGGGGTCGCGGCGGTGCCGCGGCGGGGCAGGCAGAAGGCGAATGCTCGCTAGGCTGGAGCTCGGGGGGGAAGAAGAAAAAACACCCGAAGCCCTTTCGGAGCCGGCTCCCCACGTCCCTCAGCCTTGCAGTAGCATTTGACCTGCAGCAGCGCCGGACCTGCCCTGGGGGGGCCCCTGCCGCCCCGGGGACACCGTCAAGCTCCAAAAAACCTAAAAATTCTGCCTAAATGTAAACACACGAAAGTCCCGGGGCTCCTCTCGCGCCGGCGCTGCGCGGAAACGGCGCGGGGAGCGGCGTAGAGGACTGCATTCAGGTTGCGGCCGGAGCCGAGCGCAGAGGCTGCCGCGGCCTCGAGCCCACGGGCTTGGTTACTCGAGTGTACTTTTTAAACAGGGTAAAGACCCAAAATGACTGTGAATGCCACTAATATGCTAAGGAGCGCCGGGCTCCGGCTGGGACCGGGGGAGCGTCCGTCACCAGGCCAGTTCCCAGCGGGGTCCTTCTCCCCAGCGCGGCATGATACTGCTGGTGCTGCTGGTAGCGACTGGGCAGGAGCCCCGCGGGGCCGGGCCGGATCTTTCCCTTTCTCCGCCACACCCTCCAGCGCTGCCCCCCGGGCCGGCCAGGCAGCAGCTGGGCTGGTTCTCACAGTTGCTGTCCCCGCGCCAGAGGCGCTGGAGCAGGGCAGAGGGCGGCGCCCGCCGGGATGGAGCTCCGGCCGAGCCCAGCTGCTTCCTCAGCGCCCCTCGGCAGCTTGGCCCAGCTCAGCGCTGCTCTCATCGCCTCACCCTGAGCTCTGCCGGAGCCTTTGCCGAGCATCCTGCCCAGAGCACACCTCCAGAAAATACCCCGTTCCGCTCCGCTCCTGCTGCTCCTCCCCAGCCCCGCTGGGCACACAGCGTCCCCCTGCAGCGCCGCCGCCGCACGCCTCACCCTCGCCGCGCCTGCACTGCCAGCAGCAGCCGCAGGCATCCCGCACCCTGCCCAGCGGGCAGCCCCGCACTGGCAGCGCCGGGCACCGCGCCGGCCCCACCGGGCGCTGCAGCCCCTCGCTCACCGCGGGCAGATGCCGCCGCCCCGTTCGCAGAAGCGAGTGTTACTTAGGCGTGCCAGCAACAATTAAAACCGACGATGGTCCTGCGTATCGCAGCACTGCTGTAGCTACTTTTTGCAATAAGTGGAATATTCAGCATGTAACAGGTATCCCATACAACAGTACTAAACAAGCTGTAGTTAAACGCGCTCATCAGTCACTTAAGCACTATTTTACTATATTTTTAAAAGAGGGGGAGAGATCCCCCGCGAACGTTGTAGCAAAAACCCTTTATGTGCTTAATTGGCTAAATCCTCGCGCTGATGCAAACACTGAAGCTAGCATCTCCATTTTTTCTCATTTTTCTCGAAATCCATCTGATTTTTCATAACATGATATACCCGTAGATGTATTCAACCCGCAACAGAACAGTTGGGAAGGCCCGTATAGACTATTAACCTGGGGAAAAGGTTATGCTTGTGTCGTTACAGGACAAGACCATCGCCCGCGCTGGTTGCCAGCCAAGTGGGTAAGAGCACACGTTACAACACCCGCAGAGCTAGATGTCATGCCCTGAGGCCCAGAGGAGAAGTAATCAGCGGCTCAAGTGTGAACTAGCTCCTCTGCTGCGGACCCTATATGAAGTTTCAGGGTTCTCCATTTACTTATTTCCACAAGAGGCCTTACTGGCAGACATCTTTGTTACGCAAGAGCATGCAGTGTGCTTGCCGCAGCCTCAAGTAAAGCAAGAGGCGGAGAGACCATGTGATGAGTGTGGGGCAGAGCAGAAGTGGCTGAAAATTTTGTGTGGGGAATGTAAAAAGAAGGTTTGAGTAAATGTAGCAGTGTTTATTAGGAATGTAAGAAGAAGCTTTGAGTAAATGTAGCAGTGTTTATTGGAGAGTGGCTGTGCGTAGCCTGAAGTTCTCGCTTTCATGAGCGAGATAATCTGCTGAGAGCCTTGCGAGAGTTTATTCAAGATTTTTCTTCGAGCAATCAAGACCTTATACGGTTTGAGAGTGTTGAAGCTAGGGACCGAGCCTTACGTAAGTGGCAAGTACTAATAAAAATACAACAAGCCAGAGCAAATAGAACCACTGTGATTTTACAAGCCCAGTGCCACTGGAACATTTTTATACTAGTTAACTATATCCGACAGGCTGGATATTGATGGGTGGCTCAGTGGCTGGGGTATTACTGGCTGGCTGAAGGACCTCTGTAAGTTAGCATTAATGTTAGTGTTGTTCCTTTTGGTAGGTGGGATTTTGCTGTGCTGTGCCCTACAGTGCTGTAACATGGTTATTCGCCAAGTGTTAGACTTATTTGAAAGAAAAGGGGGAGATGTCAGGGTCTAGTCTGTCTTAACAGCTGGTCTGTCTTAACAGACCTATGAAAGTCTTTGAAGATAGATGAGGAAGTATTTTGCTGATGCTGCAAGAAAGCAAGCAGCTGGCCACAGAAAACTGGATACCTTGCCCAAAGTAGGAAATTCCTTGCTGGCCAAGGAAAACAGGATATATTGCCCAAAATTAGGAACTGTGGTTTTAGTATGTACCAGTCATGTAATGCGTGCTTAGCTCGTGTTAATATCATGTAACCAATTATATAATTGCATGGCACATGTACAAACCATATGTAGAGTTCCGTGGCGCATGTACGGAAGGTAAAAGGCTTTAAAAGAACTGCTGAAGAATAAAGTGGGACGACTTTCTGCATCACATTGGTGTTATGTCGTTCCCGTCTCGCATGGAATAATAAACCCTGACAGCTGCCTTTGTCAACTCACACAACTCCCAATGCATATATCTTTTATGGAATAAATTATTGCAATTTAAGAATAAAGAACTTCATCCTATTCCCAGTGACATCTAAAGGAAAATATCACTTAGAATATGATTAGACCCACAGTGCAGAAACATTGTTTCACAAATGAGAACTGACTTCACCCTTTCATGTGTGGTTTTCTGAAGACTACACTATGTCTTTAGTTTATTACAAATGTTCACCAGAATACATTTATTAATGGCTAACTAGTCTGATGAATATACCCAACATCATTATTTACTGTATTATTTATTCTAAGACATGCTACCATTTTTTCATAGATTGTACCCGCTTCTTGAGAATGACCTTACAAATTAGGAAACACTTCTTGTTATGTTAAGCCTTAAGGCTAAGAAAGCAGCTCTACAAAAAAAAAAAAAAAAATCCAAGGAAAATTTTAGGCCACTATTTTCTAAGCTGTATATGATGTATATGATGTGCTAGGATACTGCCAAAGGAGGAGGTGCTCCAGGCACCATTTCTGTGGGCCATCTCTCTACATTACTCTTTCAAATTTATTTTCCCAGGGACTAAAAGGAGGTTGTAAGGTGTATTGGGTCTGGCTGAGATGGAGTTCATTTCCCCATAGCAGCCCTCACAGTGCTATGCTTTGCATTGGGAGATAGGAAGGTGTTGATGACACACCAGTGTTTTGGCTACTGCTGAGCAGCACTGGCACAGCATCAGCCCTGTCTCTCTAACATTCTGCCACCGCATCAGTAGGCTGGGAGTAGGCAAGATCCTGGGAGGAGACAACAGTTAATATTATTAACAGAGTTAAACAACTTACATAAGGATCAGCAACAACCATGGGAGTCTTCATTATGAAACCATTCACATCAATCTTGGGCAGGGAGAAGGAGGTGTATTCCCTCATTATCCCCAGAAGACAGCTCCCCCAGCAGAACAAGGCCATCAGTGTAAGGGCAAAGCACAAAGCCACTGTTTATATTAGTATGTTCCCAAACACAGCAAAATAAAGAAATAAGCAGTGCAGCTGACAAACTCTGTGTCCTGCACAGGAGCTTGCTACTCGAGACCTATTATTGCTATAGCATGAGAGATATATAACTGCCATTGTCTCAGCCCATGTTGGGCGCCAAAAAGGACTGTGGTGGGGTGACCTTGGCTGGATGCCAGGTGCCCACCAAGCCGCTCTATCACTCCCCTTCCCAGTGGGACAGGGGAGAGAAAGATAAAATAGAAAACACCTAGAAGGTTGAGATAAGGCAGTTTACTAAAGCAAGAAAAAAGCAAAAGTTTTCATGTGCTTAAGCAAAGGGGAAAAAATTTAATCTCTTCTCATTGGTGAGCAATATTCAGCCACTTCCCAGGAAGCAGGGCTTCAGCACTTGTTCAGAGTGCATTCTGTCCCATCATCCAGGTCCCTAATAAAGATATTGAACAGTGTTTGCCTCGATATTGATCCTTGAAGGACATCACTAGTAACAGGCTGTGTGGTGGGTTGACCCTGTCTGGATGCCAGGTGCCCACCAAAGTTGCTGTATTGCTCCGCTCCTCAACTGGACAGAAGAGAGAAAATATAACAAAATTGGTCAAGATAAGGACAGAGAGATCATCCACCAATTATTATCATGGGCAAAACAGACTCAACTTGCAGAAAATTAATTTAATTTATTACCAAACAAATCAGAGTAGAATAATGAGAAATTAAAATGAAATCTTTAAAACATCTTCCCTGTGCCACTTCCTTATTCTCATGCTCAACTTTACTCATGATTTTATCTAACTCCTACCCAGCAACATAGGGGTATGAGGAATGGGGGTTGTGATCAGTTTATCATGTCTCTGTTGCTCCTTCCTCCTCAGGGGGAGGAACACTCACATTCTACCTCTGCTCTGGCATGGGGTCCCTCCCACAGGAGACAGTCCCCCATGAACTTCTCCCATGTGAGTCCTTCCCATGGGTTGCAGTTCTTCATTAACTGCCCCAGCATGGGTCTCCCATGGGGTCACAAGACGTGCCAGCAAACCAGCTCCAATGTGGGCTCCTCTCCCTCCATTAGTCCACAAGTCCTGTGTAGTGGGTTGACACTGGCTAGATTCCAGGCACCCACCAAAGCCACTCTCTCCTTCCCTTCTGCAGCTGGACAGGGGAGAGAAAATATAACAAAGGACTCATGAGTTGAGATAAGGATTGGGAGAGACCACTTACTCAATGCCATCACGGGCAAAACAGGCACAACTTAGAGATATGAAGTTAATTTATTGCTAACAAAATCAGAGCAGGATAATAAGAGGTAAACTAAAACCTTGAAAACGTCTTCCCCTCACACCTCCCTCCTTCCCAGGCCTACCTCCCCCCCCAGGTACGCAAGGAGACAGGGAATGAGGGTTAGGGTCAGTTCATCACTCATTGTTTCTCCCACTGCTCAGGGAGAGGAGTCCTTCCCCTGCTCCAGTGTGGGGTCCCTTCCACGGGAGACAGTTCTCCACGAACTTCTCTGACATGGCTCCATCTCACAAGCAACAGCTCTCCACGAATTGCTGCAATGTGAGTCCATCCCAGGGGCAACAGTCCTCCCCAAACTGCTACAGCATGGGTCACTCTTCCATGTGCTGCAGTCCTTCAAGGACAGGTATACTCCAGCATGGACTCCTCTCTCCATGGGCCTCCCATGGGGTCACAGCCTCCTCTCAGGCATCCACCTGCTGTGGTATGGGTCTCATCCACAGGGTGCAGGTGGATCTCTGCATCCCTGTGGTCCTCCATGAGCTGCAGTGGGACAGCTTCTTCGCCATGGTCTTCACCATGGGTTGCAGTGGAATCTCAGCTCTGGTGCCTGTGATGCCTTAAAGACTCGAGAAATAAAATAACACACTTTCAAGATAGTATAGGAGGTAATAGAAAAGTGGATCTTTATTGGAGCTCCAGGGGCAGTTATGGAGGAATATGCCGAGAAACGGAGGCTTGACAATCCAATATGGGTCTACTACAAGCTTCAGTTTATTGATCTGCAGTATACAGTTTTATAGTGTAGTTAACTAGATCATGCATATTCTGTAATCGTACAATATTATTGGTTATATATTTCCACGCCCTAAGTTTGGCTACTTGCCTTAAACATAGATACATGTTATCTATAATGCCTGATTTCTGCATTCTTGCTAGTGATTACTGCATTCTCGACGGCTCCCACAACCTCTATGTTGCAGCAAGGTCATTGCGACCTAGATCGCTGATTGGACACAGGCATCTTAAGCAATAGTTGGCTGAATATGGCTATTGTTAAGAAGCAGCTTGTCTTAAGTGTTAAGAAGCAATTTGTCTACGTCGGCATGCCCCTTCTCTACAAGCCAGCTTTCCACAATTCCCCTGTTTTCTTTACGCGTTTGTGCAAGCCAAAGCTGATTCACTGTCTGTGATAATGATTTTTTCAAGCATTGCAAAGCACAAGGTAGAATAACCGCTATGCCAACAAGGACAAGTAAAATCACCAATCCTACTTGCAAGATATAGCGAAGCCATCCTGTTATACCCCAGTCGCCCCATGGAATTCCGAATAGGCCATTGTCCTTTTGCACTGTTATCTTTGCCATATGCTCCTTAAGCCATTGCAGTTGTTTGTGTATTGACTCACCATGATTGCTAAGGTTGAAACAACACATACCTTTAAATTCATCACAGCCATGCTTTGAGCTAATAAGAGAAAATCTATCGCAGCTCTGTTTTGAAGGGTAGAAAAGGGATTGTATGGTGACGAAAGAGAGAGACAAATTATGTTTTGCCCTGTCAAGTTGGCTAGAGTGACCCACAAATTTGTTTTGGGCTGCACTGGAATCTATGCTACAACAACAGAGATTAGGCAAGCTAAGGTTAGTGAATTCACATAATGACCTTAACAACACATCTAGAATCATCAGTACAGTAACAATAACTGTTCTAAAAAGCGAAATTACATTTTTCTATACATAAAATTTTAGCATAAGTATTGCATTGTCTAATTGCTTGAGGGGTTATACTCCCCCCGTTTTGTTTTTGGCAAGATGTGTTTCTTTCTATAAAAAGATGAAAATGACACAAAGGTGTAACAATACATGGAATGAAACAATAAGCTTATTTAAGAAAATACATCCTCAATTATTTAACTACTCTGCTATCTCCCAGGGACTGCAATTGCTGGGGAACCTCATTCCACAGGCAGGGCTTGGAGAACCTTTCCCGGGCAAGGATTCCAAGTTTACCTGGAAGAGGGTTCAGCTTTCACAAGTCCAAATCAGCGAGTCAAGGTGACTCGATCACATTTTTGGTGCAGAAACACCTGGGTTTGGTGGCATATTTCCCAACCAGTCAGGACTAAGGCTTGGCCAGAGCCCCAGGCCTTAACTGGGAGGGTTTTCTTAGAGCATCTTATAAACAAGCTTTGATTAATACCAATAAGGAGAGTGTTTTATCATGTTACCACTTTGGTAGATAACTATATAAGGTGAGGTGAAATATTTGAAAACAGTGGACCTTATCATTTGACTTTAACTAAGGAAGATGAAACTGCAAGGCTTTTGTGAACAATAATATAAACTAACAATTTTAAAACTTAAAATTAATATCACTGAAAATGAATAAAGCTTGATCTTAATAAATTTGATTTAAAACTAACAAATAGGACTTAACTATAATGGAATTCAAAGTTGATATCACTTTAACAACTTAACTCTAACAGAATTTAAAACTTAACAGAATTTTAACCTTAACAGAATTTAAAACTTATTAAAATTTACATCTAATAATACTTAATTTTAACAGAATTTATACTTAACCATAGGCATTTAACAGGTAACTTAACTATTCAGTAGAACTTTGCTCTTAGGTTTCATTCATACATCAAAACTCTCAAAATCAAAAACCACACTCTCAGCAGTTACAGGTTTCATCTACACATTAAAACACTCAAAAGCAAACAACACTTTCAGCAGGCCTGCAATATTCACACATACACACAAACACTATCTTAAGCAACACTGTAACAAAATTCAGCTTTTGTTCAAGGCTTTGGCAGCAAAAACGTGTGTTCTTCAAATGAGCACAACATAGCAAAAACAAACTTGTCAAAACTCAAAGTTAATACCACTGAAAGTGAACAGAACTCAATCTTAATAGAACTTAATGGGACATAAAATTACTAGAACTTAAAAATTAATAAATAGTAAATTGAGCAACACTTAAGAGACTTAACTATAATTGAATTCAAACTTAATAGAATTTAAAACTAATGGAACTTAAAACAACAAATATTGAGTAACAGTTGAACTTAGTGTTAATTGAATTTAAGCTTAATGAAATGTAAAATAACAGACAACATAATATACCTGTAATAAAATCTAAATTCACTTAACTTTAATAGTGTTTGAACTTAACAAAATTTAAAATTTAATATAATTTGTGGTGCTTTTATTCTCTTGACTCTGCTTAGCTTTTGTCTTAGGTAAGCTTATCAAGGTATTACTTGAGCTTAATTTTAATGGCACTCAACAGGTAGCCCAAATTATCCAGTATATTTTCACTTATAGGCCTGGTCCACAAATTTAAAACGCTTTAGAAGCCAAACGACATTTATAGTATGTTTGTCACAGCACTGTCACACCCACACACACAGACACACTCACAAACACATAAACACTGCCCCAAACAACACTTATAAATAAAAATATTTCTTTAAATTTAGTGTGGTAGTTACTTTGTGAGGTAGTTTTGGATGTTTCTGCAAATAACTTACATGGGGTAAAGCTTAGGGTGAGCTTTACACAGTTAATTGCATTTAATAATTTTTGTAAATCATTTGATGTTTTGATATAAGGATTTAAGGGTAATGGTTCTAGCTTTATATTTTGTTTAGTTAATATTCACTTTATTTTAAAAAGGGTTTTACTGAATTTGTTTAAAACACTGAGTTGGTTTAAAAGCTAAGATATTATACACATAATGATAAATGATGCTTTGAGGAAATAGTTCAAAAATTAACTTTGCTAGAATATACTTAGGATAGACACTTTTAAAATTGCTTTTAGCAAGGAATTCAGCTTTTCTTTAAGGTTTTAGTAACTAAGGTTCATCAGGACAATTATGTTGTTACAATGGTTTCTCATTAGTAAAAGCTGGAAACAAGTTTAAATTATAACTTAGTTGCACCAATTAACAGGGTACTTTGAAAATACAGTTAAGAATTGATTTTTGGAGCTTTGAAAAGAATCTCTCGTAGCACAGTTAACGTTTGCTTGTATCACTCGCAGCGGGGCTGTATTGGTTTGAAAACAAACCAGTGGGAGATCACAAGTCAAAATTGAAATTAAAAATAAGTGAAATAATACAAGGAAAAAGCACTGACAAAGTCAGATACAACCTAACACCCTGTTAGGGTGGTAGTAGCAGTCCAACTGAAGTAGTCCAGTTGAAGTGGTGATCCTGTGAAGGTCTAGTCTCCAGCTGAAGATCCAGTGGTAGCTCTCGTCCTCTGGGAACCCAGTAGACAGGGCTAGCTCAGGCAGTTCCAAGGCCAGGTTATATCCAGGTGGGAACACCTGGCCCCTCCTTCCTGGGCAGAGCATCTCACAATGGGATGAGATAAGTCCATGAGTCACACGGTGGGTCCCTGATGGCCCATTGCCTGTCATTCGGGTGGGTCATTAGCAGCTGGTAACAGCTAACGGATGGCCCATTGCCTGTCATCCGGAGTGGGTCATTAGCAGGTGATAGCAGCTAACGGCCCACAGCTGGTGGTAATAGAATACTTAACTATATCTATATCGCAACCTAGGACAGGGGCGATCCCAGTCTCGGTGTTGGTGGTGGTTCCAGCGAGCAGGAGGCGGTGAAAGAGGCGTGGACAGCCAGAGACCCCGCCCATCGGGGTGCCTTCTGCAACTTCCGTCTTCTGCTTCAGTTGACAGGAAACCGAGGTTGGAGTAACTTCCGTTTCGCTCTCGGGTTGCAGAGTCTGAATGGGGCGCGGCGGGGCTGTTCCTGGGCGGCGCGGCTGCTCTGAGCTCTCTCTGCTACTGCGGTGCGTTTCGGCTTTGCGGGTGGTGGCTCTGATCTGGCAGAAACTGTCGTTCTTTTTCCACGGTTTGTTTGTGCGGCAATGGAGCGATAGAGGGCTACGATTCTCCCTGCCCCTTGGTGGGGGGGCACCGCGGCTGACGAAGTTTTTTGCATGTTAAAAACAGAACGGTAACTCTCAAGTTTCTCTCCGCTCTCTGCAACCGCAATTTTCTGTGCCGCCACCCTTGCCAGTTCTAGCTCTGCAGGATGTTGTAAGCAAGCTAGGACTTTACTCCATGGTTTGCCAAGCCTTTTTGCAATTTTATCACCCTCCAGAAGTAAACCAGCTCTATAATTTAACTACTCTTTTAGGCTGAATACTGTAACAGGATTTGTAAGAAATCCATAGGCTTGTCCCACCATGATTAGAGCAGCAAACTGTGATAGAATACTTTAACTGAGTCCATGCTTTTCTAAAAAGCATAACAATAATTTTAAAGCAGCTTGCCTCTCCATCCCGATTTACGGAATTGCGCACTCACTTCCACCCCCTCGAGGTTATCGGCTGCTTGTCCTCCTCGGTGCGTGTGGGACTTCCACCCCGCAAGTCCGGCAGTGTCTGGATCTCGTCTGTACGGTCGTCCGGTCAGTGCGCCCCACTGCTTTGACCCTCCTGGGTGTCCGGAGCCAGGTGCCTGGATTCTCGGCTGTAGCCGTGCTGTTCCCCATACAAGTCCAGCCAGACGGGGAGCAGGACCCTTGTTCATATCACGTCGGTGGTCACCATTTGCCAAGAAACGGAGGCTTGACAATCCAATATGGGTTTACTACAAGCTTCAGTTTATTGATCTGCAGTATACAGTTTTATAGTGTAGTTAACTAGATCATGCATATTCTGTAATTGTACAATATTATTGATTATATATTTCCACGCCCTAAGTTTGGCTACTTGCCTTAAACATAGATACATGTTATCTATAATGCCTGATTTCTGCATTCTTGCTAGTGATTACTGCATTCTCGACGGCTCCCACAACCTCTATGTTGCAGCAAGGTCATTGCGACCTAGATCGCTGATTGGACACAGGCATCTTAAGCAATAGTTGGCTGAATATGGCTATTGTTAAGAAGCAGCTTGTCTTAAGTGTTAAGAAGCAATTTGTCTACGTCGGCATGCCCCTTCTCTACAAGCCAGCTTTCCACACAAGCCCACCCCCTCACGGGGTGAATATAGTTTTATAAGTTTGGCAAATTAGCGTATTTGACAAGAATTCCCAATTAGAAGCACAGGAGATGAGGTAATTCCCCCTTCTGGTTCAACCCTTTTCTAGAGCCCCCCCCCTTGGTACTAGTTGTACTTTGTTTAATGAAAATGTGTCTCGAAGAGCTGTTTTTCAACCTTGGTAGCTAGGAAGAACCAAGATAGGATAGGGGGCCCTGGAATGTCTTTTGTCTTTCTGCATAGGGAAAAGGGTAAGAAAAACTACTGGAACTAGATACTAATACAATAATAGGCTACAGAGCTACAAATATATGTGTAAAGAATACAGAGAATATATAAAACAACAGAGGCAAAAGTCAATTGGCATCACCTGGAGCACCTCCTGCCCCTCCTTCTTTACAGACCTTGGTGTCTGCAGGTTTGCTTCTCTCACATACTCTCATCCTGTTCTTCTCTGGCTACAACTATGCAATAACTTGGTGTCTTGGGTTACAACGTGTTGTTAAAAAGGGGAAACAGACAGCGGCGAAGAGAACATGCAGGCAGTCTCAATGTGAGAAATAAAGCAAGTTCCGTTTATTTTATGGCATGAGAGAGTTATATACTGTTGCAATGTTACTATTTATAGCTACACAGGTTATCATCTATATTGCATTCCATTCTCACACATTCAGAGATTCTCCTCAGCTACTCTTCAATTCTTCATGGAATTCTCTCACGGCTTAGAAGCACAGCTGTGGCCTTCAGATACTTTTCTCACTCACAGTTACTTTCAGGGCTTTACTGAGGCCTATATTCAGCTAGCATAAGTTTTGCTGGTACAAACTCTATTTTCCAACAACAATGTAAGGTAAAAGCATGTATTCTATTACCATCTACATAAGCTGTTAAAATAGGTGGAGCAGTGTTCTTTATCTTCTCCGTGACAGCCCTGATAACTCCCTCCGGGAAGCAGCAGCCGCCCTGGAGGGAGCCATCTCTGCTAATGGGCCATCAAGGTATCACAGAATGACTCATAAAATTACATCATCCCATTGTGGCATGCCCCACTCTGAGGGGAAGAACTGAACATTCCTACCTGTATATAATCTGAGGCTTGAAACACCAGGATTGCATTACCACTGGATTCCCAGAGGACAAGAGCTCAGTAACCACCACTAAATCTCCAGAGAAGGACCAGACCCTTCTACAGGCTCACCGCTTCAACAGGACCAAATCTATCACTCTAACAGGGCTACAACCACCATTTAATTGGACTGCTACCACCACCCTGACCAACAGGGTGTCAGGTTGTATTTTGACTTTGTCAGTTCTGCCAGTGTTTCTGTACTATTGCCTTTATTTTAATTTTTCCTATTAAATTGTAGTTCTGAATTGAAATCTCTAGCAAAATATTTGTGTGGAGTTAATCCTCTGCTGGTTTGCTTTCAAAGTTGGTGTCCTAGGTTGCAATATTGATGTAGTTAAGTATTCTATTACCACCAGCTGTGGGCCATTAGCTGCTATCACCCACTCCGGATGACAGGCAATGGGCCATCCGTTAGCTATTATCACTTGCTAATGACCCACCCCGCATGACAGGCAATGGGCCATCAGGGACCCACCATGTGACTCATGGACTTATCTCATCCCATTGTGAGATGCTCTGCCGAGGAGGGAGGAGCCAGGTGTTCCCACCTGGATATAACCTGGCCTTGGAACTGCCTGAGCCAGCCCTGTCTACTGGGTTCCCAGAGGACCAGAGCTACTACTGGATCTTCAGCTGGAGACTAGACCTTCACAGGATCACCGCTTCAACTGGACTGCTACTACCACCCTAACAGGGTGTTAGGTTGTATCTGACTTTGTCAGTGCTTTTCCTTGTATTATTTCACTTATTTTTAATTTCAATCTTGACTTGTGATCTCCCACTGGTTTGTTTTCAAACCAATACAGTTGGTTTTTTTCTTCTTCTTAAATATGTTATCACAGAGATGTTACCACCATTTCTAATTGGCCCAGCTTTGGCCAGTGGCACATCTGTCTTTGAAGCTGCCAGGGATTGGCTCTGCCACACATGGAGGAAGCTTCTAGCAGCTTCTAAAAGAAGCTACCCCTGTAACCCCCTGCTACCAAACCCTTGCCACGCAAACCCAGTACAGGCTGTCAATTGAACTTTCTACTGCTGATCACAACCCTTTGAGCTTGGTGGTTCAGCCAATTTTCTTCCTACTTTCTAGTCCACTTACCCAGCCTATACCTCACCAATTTAGCTATAAGGATACTATGAGAGATCATTTCAAAGGTCTTGCTAAAGTCAAGGTAAGCAATGTTCACTGCTCTCCCCTTGTCCACACTACACATCATGTCATTGTACAAAGCTATTAGGTTGGTCAAGCACAATTTTTCTTTGGTAAATCTATGTTGGCTGTTCCAAATCACCTTTTTGTCCTTAATATGCCTTGAGATGACTTCCAGGAGTATTTGCTACATAACCTTCTCAGGGATTGAGGTGAATCTAACTGACCTGTGGTTCCCTGGATCCTCCTTATTTATTGTCCTTCTTGAAGATGGGTATGACTTTTGCCTTTTTCCAGTGATCAAGAACCAATCCAATTGCCATGACCTTTCATAGATGGTAGACTGTGGCCTCAAAACAACATGAGACAGCTCCCTTAGTGCCCTTCAATACATCCCAGCTGTTTCTATGAGTGTGTGTGTGTGTCCAATTTAAGTGTTCCCTAATTCTTTCTTCCCCTACTATGGGTAATGCTCCCCCAGATTCTGCCACTAGGCTAAGGAACCTGTGAGGTCTGAGACAGATCATTCCTGTGAAAACTAATTTTAAAAAAAGAGGCATGGAGTTCCTGTATTGGGAACCTTGCAGAAGACATTGCATTCAAGGAGTTAGTGATCTTGAGCAGGCCATGTCTGCTCTATTTGGCCTCATTCATAGGGCTTGAGAAGCCCATAGGTTAGCATGAATAGCTGCTGTAGGGGAATCTTCTGGAATGGCCTGTGCCAGCCTGGGCTGTGGGCTGTTGGATGTTATCACAGTAACATTTGAAGTTGTCAGGAGAAGATATGTAATTGTCTTTGTTACAGAAAATAAAAGGCACTATGGCATGGGAGGAAGTAGGAACTACTTTATGGACAGGATCTGCACAGCATGCTGTGGGAAAAACAATCTGGGCTCTGTCCAGTGCTGCATGTAAGCAGGATTCTCAGCATCTGAAGGGACATAAGATTTACTTGCTCTCAATATTCCTCTTTTTATTCTATCTTAATAAAACAGCTATTTTATTATGCCCTTTGTTGTCAGGCCTTTCTTATTTAAATCAGGTTGTGGTTATTTTCTTCTACTTGATGAAAATTAATTCATTAACTTGGTTACCTGCTCTATGAAATTGGTAACACACTCTGCTGTTAGCTTCCTGCATATGGGAAAATGATTTAAGAGTATCACTCAGATATGAGTGTTTGAAAAATGGCTGTAGTAATGAAAAATCTAATGCCTTCACAAATAGCTTAACTCTTTCATAGAGAACCTATGAGCATTCTAAATTAAAACTTCACTTAGTTCATATATTGGTTTTGCATGGCCTGGTTTTGGTAGTGGAAGGGGGGAAGGGGGAGGGGGGGGCACAGAGGTGTCTTCTGTGAGAAGCTGCTAGAAGCTTCTTCCATGTCCAGCAGAGCCAATCCCTGGTGGCTCCAAAGATGAACGTGCTGCTGGCCAAGGCTGGGACAATTAGAAATTGTGGTAATGCCTCTGTGATAACATATTTAAGAAGAAATCAAAACAAAAAGTGGTGGCACAGTTTTAATTGTGACTAGAGAGGAGCGGAGTGAGAACATGAGAGAGGAACAACTCTGCAGACACCAAGGTCAGTGAAGAAGGAGGGGCAGGAGGTGCTCCAGGTGCTGGAGCAGAGATTCCTCTACAGTCTGTGGTGAAGACCATGCTGAAGCAGCCTGTCCCTCTGCAGCCCATGGAAGTCCACGGGGATGCAGAAATTCACCTGCAGCCCATGGAGGAGCCCCATGCCAGAGCAGGTGGATGCCTAGAAGAGGCTGTGAGCCCATGGGAGACCCATGGAGAGAGGAGTCCATGCTCCCATGCATGTCCACTGTACCCTGTGGAAGAGTGACCCATGCTGTAGCAGTTTTGGGGAGGATTGTTGCCTGTGGAACAGACTCATGTTGCAGCAATTCACAGAGAGCTGTTGCTCGTGAGATGAACTCTCATTGGAGAAATTCATGGAGAACTGTCTCCTGGGGAAGGGACACCATGCTGCAGCAGGGGAACGACTCCTCTCCCTGAGCAGTGGGAGAAGCCACAGGTGATGAACTGACCATAACCACCATTCCCTGTCTCCTTGCACCCCTGGGGTAGGAGGTAGAGCTGGGAAGGAGGGAGGGGTGGGGGGAAGGTGTTTTTTCAAGGGCTTATTTTACTTCTATTTATCCTGCTCTGATTTTGCTAGTAATAAAGTAATTTCATACCTTTGAGTCTGTTTTTCCCATTATGGTATTTGATGAGCGATCTCTCCTGGTCCTTATCTCAACTTGATGTATCACGGTCCGGGAGGGCAGCACGAGCCGGCTCCCCCCCAGTCCAGGGTCCCTGGTCCGTTTAATCTCACCGGATGTGGGGCGCCCGGCCCCCGAGGTTCTGCGGCATGGCGTGAGTCTTCAAACCACGTCAATTCAAGCAGGAATATAGTGATACAAAGGAAGAACTGGACTCCATCTCTGTTCTGCTAGAGAGGTTTATTTGGGGTAACGGGGAAAAGGGGGTTGCAGGGAAGAAGGGAGACAGGGCAGGTAGCAGGTGCTAGCAGCTTGGAGATGGAAAACATCAAGCTGATCTGGACATCGCCTTATAAAGGGAAAGGAAGGGGAGGGACTGTCTCCCCTAGAGCCAGTCCCAGAGAGTCTGAAGGGAAGACAGGCATAGGGAACCCACCAATAGATTTCAGGGTACAGCAGAGAATATTTCAAAATGAACCAATGGTATACAAAGCAGAGGGACAAAGGAGCACATGGAATCCTAAAACCCCATGTTGCTACATCAACTCATGAAACCTTTGTTAAATTTTCTCTCCTCTGTCCCGTTTGCAGAGGGCAGTGGGTGAGCAGCTTTGGTAGGTGCCTGGCATCAAGAGAAACCACAGGTGATAAACTGAGCAAAACCCCCACTCTGTCTCCCTGCGCTGTGCGTAGGAAGGAGGGAGGGGTTGGGGGGGGAAGGTGTTTTCAAGGGCTTATTTTACTTCTCATTTTCCTGCTCTCATCTTGTTAGTAATAAATTCACTTTATCTCTAAGCTGAGCCTGTTTTGCCCTTGACAGTAATTGATGAGTGTTTTCTCGTGGTCCTTATCTCAACTCATTAACCCTTCATTATATTTTCTCTCCCCTGTCCAGTTTGCAGAGGGCAGTGGGTGAGCGGCTTTAGTGGGTGCCTGGCATCTGGCCTGGATCACCCCACTAGTGTTCAATATTTGCATGTGCTTTAATATTTCTTTTTCTTCAACAATAAAGGTGTTTCCAGCTATATTTTATCTAACATAGCAGGAAGAACTTTGTCAAATCTTTTAATATTTTAAACTTTATTTTGAAGAAAAAATCCTTGTAATTTTGAGTCATTTTATTAATTCCAGTAAAACTTCTTTGGTTCAAGTAAGATTGAACTTTCTGTCCTCTTTTTAGGTGGCTGGAGTGAGAGTCTCAACATCAGTAGTTAGAAAGGCAATGGATTTAAGGACCATGTGTCTGGAGTGCCAGCTATTGGGGGAATGGGTATGAATGAATATGGGGTCAACAATTGGAGTCAAACCAGGGGATGCACCCCTGAGCCTGTGGTGTCAGCAATTAGAGTGAGTGGGAGTCTCAGTGCCAACAACTGGAGTGGGTGAGGGTCTTGGTATCAGTCACTGGGCTGGGACCATGGGTCATAGGACCTATTTGTGTCCTGGGTGCCAGCTACTGGGGAGACCAAGGTGAATGAAGTAAGGATCACAACATTGGCAGCTGAAGTGGGAAGAGCAGGTTATAGGGCTCATGTGTCTACGTGCCAACTACTAGTGGGGTTAGAATGTTTGCATTTTACACTAACCTGTGGTGTGTATCTCTCTGTAATGTGCTAGCAAACTTCAAGCTGAACCAGCCTTTAAGTAGGAGGCCCAGGATCTCAGCAGGGGTATCAGACTGGCAAAGGGCCAGCGCTGATATCAGAGGGATCTGAGAGTGTGAGGGTGCCTGTAAAATGAGTGTGTGAGTGCATGCACCTGTTTGATAGTGAGTATCAAACTAGAATAGCTAGCAAGTAGGAGACCCATATAGTGGGTAAGAGGGCTCAGGGTCTGGGCATGAATATTAGATGGACAGAGGGGCTGTTCTAAGGGATCTCTGAATGTATGTCTGTTTGTGAACCTACAGAGTAAGGGTACATGTGTTTTCACTAGTGAACTTCAATTGTGATCAGCCAGAGGAAGAGGGAAACTCGTCTACCTGTACTTCTGTTTTATGTCAGTTCTGGTAATATTATATGTGGGTGTTGTTAAAGGCAACACTCTTTGACAGTTTGTGTAGCTGGCCATGGAATCATAGAATCATCAAGGTTGGAAAAGACACCCACGATCATTGAGTCCAACTGCTAAACTATCCCAGACATGTTAAACACTAATCCATGTCCCCAACTGCCACATCTACATGCCTTTTGAACACTTCCAGGGATGGTGACTCAACCACTTCCCTGGGCAGCTCGTTCCAGTGCTTGACAACCTTTTCAGTGAAGAGATTTTTCCTAATATCCAATCTAAACCACCTCTGGTGCAACTTGAGGCTGTTTCCTCTCATCCTGTTGCTTCTACATGGCAGAAGAGACCACAACTCAGCTCACTACAACCTCTTTCAGGTAGTTGTAGAGAGCAGTAAGATCTCCCCCAAGCCTCCAGGCTAAACAACCTCAGCTCCTTCTGCTGCTCCTCATAGGACTTGTGCTCTAGTCCTTTCATTAGCTTCATTGTCGACCAGCACCCTCAGCTCCTTTTCCTCTGAGCAGCTTTCCAGACAGTCTTCCCCAAGCCTGTAGCACTGCATGGGGTTGCTGTGACGCAAGTGCAGGACCCAGCACTTGGCCTTGTTGAACCTCATACAACTGATCTCAGCCCATCAATCCAGCCTGTCCAGACCCCTCTGTTGAGCCTTCCTACCCTCCAGCAGATCAACTCTCCTGTCCAGTTTGGTGTCATCTGCAAACTCACTAAGGGTGAAGTTGATCTCCTTGTCGAGGTTGTCGATCAAGATATTCAAGAGAACTGGCCCCAATACTGAGCTCTGGGGAACACCACTTGTGATCAGCCACTAGATGGATTTAAGTCCATTTGCCACAATTCTCTGGGCCCAGCCATCCAGACAGCTTTTTACCCAGCAAAATCTGTCTGTCAAAGCCCATAAACAGACAGTTTCTCCAGGTGAATGCTCTGGGAGACTGTCAAAGGCTTTACTGAATTTCAGGTAGACAACATCCACAGCCTTTCCCTCATCCACTAGGCAGGTCACCTGGTCATAAAAGGAGATCAGGTTAGTCAAGCAGCACTTGCCTTTCATAAACCCATGCTAATTATGCCTGATCCCGTGGTTATACTGCATGTTATGGCACTCAAGATGATCTGATCCATAACATTCTCAGGCACCGAGGTCAGGCCTGTAGTTCCCCAGATCCTTCTTCTGGCCCTGCTTGTAGATGGGCATCACCTTGACTAACTTCCAGTCACCTGGGACATCCCTGGTTGACCAGGACTGCTGATAAATGAGGGAGAGTGGCTTGGTGAGCACTTCCACCCGCTCCCTCAGTACCCTTGGGTGGATCCCATCCAGCCCCATGGATTTTTATGTGTCTACATGGTGTAGCAGGTCACTAACCATTTTCTCCTGGATTATGGGGGTTTCATTCTGCTACCCAACTCTGTCTTCCAGCTCATGGTGCTGGGTACCCTGAGGACAAATGGTCTTGCTATTAAAGATGGAGGCAAAGAAGGCATTAAATACCTCAACTTTTCCCTTATTCTTTTTCGTTATGTTTCCTCCCGCATCCGATAAATGGAGATTCTCCTTAGCCTTCCTTTTGCTGCTGATATATTTATTAAAAAATTTGTTATTGTTTTTTATGGCAATGCCTGCCTCCCAAGGAACTCTCCCAGCCAGCCCCCTAAACATGCCAAAGTATGTCCTCTGGAAGTCCAACGTAGCAGTTCTCCTAACCCCCCTGCTTTCTTCTCTGAGAATCAAAAACTCTTATCATTTTGTGATTGCTGTGCCAAGACAGCCTTCAACTGTCACATCACTGCCACGTCCTTCTCTGTCTGCAAGCAACAGGCCTTGTGGGCCGCCTACCCTGGTTGGATCCCTCAGCAGCTGTGTCAGGAAGTTCTCTTCTACACATTCCAGGAACCTCCTACACTGTGTCTTTTCCCCTGTATTATATTTCCAGCAGACATCTGGTAAGTTGACATCCCCCACAAGAACAAGGACTAGCAAACACAAACACTCAACTGTATCATCCTCATCATTGAGCTCTACAGAGTCAAAACACTCCCTAACATACAAGGCTACCCCACTGCCTCTCCTTCTCTGCCTATTACTTCTGAAGAGTTTATAGCCATTCGTTGCAGCACTCCAGTTGTGTCACCAAGTCTCTGTGATGGCAACTATGTCATAGTTTTCCTGCTGCTCCATGGCTTCCAGATTCTCCTATTTGTTGTCCATACTTTGTGCATTGGTATAGATGCACTTCAGTTTGGTTATCGATCTTGACACCTTTTTTGGGGGAGAAATTCTAATTCCTGCACTATGATTCACAGGCACTTCCGTGGTTTCTAGTATCACAATAACTCTTGCATCCTTCTCCCTTAAAATATACTTTAAAACTCTCTCAATGAGGCCTGCTAACTCCTGAGCAAAGATGCTTTTCTCCCTTTGAGACAGGTGAACCTTATCTGTCACCAGCAGGCCTGCTGTTGGATAAATCAACCCATGATCAAACCTCCCAAAATTCTTTTGGTAACAGCAGGTATGGAGTCAGATATTCATCTGAAGGATTGTCTTGGTTTGAAAGACAGGTGTCTGCCAAGGAAGGTGGGAACCTCCCTTGGAATGGAGAATATGACCCCCCCTTCCCTCTGAATTATTATAAATTTGAAATTAAGGGGCTTTCAGGTAAAGATATGGAAAAATGAATAACAGTTATTTACTAGTATTTATAACAAGGCAAACAAATTACAACAACAGTAGCAACAACAAACAAAACCAGAAACCCAGTAACAGCCTGCTCTGGGCTGTCAAAGCACCTTCCCCTTTGGTGTAGTTAGGGTCACAGCTGGCAGGGGCGCTGTTGGGCTCCCGGCAGGGCAGGGCAGGTGCAATGATTCCCTCACGGCTGCAGGGGGCGATGCGGCAAGGGTTTAGTTGCCTGATGGGTTTTTTGTCCTTTTTCATTATACTTTTATACTCTTTTTATAGCCTTTTTACCCTTTCCCATTCCTGTACTTTTTACTCCCTGTATCTCAACCCTACATGTTTATAACCCTTGTACTCTTGCCTTGCTCAGAATTCTTTGGAGAAGACGAAACAATCTCCACAATCTCAAGAGCATGAGGCACCAACCTTGAAAGAGCCCCATCACTGGGACATGTTTTTGTAAACTAAGTTGTAACCTTTTTGGGGGGAGGTAATTTGAATAAGGGGGCAATTACTTCATTTGTTAAGCTTCTTATTGGGGAATTTTAGATAGGTATGCTAATCTATGAAGTCCATAAATTGTATATGTGTGTTATCGTCGCTCTCTTTTTCGTTGTGGTGCACCTGGAATCCTATTAAACCAAGGTAATACCCTTTTCCTATACTGCGTGTCTGCGTCTCAATTTTTTTACCAGCATTTTAGGCATCATAGTACATCTCCCTCACTGGTAATGGCGGGCAGGCTGGATGGCAAAATGGGCTGCAGCAGGAATCTTGGAGCAGCAAGCTGCAACAGCAGAGGCAGGCACCCCTGGGGTAGGAAGCAAGAGGCAGCAAAAACTCCGCAGCTGTGGCAGATTCCGTGGTGTGTCCCAGCAGGCGGGGAATTTAGGGTCACAGTGTGACGAAGCGGCGAGAGGGAACTCACAGCAGTCTCAATGTGAGATATAAGTAAGCTCCATTTTATTTCACCAAACAAGAAACTTATATACTGTTACAGATGTTACTAATTATAGTTACACACATATCTGCAGTTTGTTCTCACATAATCAGGGTTTTTCCTCCTCATTCTTTGTTAATCACAAGTTCACTCCCATACATTCCTTACACAGCTGCATCTTCTTGATATTTTCTCACGAAGCGTTCTCAGGGAAGCAAGCTATTGCAGCTTGTTAGGATTTTTACTGAGGCCTGCGTATGCTGAGGTTTTGTTCAGGCCTGCTCAACTAACACAATTTTTGCAGGAAAACTGTGTTTTCCAACAACAGTGCAACGAAAAACCTGAAGCAGTGGCAGAAAAAACAGTGGGGCTGGGTAGCGGCAGCCCAGGTCCCAAACCAGGAGAGACTCCCTCAGAGGGGGAGAGGCTCGGGGTCCTGGGTTTTCCCCTGAGACACCCGAGTAGATGGTGAGAGTCCTTTCTAGTGAGGTAGGATGTTGATAAGGTCTCAGTTCAATGGCTGCTCTTATGAGCAGAACCTCACTCACGGTAGAAGTAGAAGATGGAACTCCACAGTGGTGGCGGATTCCTCCCACAGCAACCGCAGCCCTTCTTCCCTCTGATGCTGAGAGATTGAGAGAGCTAGGAGCTTTGCCCAGCCCTTCCGCCAGCCCAAATCTCACAGTATCTGCCCCTCAAAGAGAAACCCTTCAGATAAGAGAAGTAGCCAGTTGCACCTTCCCCCGGAGCTTGGTTACTTCTTTTGTCTTTTCTTAAGTACCAGTCATTATTGTCTCTTAGCAACAGATGGGAGAAAATTCCCTAAGAGAAAGAAGACAAAAGGAAAAATTCTAACCTCCAACAAGGATTTTCCTGTTTCATCCCTCATCATTCCCTTCAACTGAAATGATAGAGGAGAACACTACTTGTGCTCCAGGTCCCTTAAGCAGTTGTTCCAAGGCCCTGAGGTCTCTCTCTTGATTTGTCCTCAGGTTTCTTGTTGTGACTTCATTGCTGCTCACCTGAAAAAACAGAAAAGGATAGTAATCCAGAGGGCCATACTGTCAGAAAAGATACCAGTTTAAAAATTTTGTATAACAGTAGTCAAAAGGTTTTACTTATCTTTAACCTGGAAAAAGGAATTTTAGGTTTCTTCCAGGGCATTGTTCTACCTGATGAGCTCTGATAGACTCAGCATATCAACAGACTGGGAGTAACCCAAAGATAATGGGCTATCAACAAAACATCAGTGGGCTATCAACAAAACATCAGTGAGACATCAGTGGCTATCTACAAACAGCCACCCCAGACACCACCTCCAGCAGAGGTGGAAGCATCTGGTCTGGAAAGAACTGATAGGAAAATTGAAGAATGAAGAATCTAATTAACATCAGAGGTAAGGAAATTCAGATCCAATGAGAAACTGAATAATGGGGGTTTGCTCAACTTTGAACCAATGAACGCTGACCCAATACTTTTCTATGTATTTTTACTGTATAAAATATCTGAAAAATCGAGTAAAAGCTATGTATCATAGCATGATCCTCTCTGCACACTCGGGCTATGTGTAGATGAGATGATTTCTGTGGTACATCCTGGCCAGAACAACATCCTGGCCAGATAATAAAGTAATGCCTTGGCTCTCTAACATTAAAAATGTTGTTGGAGGGTTTTTCTTTTTTCCCGCAGATTAGGTGACAATACCATGCTACAGAGTTTCCTCTCTGACATGTGCAGAGGACATGGCTTTCAACCAAGTCAATATCATGGCTAAACTCCTGCTGACAGGGTGTTGACTATCAATCGAACTCACCTCTTGAGCTGGTAGCGTGACTGCACCCTCCCTACAGGCTACACAAACTGCTGTGCTGTTTGCCCATCCTGGTTGCCAGGCTCCTTGTAGCTCAAGCTCCCTGGAGTAGCGGCTTTTGTACATATGGGGGTGGCTGCTGTCACTTCTGGCTCCACGCATGATGAATCAGAGCTGGGCCTCATCAGAGTTTCAGTGCTTCCTACTCGGCAGGGGCTGGGATACCTCCCTCTGTGCTAACTTCAATTTTTTTGCCATGTTAGTGTCCTCTGTGATAGTGTGTGCATGTGTGTGCGTGTGTGTGCGTGCACACGCATCTCTGAGATGCACACTCAGCCTTGTTACTGGTTGAACCCACAAACAACAAAACAGCAGCCACATCCATTGGCTTTGGACAGAAAGACCCCATGGCTTGTCTCCAGCAGCCAGGCAGGAGGAATCCTGGAGTCTTCCAGAGGCAGCCTTATTAACATCTCTTAGCAGTGTTCACTCCTATTTTGGACTCTCATGAGAGAAGGCTAACTTCTTGTCTTGCATTAAAATCATTTGGTACAGAAGAAAACTAAAGTTTGCCAATGTTTCAAGTTACTAAGAGGAGTCCTAGAAGTTTGTATATTCTGATAAATAAAATAAAATACATGTTAAAATGTTCACAGTCAGTTGGCCCTGAACTTGTTTGCATTAAGAGTTAGTAAGTGTCCTTACCCAGTCATGAATATCTGGTCTAGATAAAAAAATGAAGTGTACTTAAGTCCTGGTAACGGGGATATGAAGTAGAGTTTAGCATAAAAATAAAAGAAAATCCTTAACTCCAATGTAGCATTAAGAAGCAGGCATTCTTTATTCGGCTGGATGCACGAGGGGATATCTCCTCCAGGACATCTCCTCCGAAATATCATGCATGCTGAATACAGAAAAGTTCCTCTTTATATACTATATTTGCATACATATTCATAGGTTTTCCCAGAAGCAACATATGAGAAAGGAGTAGTCAAATAGATAACCCAAATCTATTTACACTTACACCATCCTTGTTTCTTTGGTCTTTTGCCCCTTCCACCAGCACGGTGCCCGTCCAGGGCTGAAGGCTGATAACGGTTCTGGCCTTGTGGATTCCCTTAATCTTATCAAGATAAAAGGGGGCAAAAGGAATCCTTTTGAAATTGAGCACAAGAAATCGCTAATAATATTAATGACTTATGAGAAGTAATTTGTATAACCACTCCTATCCTGGGGAATGTAATGAATATTCATGAATTTTACCTATAACACTGTGTCTTTGGAGGTACTGAGGTGTGTGTTTGGCGGAGAGAATTCCCCACACATCCGGTGCACCGAATAAAGCAAATACCCACTTCTCTGACTTGGTCTCTGAAGTATATCCAGGCTCGATTGGGGCGAATCACATACATATGATAATAATTTCCCCAAAGTCATTAACATACATTCCCTCCCCTTTACACATGCATTCTTCTGTTCTGAGGGTCTCTTTGGTGGTCGATGACCCCAAAGTCATACCTGACTGCTCAGTGAACTGGTAAAAGTTGACACAACTGGGCTGGTTGCTTTCCAGCTCTTCCTACAGAATTAGCATTGTGCAGTTCTGTAGTACCCTGGAACGTTTACATGTAAGGGGTTTCACTGAGGTTCCTTTACTCTGGGTCAGTGCACAGGAGAAATACCAAGCAGATATTGTCAAGAGGTCAAAATTACACAAAAGTTCACTAGCAAAATATAGAAAATCAAGGAACTTTGGCAAAAGATTTAATATAATATCCAATTCAACATAATGATTTAAGAAAGAGACAAAACGTCACAACCTATATAATTTTATGTTGTAAAGCCGGTATGTTAATTGCAGTGCCGGGCACGTGGGAGGTAGCCCTCCAAAGACACGTGTGCCATCAGTCCCGTATAGCTCAGTATATATGTGGTTACATGTTACAAATTCATAGAGTTTCCCAATACACTTATACATATGCATAACCTATTTCCGCTTTGTATTATAATGAGTTCAAAAGTCATTTTTATATCCTTGTGCCTGTGTAGTTCTGTTTTTGGGAGGGGTCTTTGCAGAAGGTCTTTTTCACTGACCTCTCCATCCAAAGGCCAGAACAACAAATTTGGGGTTTTTGCCAGGGTGGAAGTTCCAGAGTATCACAGTGCTTGTTTGGCAAACACAATGAATGCTAAGTCAGTAGATATATTGTGTGGTGAGCAGTTTCTGACAAGTTATCTCTTAACTTCTAATTCCCTTGTATCAATAACATTTATCATAGTGTTAGCTTAGCCCATTGAACTGAGCAATCCTTTTAACACATTCAATGTTACATTACCCAAAATGGTCCATCAAAAGAGAATTAGAAGAAGAAAGAAAGACAGAAAAAAATTGAAAAACATATGTATAGTTACCAAGTCCTGGGTTCCAGCAATAAAGAGGTAGAAACTCCAGGAGGCTGAGAGGGTCAAGACCATGTGCTTCCCTCATGGTCAGCCTTTTAAGCCCCAGGGCCTCCATGGACCACCACCACCACCACCCTCCCCCTCCCCCCAGGTGGGACTTCCGGTCACTCGGCCACTCAGGATCTGGGTTAGGCAGAGAGCAGCACTTCCTCCAATGTGCCATGATTGACAGACATTGCAGGGCTGGGATGCTCTAGCTCTGGGCAGAGAGGGTGGGCCATTTCACTGCCTCTTCTTGGCAAGGCCTGACCTGCCCCTCTCACCACACACACAAAGGCACTTCAGGCATTCCAAAATGTCTCCAGACATCAATCTTTTCCAGTCTCTGACAGGTTCCATAGGCCAGTGGTTTTTGAAGAATAAGCATTGTATATACCCATCAGGTGTGTGAAAAACAAAGTTTCACTCTCCTGTTTGAATTTAAAAAGTTTAATAAAGGACAATAGGGGATAAAGACAATAAAGCAAAAGTAACAGTGCTGGGTGCTTGGCCCTTAGCCAAAAGCACACTGTGACTATGGAGCACATCTTATACATAGGTCAACTATTGCATCATTCAATGCATATTCATAGACAATTATGCATATTCAAACATTTATTCAAACTAGTTTGCATGTTTCAGGAACTTTTTAGTGTGGCCCTGATGCGCGGATGGACTCCACAACTCAAAAAAATTGTGAAGTAGGTCTGCTTTATTCCAGCTGGGGTGCATGGGGGGTAGCCCCTCCAAAAGCATGCACACTCCCAGCAGCACTTCACTTGGTTTATATCAGGTTACAGGTTACATATGCATAACATTACACAATGCCCCTATACATATTCATTATCTATCCCCGCATCGTATTATAATGAGTTTAAAGTTCATTTAAATGTGCTTGCGCAGGCGCAGTGCCACATCTGGGATGAAGTAAGAGTCTTCCTCAGATGAAGTAAGAGTCTTCCTCAGGATGAACTCTTTACCCTGCCTCCTTGCGCATGCTCCCTGAGTTCTTAGTCCAAGTCCAAACCTCAGAGCTGACTCGGGCCAGTTCCAGGGTCTGAAAGCAGGATATCTGGTCACGGTTGTTTAACTCCTATCAATTGGTTTTGCATTCTTTCTGCATCCTCCCTTTCTGCTTGGCAAGTGCAAAAACCGTTAAACAAGCGATATATTGTTTTTAGCAAGCAGCTTCTAGTAAATCATTATCGAACCTCTAGCCCCCTAAATCAGCCCCTCCTGTGGCCCGCCTTTTTTAGAGCATGTGTGGTCCTTTTGGTGAGTCGTGTAGCTCCTCTCTGTTCTGTGGTTTCAGCAGGTGGCGGTCGCTGATAGAAATGTCAGAGGCAGGGATCCTTGTCACGCCCACTTTTCGGATGTTATCCAACTAAGCAGGTGGTTTAATTATTGTAAGTATTCTAAAACAACTATATTAGTTATTTCACCACTATATCAAAGTTAGTTGCAAAGAAAAATAAAGGCATTTAGTTATTATTATATCTTTAGAACAAAGCCACTTCTATAAGAATTACCATACACATAGCATCTATTTTGATATTTGCAAAAAGCCAATACTATAATATGTATATATGACAAGGTGCAAACAATTCTTCATCTGGCAACAACCCAAACCAATGTATTCCATATTTCTCTCTATGTCAACCTGGGCAAGTCTGTTTACTGTCTCTTTAAGATTCTGAGTTGGAAGCAGAACCTCTGTTTTACCCCGGTTTATGGAAGGGGAAGGGGTGTTGGGACAATTTAAAAAGAGGGAACGAAGACAGGAAGCCTTCTCTTTTGTTGTCTCCGGAATCTCGAGATTTTCACAATTTCTTCACCGCTGCCGCCTGCCGACAGCTACCCACAGCTGCCGCCCGGGAAACCAACTTAAAAACAGAAAGCAAAACCTAACCGTGTCGCTTACCAACCACCACTTGCAGAGACATGGAAGACGTTTTTTCATTGTCGCTGCTCAGGACCGCCGCCCATGTCTGTGGGTCGGGGCCACTCCACAAGTTTCAGCCGCTGAGGGGGTCAGCCCTGCAACTGTCCAGAAGTTTCTTCCAGGGTTACGGCAGCATTACCTCCTTTTGGACAAAAAATCGTTTTTTCCAGGTTTTGGGTTTGGTTTGTTTTTTTTCCTCACGGCAGGGGGTCAGGAGGGAGTTCTAGAACGGCGGAGGCTTGTTTGTCGTGTTGTTTCCTTTGTTCTCTCTTTTGGCCACATGGTCCGGGGGGGAGGGGGTGGGAATCATCGTGTGGCTCAGCGTTTTTTTATCTTGTGGGTATTGCTGTTTTCTTGGTTATTGTTGGTTTTCTTCTAGTAGTTATTTTTTCACTTATAACTCTTCACATTTGTCTCTCTTTATTAGTGGAAAGGGGAGAGGTTAAAACTAAGGGGAGGCAACTTATTTCAGAGTCTCTGCCCCGTAAATTATCTTAAACTAAGACAACTTCATTCTTAGCTTTCATAATGCATCATTGTTGCATTGAATTGCATGTAGGGTCTGGTGATATAGGACTGTCCTGGTTACAGGAGTAGGATGGAAGTTTAGCACTATGTGGGTGTAACAAAACTGTGTATTCTACCGCCCTATGTCATTTCTGATGAACTGTTAATGGTGGATCGTTTGCAGTAGCTGCCCAATGCGCAACCAACAACCCCGGCTACAAGCTGGGTGTTAAACGAGATAAGGAAAAAGAGGCAAACCCAAAGAGGCAGGGTAGTTTCTTTTTCTTCACACCAATGACTCAGGTATGATAACCGTTGGGGTTTGACCCTGGCTAAATGCCAGGCACCTATGACATCTGCTCTCTCTGCTCTCTCCTGCCGCAGATGTGCAGGAGAGGGAGGAAAAAACCTGTTAAACACACACACACACCGGACTCATGAGTTGAGATAAAGCACTGGTGGGAGGAGACATACCAAGGGCAGAAACAGGCTGAAAACTTAAAGTTGCAAAGTGATTTATTAACGTAACAGAGTCGGAGGATAAATGAAAACGAAGCTCTTCCGACACCATTCCTTCACTCACTCCCCTCCCTCTTAAGAAACTGTTTCTCTGCTCACCCCCCTCCCTCTTTCCAACCAATAGCATGGGCAGGGGGCAGGGTAAGCGTTTTCTTCCCTGGTCAGTCCATCAGGGAGAGGGGTCCTCTACTTAGCCATGGAGTCCCTTACACGAGAGACAGTCCTCTGCAAACTTCTTTGGCGTGGGTCTGATCTCACGAGCAACATCCCACCCAAATTTGTTGCAACGCCGAGTTTTTGTCCATAGAGTGCAGACTTCCGAGCCGAGGCCAGGCTGCTTCCATCCCAGGAGCAAGGCCTTTCTCTCTCTTGCAAGGCCTTTGCAACTTTAACTCTATAAATGAGACTCCCATTGGATCCCAGCTTCTGAGAAAGGAGTAGGCAAATAGAAAACCCAAATCTATTTGCACTTCAACCATTCTTGTTTCTTTGAGCTTTTAGCTCTTCCACCAGCACGGCGCCCGTCAGTTCTGGCCTTGTGGATTCCCTTAATCTTATCAAGATAAAAGGGGGCAAAAGGAATCCTTTTGCCATTGAGCACAAGAAATCACTAATAATATTAATGACTTATGAGAAGTAATTAGTATAACTGTTGCCCGAACCGAGGAACACAAAACAACCGAAGTTATTTTATGTGGTGCTTTATTGAGGGCCCTGGGGACCTGAGGACTAATGTCCAAAGTCAGAGCCCCCACCTTTTACAAAATCACTGAGTATATATATGTTTTCTTTCCAAATTGCTTCATCTCAACAAATTTGATTTCTAGACACATCTACCTGATTTATGATTACATTGTGACTTTGTTTTTCGTTAACTGAACATTCTTTATCATCATTAATCTACTACACCCTATTAGATAAGTCACACACTCCACTTAGCAGATTACTTAAATAAACAAACTGTTCTATAGCTACATTCCTTAGACAAGTCTTTCTACCCTCCTCAGTATGCTCTATTGATCCTTTTGATCGCTACTGGCAACTTCGCTACACAACACTGTTTACACTCAGGCCTACTGATCCCTCCAAGCCTTAGCATGACTACTACTAAAGTCTTTATCCATGGTTTTGCAACATAACCACTCCTATCCTGGGGAATGTAATGAATATTCATGAATTTTACCTATAACACTGTGTCTTTGGGGTACTGAGGTATGTGTGTTTGGTGGAAACAATTCCCCACACATCCGGTGCACTGAATAAAGCAAATACCCACTTCTCTGACTTGGTCTCTGAAGTGTCTCTGGGCTCGATTGGGGCGAATCACTTCCTCCAGGCATCCACCTACTCCTCTGGTGTGGGCAGCTCCCCATGGGCTGTGGGTGGATCTCTGCACCCCTGTGGACTCCATGGGCTGCAGGGGGACCACCTGCTCCCCCCATGGTCTTCACCACAGCTGGCAGAGGGTTTTCAGCTCTGGCACCTAGAGCACCTCCTCCCCCACCTTCTCCACTGACCTTGGCATCTCCATGTTGTTTTCCCTTCACATATTTTCACCTCTTCCTCCTCCTCTAGCTAAAAAGAACTGCATGCTCACATTGTTTTGATTTCTTCTTAAATGTTTTCACAGAGGCATAACTAAGATCTCTAATTGGCCCAGATTTGGCCAGCAGCATGTCTATCATCTTCAGAGCCATCAGAGGTTGGCTCTACTGGACTTTGTGAAAAACTTCCAGAACCTTCACACAGGACACACAGGAGCCATCTTTGTGCCTCTCCCCACCCTTCAGACACTTTTTCAGGCCAACCACAACAGCTTTTGAAGGGTTTAAATTTCTCTCAGATGCTAAAGATACCTTGCTGATGTTCTGGGCTAAGCAAAACCACCACAATAATTCCATCTGGGAAGCACCAGTACAGTCACATCCAGCCTGAGGGGTCATCTCTGCTAATGGACCATAATGGACTCAATGGCAAAAGCAGAATAGGCAGCTGCAACGATTTAGGCCATCAAGGACTCCCAAAATATCCCATGACTCACAGTGTTACATCATCCATTGTGAAACTCCCCACCCTGGGGGAGGTACTGAACATTCCCAACTGGACCTGAGCATATGTAATCTTTGGTTTGGGGACTTCGGGCAGCACCACTCAACGGATCAGAAGAAGGACCAGAACTTCTTCAGGCCTGCAACCACCTCTTGATAGGACTGTGACCATCAGTCTGATGAACAGCGTGCTAGGTTGTACTTTGCCTTTGTCGGTTAAAACCAGTTTTCTCTGGTATCATTGTATTTGTAATCTCTTTAGTAAATTGTAACTCTGACCTGTAATTTTTCTTGAGGGAGTTTGAGTGGGGTTCATTTCTCCTGCCAGTTTACTTTTAAATCAGCACAGGGACCAGTTCAGCATTTTGATTTTACCCTCTCAATAAGATAAGCACCACTCGCCTTCCATCTGAATTAAAACATTGCTGTGTTCTCACTAAGTAAGGGAAGGTATTTCATAATCCCTTTTAGAAAACATCTTAACTAACTGTAAGCTTGTGATGTGTTTTCAGAATGTTTTGGTCATAAACCTGTAATTCAGTTTCTTCAACCACAATATAAATTGGATATTAATTGCTGAAGGAGTATGGGCTCTGTTGCAGTAGGTGCATCCTCTGTTATGATTTGCTTATTAAAATTAATAGAGAGATGCCTCTGCCTGAATTAAGGTGCAAATGAGACCATATGCCGAAGTCAATAGTATGGATTTTATTTAATAGTTGAGAAAGGAGTGGTCAAATAGATAACCCAAATCTATTTACACTTACACCATCCTTATTTCTTTGATCTTTTGCCCCTTCCACCAGCACAGTGCCCGTCCAGGGCTGAAGGCTAACAGTTCTGGCCTTGTGGATTCCCTTAATCTTATCAAGATAAAAGGGGGCAAAAGGAATCCTTTTGAAATTGAGCACAAGAAATTGCTAATAATAATGACTTATGAGAAGTAATTTGTATAACCACTCCTATCCTGGGGAATGTAATGAATATTCATGAATTTTACCTATAACACTGTGTCTTTGGAGGTACTGAGGTGTGTGTTTGGCGGAGAGAATTCCCCACACATCCGGTGCACCGAATAAAGCAAATACCCACTTCTCTGGCTTGGTCTCTGAAGTGTCTCTGGGCTTGATTGGGGCGAATCATAGTAAATGTGAGGAAGAGAGAAAGAGTGACAGAGTAGCAAATATCACCACTCTGTGGATCCCAGTAGTGTTACATTGATCATCTTCTTCTGGTCTTCTTGGTGGTGAGGGTCCTGCAAAACATAGAGTTCAATAGATTAATATATGTTTGGGCTAGGTGGGAATGCCCAGGTACCTACCCTGGTGGGTGTGGGTGTGTGGGTGTGTGGGTGTATGCAAGTTTGATGCTGTCTCTTGCAACAGACTCTGGATCTGTTGCATCACTTTGCATCACATGCAGTCCTCTTGACACCAAACTGGACAAAAGGAACTTATCCAAAACCAATTTGATGCAAATAAGTGGACACTTCTTTATTGGGGGTGCCAGGGACACGGGTGATAACTGCTCCGAAATGTGTCCCACTCAACAAACAAAACCCATCCCTTTATATACTTTTTCTGCTAATTCATCATTACATAAGTTCTTTTACATACAATGCATACTATGCCCACTCTTAAATTTAGCCTTTACATTGATTGGTTCCAATAGTTAATAACTTCATCAATATTCTTATCATAGAACAATCATTGGCTATTTCTACTGAGGTCTACTGATTAGAATCCTTGGTATTAAAATCAAGATGGGAAGGATAGTGAGTTTCCAAGCAGCATAACTGGTGAGCATGACAGTCTTCATAGTTTCTTTACTGAAACATAAAGGTTCAGTAACTTCTTGGTGAGGGTTCTATGGTTGCACATTCCAAACACAGCACTCCTGATATTTCTATACCTTATACTTCACAATTTTCTACTTATAATCATAGTTAACCCTTTTATATTATTTAATTGATTATTTAATCAAAATATTCATAACACTCTTGTGCGAGGCCTCAGGAATAAGTCTGGGGGCTGCTTTGGGAGTCTTTGATGGTTTATGACACCTCCTCAACTGCCTCTCATGTGAATGTCCCATGTGTATGTGGCCTTCCCATGGTGGGGGGGTTTATAACTGAGCCAGTTTGTGTAAGGGAGGATGGGTGTTAATGCCCTCTGACCAAAGGTTATGCCACACACCCAAAAACTCTCCTCCTCCTCCCTTAGTTGGGGGGAAGTGTGTGCAAACCTGGCCTCAGCAAATGAGTCTGAGGGCTATGGCCTGCCCCACCCCAAACCCAGACAGAGCTGATTTTCAGGACAGCTACTGGGTTTGGCTTTCTTTGTAGATACATTCTTCTCCTTCAGCCTTATTTCCTTCTCCCTAGACCTGAGATAATTGGACAATATTGTCACCTTTACCTTATCTCAAGTTCCTTTAGGTGGCTTAACTCATAGTCCAAAGCTCCAGTCAGGAGGCATATGCAGGGAGGGGTGGGCTTCGGTGGTCACAGCTTCTTTACACAGTTTGGCCATAATGGGCAAAAAGTCCTTCATAACAATGTTTAAGCCATTAGCCATAACATTTCAGTCTCTCACAATCCTCTAGTCCATCTTCCTCTACAGCCAAGGGATTTTCTCTTCTCTTCTCTTCTCTTCTCTTCTCTTCTCTTCTCTTCTCTTCTCTTCTCTTCTCTGTGTGAAGTTTTTTGTTGTTGGTACCAACATAAAGGCATTTAATGCCACTCTGCTTTCAATGTGGTAATGCTAAATATCTCTCTGAATTTTGTCTGAATGCGGTAAAAAAAAAGTACCCGAATAAGGTTCTGAGAGATTGTTCAGTTGAATTGAATTCTGCTTTTTGCCTATTGCTGTTATGAGGTTTCATTGTACCAGAGTGTTTATAATTTCCTTGAGCAATATAAAAGCAAAATTAATAGTAATAAGCTATGCCTTCTATTTTAATGGAGGAAGATAAAGAAGCAGTACTCGTTTATTTTTACAACATCTAGATATTTCCTGTGTGAATTAGCTTTACAAAATTGCCTTATTTTATCAAGCTAAAATGTTCGTGTGATTATCCTCTGTTTGGAAAGTGATGGAAAATTATTTTTTCCTTTTATGTTGTAAAATACATGAAGATTTTGGAGATCTGGTAGATTTCCATCTGATTTTTCTTTAATTCAGTGAAATGGAGAACAGATATTTTTAAATAGATTTTGAGAATAATAGTGATTGCTGGGAATCCTCAAACCCAAACCTTCCTAGGAGATCAGTAATTTTCTTCTGTCGTTCTCATTTGTGCAGATGTGGTGGGTGCACACAAGCTAGCAGCTAAGCACCACACAGATTCCTGCTCATTTCTCCCCAAGAATGGGAAAGAGTAGAGAATTGAAGAGCAAAAGCAAGATAACTCATGTGTTGAGATAAAGATAATAAGCTAAAGAAAGATGATGAAGAAAGAGAGAAAGAGAAAGACAAAGAGAGAATGAGAGAGAAAGAGAAAGAGAAAGAGAAAGAGAAAGAGAGAAAGAGAAAGAAGATAAGAAAGAAAGAGAAAAAAGAAAGAAGGAGAGAAAGCGAAGTGAGGAAGAAAAAGAGAAAGAAAGAGAGAGAAAGAGAAAGAGAGAAAGAGAAAGAAAGAGAGAAAGAGAAAGAGGATAAGAAAGAAAGAGAAGAGAGAAAGAGAAAAAGAGAAAGAGAGAAAGAGAGAGAAAGAGAAGATAAGAAATAAAGAGAAAAAAGAAAGAAGGAGAGAAAGCGAAGTGAGGAAGAAAAAGAGAGAGAAAGAGAGAGAGAAAGAGAGAAAAAGAGAAATAAAGAGAAGAGAGAGGGAGAGAAAGAAAGAGAGAAAGAGAGAAAGAAAGAGAGAGAAAGAGAAAGAGAAAAAGAGAGAGAGGGAGAAAGAGAGAGAGAAAAAGAGAAAGAGAGAAAGGGAAAGAAAAAAAAGAAAGAGAGAGAAAGAGTGAGAGAGAAAGAAAGAAAGAGAGAAAGATTGAGAAAGAGAAAGCAAAAGAAAAAAGAGAGAGAGAAAGAGAGAGGAAGAGAGAGAAAGAGAAAGAGAAGAAGAGAGAGAGAAAGACAAAGAAAGCCAGAAAGAGAAAGAAAGAATGGGAGAGAGAATGAGAATGAGAAAGAGACAGAAAGAGAGAGAGAAAGAAATGGAGAGAAAGAAAGAAAGAAAGAAAGAAAGAAAGAAAGAAAGAAAGAAAGAAAGAAAGAAAGAAAGAAAGAAAGAAAGAAAGAGTAAGGGAAAAAGAGAAATAACAAGGGAGACAAAAAGAGAGAGAGAAAAAGAAAGAATGAAACAGAGAGAAAAAGAAAGAGAAATAACGAGGGAGAGAAAGAGAGAGAAAAAAAGAAAAAGAATGAGAGAGAAAGAGCGAAAGAGAAGGCGAAAGAGAAAAAACGAGAGAGAAAGAATGAAGGAGAAGGAGAGAGCGAGAGCGAGAGCGAGAAGGAAGGAAGGTGCAAAGGCAAACACTCACCACCTTCTACAAGTAGGCCAATGCCAAGTCAGTCCCTGAACAATGGCTACTTACCCAAAACACCCCTCTTCTCCAATTTTATTGCTGCTGCATGATGCTATATGGTATGGAATATCTCTTTGGTCAGTTCAGTTAGTTATTCTGCTTGTGTACCCTCACAACTTTGGAGGACTTGCAATTGCCAGCCAGCTGAAGTTCTGGGCAATCCCCTTTGAGCTGCTGGTTAGCACCATACATGCTGCTGTGAAGAAAATTAACTCCATCTCATCCAGACCCAGTACAGCAGATAATTGTTTGCAGGGTTTTGTTTGGGTTTTTTTTTCTGTGGTGAGCTTGTCCTTTCATTGAAGATGCTACATGGGTGTTTCTTGAAGTTCCTTTTTCTTCTAATTCTGGCAGCCTTTCCTTTCCTTTCCTTTCCTTTCAAAATGGATGTTTCTTTTTTTTTCCTTTGAGTTGTTTTCAGTTAGTACATTTAGGTAGTGTTAGGTGAGCTTAGTAGGTTAATATTTCTATGTGGTGGCTGAATTTTAAGGAGCTTTGGATGCTAACTTCCAGATTATTTTTCTGTCTTTTCAGGTCTCTGGATGGCAGACTGAAAAGAAATGCAGTTTTAAGATGCCTCATGTAGCCCACAATATTCCTGACTTGCATAATGATAAAGCCACTCCTTTGAGGAGGAGTTTCTTTGCTTGTCTTCTGTTTCTGTGAGTCTACTCTAACAAGGTTTCTTTGCTGGAATCTCTGGAAGTTGCTTCTTCAAACCTGTTTCATTAGTGGAATAACTTTTCACTGAAGAGGTCTGTAATATACTGCTTACCCTTCTTCTGGTTGACCATTTTAACAAGACATTACCTTGGTAGAGAAAGAATAGCATGAATGAGAATACTTGACTGACACATGACTACCTCCTTCCACCCTGTCCTATTGTGAATTTTCTTTAAACTGGGAGTGTACACCAAATACCTTTGTAATTTCCTGTACTCCATCCCTTGCTTGGGCTATCAGGCAGGTACTGTTCCTAGCTTTAGTGTGGTATAACATAACATTATTTAGAAATAAAAAGAAGAAATATTAGTCTGTGTTCAAACAACCATTTTGTCATATTGGCCGGATATTTGGATCTGATTGCTTTTTGGTTTTGTTTTCATGTTCCATCTATTCAAAGGTCTACCTCTTTTACTCTCTCCAGTGTTATGTTTTATCTGAATAATTAAATGCTTCACAACTGGGAGCAAAAGTACTTTCCCAGAAATTAAATTTGCTTGTTCTTCCCTTATCAATTTCAGGATTCATTCAAGAAATCATAGGGAATCTGTTCCCTTTCTTGCAATTTGGAACAGAGTTTAGAAAAATAGCCTTTTTCTCATTCTCACAAAAAGCTAGGTCTCATTCAGTCTTTTTAGTTCCCTAATTTTTCAAAAGAAAACTTTTCCTTCTCTTCAGGATTGAGTCAGATCTCTGAAAATTTATAAGGTCTCCTATTTCTTTAAGAAGTCTTCTAAAGAATAGTTCCTAGTGAAAAGTACTTATTTTTTGGGTTAAAACCAGCTCTTCAGCTCATCACAGAACTGCTTGGTTTACTGGCTTCTTAGCTCTGTTTGCAAGGGTCCTAAAGAGTGATCTAACCTGCAAAGGGCCTTTTTCTCACATTTTATGTTTCCTGCTTTCTTTTTCAGTAGTTGGGACACAAATTAATTTTAAAGAGGCATCCTCTATCTGAGAAGAGTTTTATAATTTAAAAACTGTGAAATTAGAGTGAAGTGTTGTTTCCTCTTGTTATGAATGAGTGTTTGAGATCACTTAAAAATCACTGGCAAGGGTATCAGCAAAAACCAGGCAATATTAAGCTACAGTGATGCCTAAAGATTTTTAGCTTTTTCATATATTTGTAGCTTTGTAAATTTTTAATATATATCTGTATCATTTCTAGCACTTTCTTACACTTTCGAACAGTAGTTACCCTTTCTCACACATTTGTTACGATTTGCTCTAAGCACAGAAGAGCAAAGAGAACTCTCTGTGAATAAAATGGAAAGAACCCTGAAGGTTCGAAATATTCCCCAAAACGAAATAAAAACCAAATGAGGTTAAATGTTGATAGAAAAAAATTAATTTATTTTATTTAATAGTAAAAGATGCAAGGAGAAAGAAAGAGAAAAGTAGAGAAAAGTTAGAAAAAGCATAGGATAGGTCACTACACTGTTGCTACCTTTGTTGCTGCTGAGCTGGGAGGGGAGGGGCGAAGCAGTTTGTGCCTTTTTTTCCTGCCATTTGATGTGTATTAGCTGCCTTTTCCAATATTGGGAGCAGTTTGGCAGGAATGCAGCAGCCCATCCTCTGAAATGCAAGCATGGTGCCTGATCCCCACAGTCGAACCTCCATCCACTCATGGTGCTCTCACCACAGGACACTGGAGCAGGGAGAGGGGGGGTTTCCACAACTCACTCATGACTTCAGTCCAAGGATGCAGGATTGGGGGGGCTTTTCCTCAAGCTGGTGGCATTGGCGCCAGGAGGCCCCAGGGTGTCTTGCAACAGGGGGGCGGGGGGAGGGGGGGAAGGTGAAGGCCAAAGATTCTGCCCTTCTCTTTCCCCTCCACACTTTTGCACAGGTTTTGCCCTCCTTTTTATGGGCCTCAAGGTGGGCTGCTCACAGTTCATCCCACACGTAGTTTTCAGGAGTTCAAAAGAGATTATGATAAGCAGACATAATGACGAAACACTTTTTGAAGCCTTTCTCTTATTATCAGGTTCTTACAACATTATGCCACACTCTTGAAATTCTATTTAGTCTTATTCTCAAGAAAAGATTTCCAACAAGGATAGCCTGTTTTGCACCAGCACTTGGGAGACATAACGAGATATAGGGCTAAGAACTCTTTGGAGGAACTTCAATCGGGCAGGTCCAAGGGTGGCTTACCTTGACAAATGGTGTCCAATTGGATGTACTTGCTAGTTATACTAATTAATTAAACTAATAAAAATTATTAAAATCTGATGCCGCATGTGCACAGCTATAATTTGTGCAGCTGAAAGCTTTCATTAAAAAACTGTTCTTTATGTTATCAATTCTAATATTGTTTGGAAAGTTTTTTTTTCAATTTTAGGCACTGGAGCACTGTTTGTTCTGTATGAGTTGGCATACAACAATAGCATACTCTATATAAACTGCTGCAACACGGATTCTATACACTGGACCTCATCTGAATCTACAGCTCGTTATTCAAATCCCTATAGATTACCTCCAGCATAGGTAATTCTCTCAGGTACTGAATACCTTTCTCCATGGCATTCCACCTGCTTGGGCACATTATTACATTGTCCTTGAGAGAATACCTTTCCCTTGCGCTTGACAGGAGTCGCCTCCAGAGGCTGAGAATTTCTGTTCTCTTCCCAATTCCCCTGTCAATACCCACATCCCAGGACAGGGATCCCAGTTCCTTGGCTTCACTACCATATAGTTTATCATGGGCCGTGATATCCCAGCCTAAGAGCAGACAGGCCACCAGGGGCTCATGTGACTGGCAGCTAAAAGCTTTTTGCACATCTCGCAGCTCACCCAGGGATAGGGATCACGCAATTATCTCTGGCCCTGCCTCTTCTTCCTGCTCTAAGTGCCCTGTTTTTTCTTCATCCCTGAATAGGTGAACTGATTTTTTTCTTGGATTTCTTCTTCTGTATAGGGGCAACTACTACTGGCACGGGTTGTTCCTGTGGTTCAGCTGCACTGTGAGTGGTCATGGTTCCTGTTGGTCTGCTTTCCTCCTCCTTCTCCCCCTGAGGATGCTGTGTCTAATAAATAGCAGCCAGGGCCCAGCACATTGCAATAAGTTGTTCCTCTTTAGAGTTGCCACAGCATTCTCCTTGTAAATATTCTGTCTCTTTATCAGGGTACTGTCATTGTTCAGGGGTGTCTTGGTTTGAAAGACAGGTGTCTGCCAAGAGAGGTTGAACCCTCCCTTAGAACAGAGAATGTGATTTTTTCCCCTCCCTCCGAATTATTTAATTTTGTAAATCAAGGGCTTTCAGGCAAAGGTATGGGAAAAAAGGAATATCAGTTCTTTACTAGTATCTATAAACAAGCAATAACAATAATAGCAACCATAACTAGAACCAGAACACCAATAGCAGATGACTTGTGAGCTGCTGAGCCTTTTCCCGTGTGGTGTAATCACAGTTGCAAGCAGCAGGGGCGCTGTTGAGCTCCCGGCCGGCCAGGGCAGGTGCGATGACTGCCGAGCGGCTGCAGGTGGCGCTGTGGCGCAGGGTCAAGTCAGCCTCCGGCAGCTGTAATGGCGGAAGAGGCTGAGAAGCATGCAGGGCAGCGAAACAGCTCGGAGCAGCGAGAAAGCAGGGCAGCAGGGACGGGCGCCGGCTCTCTCTCCCGGCCAGCCAGCGAGGCAGCAAGGATTTCTGCAGTCACAGCAGACGCCGCGGTCTCGTGCGGCAGAGGGCGGGGGGCAGGCAGCAGAGGCCGCGGGACTCTCCTGGCAGCAGCCGCGAGAGAACGCAGCCTGGGGAAAACGCGCCCTTCCCAGTGGGAAAAAAAGGTTGAATCAAAGCTCACCCAGCCAGGAGAAGAGAAAAACAGGGCACAGTTGGATTTCCTCTGGTAGCAGCTGGAAAGCAAAGAGAGCAGCCTCTCCCCTCAGCGTCCGAACCATGAGAGAGAGTTCCAAGGGCCGGCTCTACCCTTACCTTGCCCTGCCCAAGCCCAGCTTTTGTCTTTTACAAAAGACTTGATCGCTGTAAACATCTAACTATTTGTTGCTTAGTAACAGGAACGGGAAGAAATTCTCAACCTCCGACAAGGGGTTAACTTCCAAACCATCGGAGCAGAGCATTTCCCCCAAAACGGTCCCATTTTCTCCCACCTTCCATGCCACTCATGACTATCCACCCTTGGGGCAGATCTCTGAATGACTTTCCTAGAAATCTCTGTCCTGACTTTAAACATGGTATGGACCGCACTGAGGAGACAAAGCGGACATAGCAACAAGAACATGCTTTCCTTAACATCCAAAGGGAATTCAAAATTCTCAAAAGCTGCTGTAACAGGCCTGAAGGAGGAAAAGGGGGTGAAAAGCTAGGGAAAATCATCCTCCCCTGTTCCCCCCACAGACTGGGTATGATTATTAATCGGCTCCCAAAGGTAGCGCCCGAGGTAAGGGTAGGGAAGCACTACTGAATACCCATCCCAAGTGACCCTCACTGCCCTTGATGTTATCATGTCATGAACTGATATCACACAGTACAGCAACAAAGCAATCATGATCCCTGTCCCTGTTCTGAAAAAGAGCACCACAAGGAGCACATATGGGAATATGTACAGGATTAGGTACCACACCCACATGCACAGACCAAGCAACATTGTGTCCAGTGGCTCTGTACCTAATACAACAAATGCTTAGGTCAAAATTGTTTCCCACCTGCTCTGGGCAGATCTATTATCTCAACCCTTTGTGTCTCACGTTGAGCGCCATTTAAGTCTGTCGTGATTCAGAAAAGGTATTCTCCAGTTTAGTACTCCTGTTAAAACCACTTGGAGGCAAAGATCACAGGCTGAGATAAGAACAATTTACTGGAAGCAGCAGTGAGATAAGAAAACTAACAGTAAAAGCAATAATATCAATAACAAAAGGTATAAAAAAAAGAAACTATTTACATGGAAAGCCCACAAAAATAAAGAATATTAGACAGCTTCCCCCACCACATTTCCTTGACCAGAAGGAACCTTTTCTCCTCAGAAGTGAGAGTCCCTATCCCCTGTCCCTGGCAATGACGTGAGGGGGGTAGAGACTAGCCTCTGTGCCTTAGCTATACCCTCTCCCAGCTAATGCAAAAATTAGCCCTGGACACTTCTCTTCCAAAGCAGGCTTGCAATGACATTCTTAATGTTTCCCACCCTGTCTGCTTTGACAAAACTTGCAAGTTTGCTGGCTACTGATAAGGAGAGTAGAACAGAACAGAACAGCATTTAACTCATGAAATAAGGGAACAATGTAGCCTTGGAGAAGTAGATAAAGGATGTAACGGGCAAGCAGGATGCTAGGTCAGCTCTGTGTACCTAGATAAGGCTAAGAAAGTAGAAGTCATGCAAAACAAACTACATTGCACCTACTCAAAAGCTGGAGCGAAGGAAGAGCCACCTAAAATATTGGGACACTGGATATTGAAGATCACTGAAGAAGACCCCAAAAGACCAAATAAGGACTTCCGATAAGTGGTGTGACTATGTAAAATAAAGCAATACATATACATAAAGTAAGTGGGGATAGCTAATGAATAGGTAATCAATGTGTATGATAAAAACTCTGTTTACCCAATGTTTGGGGCACTTGATTAGAGGAAGGATCCTCTGAGTGACCAGCATGCTGCAATAAAGAATGCCTGCTTTCTAATATTCGAAACTGTGTTAGAAAGTTTCTATTTGACCAGTATTTTTGACAACTCCAGATGGGACACTGTCTTGGTTTGAAAGACAGGTGTCTGCCAAGGAAGGTGAGAACCTCCCTCGGAATGGAGGATATGATCCACTTCCTTCTGAATTATTATAACTTTGAAATTAAGGGACTTTCAGGCAAAGATATGGGAAAAGGAATAACAGTTCTTTACTAGTATGTATATGTATAAAAAGACAAACAAACTAACAATGGCAGTGAAAGCAAACAAATCCAGAAACCCAGTAACAGCCTTCTCTTGGCTGTCAAGCACTCTCCCCTTTGGTGTATGTGGCAGGACGTTCCCCCCCCTCCTTCTGCTCAATGGCAGAAGATAGATAACGCCAGTGGGGTCGACAGCCTGGCAGGGGTTATCTCTTAGTGCCCAAAAATCTAAGACCTCTAACCTTAATTCATATTTTGTTATGGAGAGAGGGTGTGAAAAGAGAAACAAAATTGTACATACTGACCAAACAGACACACTTTTATCCTATAAAAGATGCACAATTTTTCACAAAGGTAGAAGCTTTTCTACACGAACACCAGAGCATGAGAAAGCCTCTCCCCAGAGTCTGGACGCAACTCTGTGGTAACTTCTTGCAGGATTGGGGGAGGATTCTGATGTATCCCAGCACCAAAATTGGATTTTGCTAAGATCATTGGTTTCCTAAATTGCATTCTTCTGTGCTAGCAATAATAACAACAATAATAGGTACCTTTGCGTGCTGCATTTTAACTATTCGTAGTTTTCCCATTTTGGGCAATATATAATTTGTTTAGCTATTCGTAGTTTTCCTATTTTGGGTAATATATAATTTATTTGGCTCCTTGTTCTGTTATCTCCTGTGTCTAATGAACAGTAATCCATTTTATGTTAGACCTAAATCGGCCATCATTAAGAACTTGTGAACGAGACTAGGTTTAGGGGGTACTGGTTGCTCTAAATAGATTAACTGCCAGTTGTCACAGACCTAGGCAATTTTGGCAGAAATCTATCAACCCTCTGTCTCCATTCATAATATTTTGGCCTAGCGAGCAGGGTTGATGGCAGACGATTTGAGAATTGAGAGTAGGGAGCTAACACATTATTTATGGAGGCCCAATATTCATATTGAAACTGATGATCCCTTGCCCACAGATAACTGGTTTCAGTGGGGAAACATAAAGGAGAAAATAGATGAAAAACGGGGATCACTGAAAGACACCAAAGGAAAGGGAATTATTTGTCATGTACTTGCCCTGTGTTTAAACTCTGCTTGGGGATGGAGAGAACGAATGATAAAAGAAAATGAGATATTGATGAATGAAATACAGAGATTAAAACTTGCACAACTATCCCTGCAAAGCCAATATAACCAGGCAAAACAGGGACTAAAAGAATCTAAAAACCATGCAAAAATGGTGGAGGAAAAATTGGAATTAACATTATTGCATATTCCCAAATCTATGGATGTTAGAGAAATTAAAAAATTAATAACATCACCTGAAGATTGGGATAGTGATATCTGGGAAAGCTCTGACGAAAATTATAATGGCACCTTTGACTTAGATTCAGATGAAAACATGGAACTTCCACCGTTTAAGGAGGAAGAAATTCCAGAATTTAAAATAAAACCCATTATTAAAACCAAGACAGCAGAAGGCCCGCAAAGGGGGGGAAGGCGAACTACAACCAAAACAACCCCCTATGATCCCCTGCAAATGGCAAACATTAAAGAAAAATACACAAGAAAGGTGGGGGAAAATGAAACAGAATATCTACAGAGAGTTTGCCTCACAGGGGGAGATGATGTATTATTAGATGGCTCAGAAAGCTATGGCTTCTGGGGTGCAGGAGTATTTTTACACCTCGGACCACAACCCCCTAATGAACTGCACTCCATCACCAGCAGAGTGGCTTACTGGGCAGGCGGAACAAACCAAATGGACCGGGGAGAACCAACTGCAATCCCTATTCACTCAGCAGATGAAGTCACAATTGCAATAGCAAAAGCTGCTTGTATCCAAGAAATGCATGACAGGGCAGACAGAGACATCCCGATCTCTGCAGAGGTAGATCCTGACAGGATGCGGCCCTTGATACAGGGGGCCCCATCCGCCTTAAAAAGTTACTTGGTAGAGAGACGAAATGAAATCAGAAATAATATAACATACAACAGAACACTAATGTAAAATCCACAAGCACCACGGAGACCCATCCCGACATGGGCTGATCTCTCACACGATGTGACCTCTCACACAAAAGAAATAGGATGGAGTCTAGAGTCAGGAATTGAATAAAAAAGAATCCCTGAACGGCGGGTGAGAGTAATGAAACATAACCCCCCCCTCCGAGAAAGGGAATAATCCTAACCGACCTGACTCTAGCAGAGAAAAAAGGAATGAGCTATGGAGAAAAGCTGTCACCCCAGGCATTCCGAAAGGGTTAATGATGGGGAGGTCGAATAGTGCGATCTCGCTGACTTAATTCAGTTTACAGAAAAGATGAAAGAACAACCAATTAGCAATTCAAACACCACACAAGAAGCAGGGACTGCTCCTACCCCCAATCCATTTGCAACTCAAAAAAACTAAGTGCTGGAATGCCAGGGCAGCAGAGCCAGCGCTCAGACACACCCAACAAAACTAGCCCTCATGTGTATCTACCCGTAGGGCCAAAAAGGCAGCCATTAAAATTTCTTATTGATACTGGTGCCCAAATGTCTTTAATTTCTTTGGCAGATGCTGCAAAATTACACTTAAATTTTAAAAAGAGAAAAAAGCTACATTTAACTGGTTTTAACAGAGACAGAACCACAGCTCACCTAGCAAAAATCTGGTTGTGGTTACCCGGAGAAAAGATGACAGCTCACATTTTTGCTATCGCTTGTTATAAATTAAGTCTCAATAATCAATCAGAGACAATGTCCAATTAAGTATAATTTGATTTATTTAGAGCAAGCGGGTATCAGCGAGGCAGCGCTGGGCAGATAACTGCGCTGAAATAGTCCGAACTCTCCTCTTTTATGCAGTCTCTATTTTCTGACCACGTATATCTTCCGGAGTTGGTACAGCCCCTTCATCATGTTGTTTGCTAGATGGTCTTATTCTTGCTCTTCGGTGGTCGTGGGAAACAAGTCCTTGTATGTTCGCAGTGTCGTCCCCCCCCCAAGCAATGATTCTATATCAGCCCACTCCTCAACAAATACAGGATACAGGATGTGCAGGGTGGGGGTCTCCCTCCCCTTTCTATTCGGTTCTGTGGGCAAACAGGATGCCTTAACAGGATGTGTTGAGGCCCCTTTTCCTCTCTCTTGCGATTCTTGCGAATTCTTATCACATCGCTGATCATGAAGAGAGCATTTTAGGATATGATATTCTTTGAGGAAAAGTGTGGCAATTACAAAATGGTACTATTTGGTCTTTTGGGTCTGCAGAAACCTCACGCAGTAACATTTTTGGGAAAAATAGAAAAATAAATCTCCTAAAAATGGCTCCAATATATCCTGTTTCTGCTGTATCTAACACCAAACAATATCCTATATGTGATAAATGAGTGGATAGTGAATGTTGGTGTTGGGGGTTGAGAATTTCTTCCCATTCTTGTCACTAGGCAACAAATCGTCTGATTTTCGGAGCAATCAAGCCCTTTTTGTAAAAGACAAAGGCTAGGTTTTTGGGCGGGGCAAGGTAAGGGAGAGCTGCTGGGGAACACGCTCTCTCGTGGTTCGGACGCTGAGGGGAGAGGCTGCTGCCTCCTGGCTTTCCAGCTGCTACCAGAGGAGATCCAACTGTGCCCTGCTTCTCTTCCCTCCTGGCTGGGTGAGCTTTGATTCAACTTTTCTCCTCACGGGGAGGGGCACGTTTCTCCCCCCCCCCCCCCAGGCTGCGTTCCCTCGCAGCTGCTGCCGGGAGAGAGTCCGGCTGCCTCTGCTGCCTGCCCCCGCCCTCTGCCGCGCGAGACCGTGGCGTCTGCTGTGACTGTGGAGATTCTCGCTGGCCGGAGAGAGAGAGAGAGCGCCCGTTCCTGCTGCCCTGTTCCCTCGCTGCCCTGAGCTGTTCCTGCTGCGCTGCGTGTTTCTCAGCCCATCCGCCATTGCAGCTGCCCGACGGTGACCTGACCCTGCGCCACAGCGCCACCTGCAGCCGCTCGGGAGTCATCGCACCTGCCCTGGCCGGCTGGGAGCTCAACAGCACCCCTGCTGCTTGCAACCGTGATTACACCACACGGGAGAAAGTTCAGCAGCTCACGTTATCTGCGGTTTGGTTTTCTGGTTCTAGTTGTGGTTTGCTATTATTGTTATTGTTTGTTTATAGATACTAGTAAAGAACTGATACTCCTTTTTCCCATACCTTTGCCTGAAAGCCCTTGATTTACAAAATTAAATAATTCAGAGGGAGGAGGGGAAGAAAATCACATCCTCTGCTCTAGGGGAAGGTTCAACCTCTCTTGGCAGACACCTGTCTTTCAAAACCAAGACAGATCTTGGCGCCCAACGTGGGGCACGAGGGCATTGGAAGAAAAAGGAATAGCAGTTTCTGTGAGATCTATCTTAGTGTGGTGAACATGAAAACCTCATTAAGTGGTACTATGCTGAGTATACCCTGGTTTGGTTGGCACATAATTGTGACCACATTTTTCCCATTTGCAGCTCCCTACCTAAACATGGGTCCTATAACTAAGGTTATTGTGGCTGTCATCCAGTTTGCACAATGGGCCAATAGGGTGAAGAACTTCTGGATCTTTCAGTTCATTTTAACGGCAGGCACATGGCTACAGTTTTTTGACACCGTCAGTACATGTTTTTGGAGTTTATTTGGTAATGGTACCTTTTGTGAGGAGATAACACCAGGAGAAGGTTTCTCTCAACCTTTTATTCATTACTTTGGGCCTACTCAACTAATGCTCGAAAGGTTTGGAAATTCTCTAAATGCTTATGATATCATACAGTGCCTGGTGTTGCTGTGGCTGATAGGTTTATCCTACCTTGCATTCCGGGATAAGGTGAAAATACCCTGGGTAACCATTCCAACACCTGTGCCAGGGAACAGGGATGCAGCCACAGAGCCCAAGGCTGTCGCAGAGCCTGGGGATACCCCACAGCCTGACTCTGTCCAACAGCCTGCCTCAGAAACAAACCGTCCAGAATGGGTGGGGGTGCTAGTGGAGGAGATGATACACAGAATACACCAGCTGCTGAAGGAATACATCTCCCTAGCAGGTGTAAAACCCTCTCCTCGCCCCAAAGGGAAAGAGTCTGATGGTGCAGCAGTGGAACCCACAGATGTTACAACCATCCAGGTTCCAGCTGAATCCCAAGAGCAACCACAGCCAGCCAAAGTTGCCCCTGTGGTGCGTACAAAGTATAAGACCAAATCAGTATGCCCAGTTAATGATGATGGGGAGCCATTGCCCTCACAACCAGCAGTGGAATCTGAGCCCATAATCATCACTGAGTCCTTCAACTTTGATACTCTCCGTAATCTGCGAGATGATGTTAAGAGACGGACGCACGAAGCTTTCCTAACCTGGTTACTTCGGGTTTGGGACCTTATGGGCCCAGGAGTGCAGCTGGATAATAATGAAGCAAGGAATTTGGGACCCTTGGCCCAAGACCCGGCTGTTGACAAAGTGTTCGCAAGGGAGACAGGGCCCCTTTCTCTCTGGGAGAGGCTTTTAATGGGTGTAAGAGAGAAGTTTGACAACAAAGACCAAATGCAGGATCCCTACCGTAAATTGACCTGGAAGACCATTGAGGAAGGGATCCAACGGCTGAGAGAAGCAGCCATAATGGAGATGCTCTTTGGGGGGGATGGACAGCACGAAAATGACCCTGATAAGGTCAGGTGCACCACGCCAATGATGTGGAGCTTTATAAGGCGAGGGCCAGACCATCATGCCCCTTTCCTTGCAACTATTAATGTTGCTGGCAATCGAGAGACGGTGGGTTCAATAGTTGACAGGCTCAGGTATTATGCAAGTGTGATCAGTGACCCAACGCAGGCTCAGGTCTCTGCTGTGGTTAAAGACCTCAGGAAGGAGATTAAAGAGGAGATGAAGGACCTGAGGGAGGAAATTAGGGACGAGATGAGGAGGATCAATGTGGCACCAGTGAGAGTCACAGGCCCCAATACCAGAGCCCGACGTCCCCCAGCTAGGGAGAGAGGGTACACCCCACGAGCTGAGTTGTGGTTTTTTCTGCATGACCATGGGGAAGACATGAGGAGGTGGGATGGGAAGCCCACTACTGCCCTGGCAGCACGGGTGTGTCAGCTTAAGGAGGGAAATGCTGACCGAGGGGGCTCTGCCAAAGCGAAGGTAGCCTCAGCTTCCCGTGGCCGACCTGCTAGGTACAATAGAAGGGAAGATGATGGGTCAGATCCCCTTGAAGGAACCTCTGGAATGCATGACCAGGAAGGGAATGATGACCAGTGCTAGAGGGGCCCTGCCTCTAGCCAGGTAGAGGTACGGGAAAACCGTGTTTTTTGGACTGTGTGGATTCGATGGCCTGGCGCATCAGAGCCACAAAAATATGAAGCACTAGTTGATACAGGTGCGCAGTGTACCCTAATGCCATCGGGACTTACGGGAGCAGAATCCATCTCTATTGCTGGGGTTACGGGGGGATCACAGCAGTTGACCCTGGTTGAAGCCGAGGTGAGCCTGACGGGGAGGGAGTGGCAAAAACATCCCATTGTGACTGGTCCAGAGGCTCCATGTATTCTGGGCATAGACTTCCTCCGTAACGGCTATTTCAAAGACCCGAAAGGACTCAAGTGGGCTTTTGGAATAGCTGCTGTCGAGGCAGAGGGCGTGAGGCAATTGAACACCTTGCCTGGTCTATCAGAGAACCCTTCTGCAGTCGGACTTTTGAAGGTGGAGGACCAAAAAGTACCAATTGCCACCTCGACAGTGCACCGTCGGCAATACAGGACTAATCGAGATGCTGTGGTTCCCATCCACAAGATGATCCGTGAGCTGGAGAGCCAAGGGGTGGTCAGCAAGGCCCACTCATCCTTTAACAGCCCCATCTGGCCTGTGCGCAAATCTGACGGAGAATGGAGATTGACTGTGGACTATCGTGCCTTGAATGAGGTGACTCCACCTCTGAGTGCTGCTGTGCCAGACATGCTGGAGCTCCAGTATGAGCTAGAGTCCAAGGCAGCAAAGTGGTATGCTACTATTGACATTGCAAATGCATTTTTCTCCAGTCCTCTGGCAGCAGAGTGCAGACCTCAGTTTGCTTTCACCTGGAGGGGCGTGCAGTATACCTGGAACCGACTGCCCCAGGGGTGGAAGCACAGTCCCACCATCTGCCATGGACTGATCCAGGCTGCTCTGGAAAAGGGTGAGGCTCCGGAGCATCTGCAGTACATCGACGACATCATTGTGTGGGGGAGCACAGCGAAAGAAGTGTTTGAGAAAGGAGAGAAAATCATCCAAATTCTCCTGGAAGCCGGTTTCGCCATCAAGAAGAGCAAAGTCAAAGGACCTGCCCAAGAGATCCAGTTCCTAGGAGTGAAGTGGCAAGATGGCCGACAGCAGATTCCTACCGTAATCATCAATAAGATCACAGCGATGTCCCCACCCACCAACAAGAAGGAGACACAAGCCTTCCTAGGCGCCATAGGTTTCTGGAGGATGCATATCCCCGAGTACAGCCAAATTGTGAGTCCTCTCTACCTGGTGACACGCAAGAAGAACGATTTCCACTGGGGCCCTGAACAGCAACAAGCCTTTGCTCAGATCAAGCAGGAGATCGCTCATGCAGTAGCCCTTGGCCCAGTCAGGACAGGACCAGAAGTGAAGAATGTGCTCTACTCTGCAGCCGGGGGAAATGGTCTGTCCTGGAGCCTGTGGCAGAAGGTGCCTGGCGAGACTCGAGGACGACCATTGGGATTCTGGAGCCGAAGTTACAGAGGGTCCGAAGCCAACTATACTCCCACCGAGAAGGAAATCCTAGCAGCCTATGAAGGAGTCCAAGCCGCCTCAGAGGTAATTGGTACGGAAGCCCAACTTCTCCTTGCACCCCGATTGCCAGTGCTGGGGTGGATGTTCAAGGGAAAGGTTCCCTCAACCCACCATGCCACCGATGCCACGTGGAGCAAATGGATTGCTCTCATCACACAGCGCGCCCATATTGGAAACCTGAATCGCCCTGGGATCCTAGAAATAATTACAAATTGGCCCAAAGGTGAAGACTTTGGCCTCACGGATGAAGAGGAGCAGGAACAAGTGACTCGCGCAGAGGAAGCTCCACCTTACAACCAACTGCCACAAGATGAAACACGCTACGCTCTGTTCACTGATGGTTCCTGTCGTATTGTGGGGGCAAATAGGAAGTGGAAAGCAGCTGTATGGAGCCCCACCCGACGGGTCGCAGAGGCTACAGAAGGAGAGGGGGAATCGAGTCAACTTGCTGAACTCAAAGCCGTTCAGCTGGCCCTGGACATTGCTGAAAGAGAGAAGTGGCCAAAGCTTTACCTCTACACTGATTCATGGATGGTAGCCAATGCTCTATGGGGTTGGTTGGAAAGGTGGAAGAAAGCCAGCTGGCAGCGTAGAGGAAGACCAATCTGGGCTGCTGATGAATGGCGGGACATTGCTGCTAGGGTGGAGAAACTACCTGTGAAAGTCCGTCATGTAGATGCCCATGTCCCCAAGAGCCGAGCTAATGAGGAACACCGAAACAACGAACAGGTGGATAAAGCTGCAAAGATAAAAGTATCACAAATAGATTTGGATTGGCAACACAAGGGGGAGCTGTTCCTAGCTCGATGGGCCCATGATGCCTCAGGCCATCAGGGCAGAGATGCCACCTATAAGTGGGCACGAGACCGAGGGGTGGATCTAACCATGGACTGTATCTCCCAGGTAATCCATAATTGTGAGACATGTGCTGCCATCAAGCAAGCCAAGCGGGTGAAACCCCTGTGGTATGGTGGAAGGTGGTCTAAATATAAGTATGGAGAGGCCTGGCAGATCGATTACATCACACTGCCTCAAACCTGCCATGGCAAGCGCTACGTGCTGACAATGGTAGAAGCCACCACGGGGTGGCTGGAAACCTACCCTGTGCCTCATGCCACTGCCCGTAACACCATCCTGGGCCTTGAAAACCAAGTCCTGTGGAGGCATGGTACCCCTGAGAGAATTGAGTCAGACAACGGGACTCATTTTAAAAATAGCCTCATAAACACCTGGGCTAGGGAACATGGCATTGAGTGGGTGTACCACATTCCTTATCATGCACCTGCTGCTGGCAAAGTGGAGCGATGCAGTGGTCTGCTAAAAACCACCTTGAAAGCTTTAGGCGGGGGGACTTTTAAAGGTTGGGAACAGCATTTAGCCAAGGCCACCTGGCTAGTTAACACCCGAGGTTCCACCAACCGAGCTGGCCCTGCCCAATCTGAACCCCTGCAAACAGCAGACGGGGATAAAGTTCCAGTGGTACACATGAGAGGCATGCTAGGGAAAACTGTGTGGATTGATTCTACCTCAGGCAAAGACAGACCCACCCGGGGGGTTGTTTTCGCTCAGGAACCAGGGTGTACCTGGTGGGTGATGCAAAAGGATGGAGAAGTACGATGCATACCTCAGGGAGACCTTAGTTGGGGTTGAATTGTCCATAACACTGTGCCTGTATCCATATCTGTATGTATATATGTATATAGTTAGAGTAATGCATGTGTGTATATACTCTGAATGTTTAAGCTCAATGTAACATGTTGGAATGGGAAAAAATTCGGGGTGGATTATGTTGGGGGTTGAGAATTTCTTCCCATTCTTGTCACTAGGCAACAAATCGTCTGATTTTCGGAGCAATCAAGCCCTTTTTGTAAAAGACAAAGGCTAGGTTTTTGGGCGGGGCAAGGTAAGGGAGAGCTGCTGGGGAACACGCTCTCTCGTGGTTCGGACGCTGAGGGGAGAGGCTGCTGCCTCCTGGCTTTCCAGCTGCTACCAGAGGAGATCCAACTGTGCCCTGCTTCTCCTCCCTCCTGGCTGGGTGAGCTTTGATTCAACTTTTCTCCTCACGGGGAGGGGCGTGTTTTTCCCCCCCCCGGGCTGCGTTCCCTCGTGGCTGCTGCTGGGAGAGTCCGGCTGCCTCTGCTGCCTGCCCCCGCCCTCTGCCGCATGAGACCACAGCGTCTGCTGTGACTGTAGAAATTCTCGCTGGCCGGAGAGAGAGAGAGAGCGCCCACTCCTGTTGCCCTGTTCCCTCGCTGCCCTGAGCTGTTCCTGCTGCGCTGCGTGTTCCTCAGCCCGTCCGCCATTGCAGTTGCCGGACAGTGACCTGACCCTGCGCCACAGCGCCACCTACAGCCGCTCGGGAGTCATCGCACCTGCCCTGGCAGGCCGGGAGCTCAACAGCGCCCCTGCTGCTTGCAACCGTGATTACACCACACGGGAGAAAGTTCAGCAGCTCACGTTATCTGCTGTTTGGTTTTCTGGTTCTAGTTGTGGTTTGCTATTATTGTTATTGTTTGTTTATAGATACTAGTAAAGAACTGATACTCCTTTTTTTTTTCCCATACCTTTGCCTGAAAGCCCTTGATTTACAAAATTAAATAATTCAGAGGGAGGGGAAGAAAATCACATCCTCTGCTCTAGGGGAAGGTTCAACCTCTCTTGGCAGACACCTGTCTTTCAAAACCAAGACAGTTGGCTTTCGCATATATGAATTTAGCATTTATAAGTGATAAGGTACTGTGTAAAGTAGTACTTAGATAAAATATAGTTAAGTAGAAACAAAGTTAGAATGAATTATTAGCTATGTAATAGTTGGAGTATGCTAGAAATGTGGTAAGAAATACATGGTAATAGATATCTTTTAAACTGATGAGCCACAAAGACAGAGATCAAGACGCCCTGAAGGAAGAAAAAGAAACAGACCTCATGCATCCCAGGACATGTGTGTGTGGCAGGACACCCCCCTCCGCCTTCTCTCTCTCTCCCTGATCGGTCCCAGGAAATGGATGGCTCAGATTAGGTTGATAACCTAATCAAGGACTACCTGGTGCTGGCGACTGAAAGTCTGAAAAGACACTCCCCTGTGGAATGCAGAGAGAATGTGAGCAAATTTTCAGTGACTACAAATACACACTTTTATCCTATAAAAAGCTCACGAAAACTCAGAAAGCCAGAAGCTTTTCTACATGGATATCGGAGCGTGGAGAAAAGTCTCTCCCCTAAGCTTGGACGCAGGCTTTGTGGTTACTTCCCGAGGGATTGAGTGAGGACGCTGATGTATCTCCAGCTCCAAAAACTGGATTTGGTAAGATCATTTGAGTTTCCTAAATTGTATTATTCCGGCTAACTTATAGGTACCTTTCTTAACTTGCATTTCAGCTAGCTCAAGCAAGCATTTCTTAACTTGCATTATCGTTCAAGCAAGCATTTCTTGCATTTTTAACTATCTTTATAGTTCAAGCAAGGTTTTACCCCATAATTGCATTTTTAGCTACCCTAGTGTTGCAATTATGTATTCATTGTGTGTCTATGTGTGTCAATCTGTTCTATGTTTGTATGTTTGTTATGTTCTGTGTCAAATAAATGGTATTTTTAGACAAATCGGCCAGATATCAAAGAATCTTGCGAACGGGACTAAGTCTTGGGGAACTAGCTGTCTTAAAGCCTGTCAAACTGCAAAAGCACATAAATCTCCTCTCTCCCATGCAAGACAGTGTGATTTACAGTCACACCTCCCTGAGAAAAGTGCCAGCCATAAAATTGAATTAAGGGGTATAGAAGACTTCAGCCATCAGCCCTGAGCTTAACCAGAAGACCAAGATGTCGGCAGCCTGGCCAAGAGGGGCAAAGAGCAAAGAAGAAGGGATGATTGGAGTGTAAATAATTTTTTGGACTTAATGAATATGTAACAGTTACAGAAAGTACTTAAGCACACATTAAAATGAAAAAGGTGCGGGACCGGGAATAAGGCAAACCAGCCACTCCAGCCCAGCTGTAAGTCTTTGTTCTCCTAATAAATGTTCAATATTATATTCCTAAAAAAATGCCGGCATGTGAATTTGTTTATATTGAGAAAGAAATGGTCAAATAGAAAACCCAAATCTATTTGCACTTCAATCATCCTTGTTTCTTTGAGCTTTTGCCCCCTTCCACCAGTACAGTGCCTGTCCAGGGCTGAAGGCTGAACTCTTAATTCAAATTGTAGGTAACAGCTCTGGCCTGATGGCTTATCAGCTAAGATGTACAAGTATTGAAAAATGTAATAAGGCTTGTGTCAAGTACGAGCAAGACTTGTGTTAGCTGAACAAGCTGAACATAGGCCGCAGTATAGCCCTGGAAAGATGCCATGAGAAAAATACCGAAAGCCACAGCTGTGCCTCTTTGCTGTGAGAGAATTTCATGAGAAATTAAGGAGTCACTAAAGAAAATCTCTGAATGTGTGAGAAGAATGTAGATTGTAAGCTATGTGATATAAATAGAAACCCTGTAATAGTATATAAGCCACTGATATGGTAAAATAAATAAAGCTTGCTTATATCTCAAATTGAGACTGCCGCTCGTTCACTCTCGCCACGATTTCTAATGACAAATGGTGAGCCCGACGTGATACAGAGACACTGATAGCAAGATTTAAGACCCTGCTCCAAGAAGCGATGAGAACAGGAAAGCACCGGTGCGCAGTGACTGGTGAGCTAATATCCAAGAGCTCAGTCTGTCCAAGAGGGGACTTGCCGCCCATAAAAGGATTATACCCTGACAAGCGCTGTATGGCTCGCTGTAGAAAGAGAGACGCAGGCCAGTGCAAGACGCATGAAGTGCGCTACTCGAAGCGATGACCAGGACATGTTAAAACCAGCTGGACAAAAAAATAGAAAAAGAGGTAATCCACGACTTATTAAAATGCTTTTTAAAAAAGCAGGGACTGAGTAAAAGTATCATAAGGCAGTTGGCCAGATTAATTGCAGTAGGAGAAGCTAACGGGTTTTTCATAAACCTTAATACAGTATTTGAAGAAAAAGAATGGCTAAATTATGGTGCCAGTTTGTTTAATAGACTAATAGATGGTAATAAAACTGCAAAAAAGCTTAGCAAAGTGTGGAAAAAAGTAGTAACCTGCTTACAGCGATATGAGGCAGAGAAAAAATTGCAGAAGTAACAACAAAAACAGTAGCAGCTGCAAAGAGTAGAGAAAGACCTGAGGGTTGCTGTCCTGTCTTTAACATGCAAAAAACTTTAGCAACTGCACAGCCGGGGGAGCCCCCCACGCTTGGGGGGGGGAACCGTAATTCTCCCTCGCCGCCACCACTAGTAGAGGAGCAGCGCTCTGCACCATTGCCAGAGGCTGAAAACACGCAACTTTCAGCCCCCCTCTCCCGTGAAAGACAAAAGAGCGTTAAAAAATTTGAATCTGATCCTAATGTGCTTTTAGAGTCAATGCAAACTGCTCGAGAAACTGCGCTCCAAGTCTGTATAACACCACCCAAGCAAGAGAAAGACGAAACATTTGCTAGTTTCATAGAGTATTAATTACAATTGAAACAGCTAATATGCCCGATTTAATGAAGAGAGCATTGCTGCGTCAGTGTCTTATAGAAAATAGCAACTCTACAACGAAAAATATCTTAATTACCTTATCTGGAAATGCCATCATTGAAAATTTGCTAGAGCGAAGGAGTAAAGTACCAGCAGCAGCTCAAGCTATAATAACAAAAGCCATGCCAGTACAGCAAAAGAGTAACAAAAAGTCACCTCGCTGCTATCGATGTAGCGATAAAGGACACATGCGGCGACAATGTAATAAGCCATTTTGGTGCTCCCACTGCGATAAGAATAGTCATAGCACTATAGCCTGTCAGTCAAAAAACAAACAAAGTGCAGCAGCCCCTCTTCCCCACCACGCGGTGTTCGGACCCTGCGAGCCGAGACCCAGAGCGGAAGTTACCTGTGGTGGTTTTGATTAGCCCAAAACATCAGTAAAGTGTTTTTAACATCTAGGAGAAATTTGGACCCCTCAGAAGCTGTTGTAGTAGGCCTGGAGAGGTGTCTGAGGGGTGGGGTGTGGCACAAAGATGGCTCCTGTGTGTCCTGAGTGCAAGTTCTGGATGTTTTTACATCAAGTCCAGCAGAGCCAATCTCTGATGGCTCTGAAAGTGATGGACATGCTGCCAGCCAAGTTTGGGCCAATTGGAGGTGCTGGTTACGCCTCTGTGAAAACATATTTAAGAAAAATTCAAAACAAAGCAGGCACGCACTTCTTTCACTTTGTAGTTGGAGAAGGAGGAGGAGGTGGAGGTGAAAATATGTGAGGGAGGACAGCATGGAGAGTGCCAAGGTCAGTGAAGAAGGGGGAAGAAAGGGGTGCTCCAGTGCTTCCAGCACCAGAGCTGAAACTTTCTGCTAGCTGTGGTGGAAGCTATGGGGGGAGCAAGAAGTTTCTCCTGCAGCCCATGGAGTCCATAAGGATGCAGAAATTCACCCATAGCCCACGCCAGAGGAGCAGGTGGATGCCTGGAGAAAGCTGTGAACCAGTGGGAGTCTCATTTAAAGAGTTAAAGCTACAAAGGCCTTGCAAGGGAGAGAAAGGCCTTGCTCCTGGCATGGAAGCAGCCTGGCCTCAGCTCAGGAGAGTCTGCACAGCACCCTATGGACAAAAGAACTCATGTTGCGGCAGAATTCGGGCGGGATGCTGCTCGTGAGATTGGACCCACGCCAAACAAGTTCCCAGAGGACTGTCTCTCATGGGAAGGACCCCTGGCTAAGTAGAGAACCTCTTTTCCTGATTGGACTGACCAGAGGATCCCTCAACCTGCCCCCTGTCTGTGTTGCTGGTTTGGAAAGAGGGAAGGGGGGGGTGAGTGCAGAGACTGCTTCTTAAGAGGGTGGGGGTGAGAGCAGAAAACTGTCTGAAGAGAGAGAGAAACAAGTAGAGATAAAGAGTATTTGTAGTAGAAGAATTGTGGTGATGAGTAAATTTGAGAATCTGCTCTGTGGACTGAAAAGAGACCCCACACCCTGCCCTGCCCCCCCCCCACCTGGCTTGTTGACTGTAAAGGAGGAAAGGGGGTGAATACTATAGGTTCTTAAGAGGGAGGGGGGAGTGAACAAAAACTGTATGAAAAGTTTATTTTTGCCTGCATTAATCCTCCAACTCTGTTAGGTAATTAAACACTTTTTGCAACTTTAAGCTTGGAGCCTGGTTGCCCTCTTTTTGTGTGTCCTCCTAGCAATGTCCTGTCTAAAACCCATGACATTATCCCAACCCCAGCTTCCTGTCAACTGGCAAAGAAAACGGAAGTCGCAGAGAGTACCCCGGTAGGCGGTGCCACAGGCCGTCCACGCCTCCTTCACCGCCCCACCTGCTACGTCTGTGGCAAAGACCTAGACACGGCCCCTCCCCAAAGATGAAGAAATGACTGACAGCCCCGACAACCAACCAGAACTAACCAGCAACACAGAACAAAGCAGCACTTCCTGCCTGCCCAGACTGTCACCGATAACAGGAGCAAAACTTGTTTCCAGCTTTTTACTGATGAAAAAGCATTGTAGCAATATGATTGTTCTGATGAGTAATAACATCTTAATTGCTAAAACCTTGAGCAAAAGCTAAATTCCTTGCTAAAGTGCTACTTAGAACAATGTCTGTGTGTGTATAAGTGTGACAGTGCTTCTGCAAACATGCTGAGAGTGCTGTTTCAATCTTTTAAGTGTTTTAATGTGTAAATTAAACCTTTAAGTAAAGCTATACTAAATAGTTTAAGCTACCTGTTAAGTACCATTAAAATTAAGTTCAAATAATACATTAATAAGCTTACCTAAGACAAAAATTAAGTTTAAATTTTATTAAAATTAGATAAGTTTTAGTTTTATTACAAATACCTTATGTTAAGTCTGTTTTTTTAAATTTTATTAAGTTTAAGTTCAATTAAAGCTAAGTTCAGCTATTACTCAATTTAATGTTTGTTGTTTTAAATCCCATTAATTTTAAATTCTGCTAAAGTTAAGTTCTGTTAAGTAATGTTAAATTCCATTAATTTTAAATTCTGTTAAGTTTAAATCCTAGTAAAGCTAAATGACTTTAAGTTAAGTAATGTTAAAGTTAAGTAATAAGTTTAAATTCTGTTGAGTTTAAGTTCTGTTAAATTCTATTAAATTAAATAAGTTTAAATTTTATGAAATGTACATTGTGTTAAGTTTAGGCCAAGTTAAGTTTAAGCCATGTTAATTTTAAAATTCCATTAAGTTTAAGTTCAATTATAGTTAAATCTCAATTTACTGTTTATTAAGTTATAGTAATTTTATGTTCTATTAAGTTCTATTAAGATTAAACTTTATTCACTTTTACTAATGTTAACTTTAAGTTTTAACAAGTTCCTTTTGTTACGATTATGCTCATTTATTTTAAAGAACATAGTTTTTCTGCTGTGAAAATAAGATGAAGATTTAAGACAGAAGCTTTCCTAATAAGAATCTAATATTTACATCAACCTTTGCAGTTTTATCTTTCTTAGTTAAAGTTTAATTATGATGTCCACTGCTTTCAAAGATTTCACGTTGCCTTGTGTAGTTATCTGCAAAAACAATATCATTTTAAAACACTTTCCTAGTTAATAAAAACCTGTTTATAAAATGTTCTAAGAAAACCCTCCTGCTTAAGGCCTGGGCTCTGGCCAAGCCCTAGTCCTAACTAGATGGGAAAAATGCCATCAATCTCAGGTGTTTCTGCACAAAAAATTTTGATCGAGTCACTTTGACTTGCTAAATTAAGCTTATAAGAGCTAGACTTTCTTCCAAGTAAACTTGGAGTCCTTACCCGGGAAAAGTTCTCCAAGCCTTACCTGTGAAGTGAAATTTTTCAACAAATTGCAGTTCCTGAGTCATAACAAAGTAGTTAAACAATTAATAATGTATTTTCTTAAGTAAGTTTGTCATTTTCACCTCGTTAAAAGTTTTCATACTAATAATTGTAATGATAAGAATTACTTATAGCAAAGCAAATTAATCTAATAACTAACAAGTCTTGCTCTCACAAATAAATAAAAGGGGGAACTATTGCAAAATGTAATAAGGCTTGTGTCAAGTACGAGCAAGACTTGTGTTAGCTGAACAAGCTGAACACAGGCCGCAGTACAGCCCTGGAAAGATGCCATGAGAAAAATACCGAAAGCCACAGCTGTGCCTCTTTGCTGTGAGAGAATTTCATGAGAAATTAAGGAGTCACTAAAGAGAATCTCTGAATGTGTGAGAAGAATGTGGATTGTAAGCTATGTGATATAAATAGAAACCCTGTAATAGTATATAAGCCACTGATATGGTAAAATAAATAAAGCTTGCTTATATCTCACATTGAGACTGCCGCTCGCTCACTCTCGCCACGATTTCTAACGACATACAAGCATGCATTTGAAACCAGCACAGAAAACGCTGAATCATCCCATGAAGGGCCTTCATCCTGGAGGGGTCTTTGGGGGTCTCCAAAGACCACCAGGACATACAGAGCATGTGTGGTGCACATGCTAATGATATTAATGACTTCCAAGAAATGATTTGTATAACCACTCCTATTCTGGGGAATGTAATTGTTGCAAAACTATGAATAAAAACTTTAGTAGTAGTCATGCTAAGGCTTGGAGGGATCAGTAGGCCTGAGTGTAAACACTGTTGTGTAGCGAAGTTGCCAGTAGCGATCAAAAGGATCAATAGAGCATACTGATGAGGGGAGAAAGACTTGTCTAAGGAATGTAGCTATAGAACAGTTTGTTTATTTAAGTAATCTGCTAAGTGGAGTGTGTGACTTATCTAATAGGGTGTAGTAGATTAATGATGATAAAGAATGTTCAGTTAACGAAAAACAAAGTCACAATGTAATCATAAATCAGGTAGATGTGTCTAGAAATCAAATTCGTTAAGATGAAGCAATTTGGAAAGAAAACATATATATACTCAGTGATTTGTAGCAGGTTTGGGGCTCTGACTTTGGACATTAGTCCTCAGGTCCCCAGGGCCCTCAATAAAGCACCACATAAAATAACTTCGGTTGTTTTGTGTTTCCTCGGTTCGGGCAACATAATGAATATTCATGAATTTTACCTATAACACTATGTCTTTGGGGGTACTGAGGTGTGTGTTTGGTGGAAACAATTCCCCCACACCCGGTGCATCGAATAAAGCAAATACCCACTTCTCTGACTTGGTCTCTGAAGTGTCTCTGGGCTTGATTGGGTTGAATCAAATTGGCACCTCCAGATGGGACCCTAACTCTGCTCGGCTGCCAGATCCAAAGGTAAGCAGACCTCCCAGTCGTGACCCTGAATTTACAGGGGGAGCTCAGCTGTCCTTTGGCTCATGGTGGGGGTAGACCAAGGACCATCTGCACCAAATTAAGGTATTTGCTACTTTTACAAAAACAGAAATGCCTGCAGGTCCGGGGTGCTAGTCCCCGAGGGTGGGTTGAGACTGGGTCTCCCAAAATTAGTCCCAGGCAAGGGGTTGGATCCCCGGGCTTGGACCCTGCTATAGTGAAAGGTACCTTTAAGGGGTTGGACCCCACTGTACTACACCATCATACTGTGATTTTTGTTCTGTCTGTCGTTATTTTGTTACTGTGTCACTGTGTCATTATTTTGTTACTGTGTGAGTGTGAATGAGTGAGATGTGTCTCCGACACGAAGCGATAGTGGAGCTCTAGCTGCGTTTCCGTTCTCTGGCGACAGAAAAGGCCAGAGAAAAACGAAGCGACTGGCAAAGAGTGAATGAATATAAATCATATATAAACTGTTGGTTTGGAGTATCTGGAGGGGGGTATATTGTATTATTGCAGGGGAAAGACTGAATTGAGTACACCCAGACCCCCTACACCTTTCTAATACAGCTCCATGTGATTTTCTTTTGAAATCCTGTGTTTAGTGTGGAAACTGGACTTTTGTGTGCTTGTAATTGAAGGAATAGAATAAGGGGAGAAGTGGCAGAGAGTAGTGTGACTTTGTGGCTGGTTCCCTGGATCTGAGGGGTTTTGACAGGAAAAGTCAGAGGAGACGTGCAGGAAAGTGTGCGTGGAAGGAAGAGAGGGAGAGAAGACAAAAAGAGGCAATGGGATCATCAGAAAGCAAGGAAATAACCCAAAAAAGTCCGTTGGGATGTGTGTTAGCACATTGGAAACAACTAGGAGCGTTCTCTGGAGGGGCTATGAAAAAGAGCACCCTATTTAAATATTGTAACCAGTGGTGGCCACTGTACAAATTAGATGATGGTGAAAAGTGGCCAGAAAATGGAACTTTAAACTATAACACCCTACTACAACTAATGTTATTTTTAAGGAGGGCAAACAAATGGGATGAGACCTCTTACGCTGATTGCTTTTTCACTTTAAGACGTAAACCAGAATGGCAGAAACAATGTGGTATTAATTTAGCACCTCAGGACTCGATGGTCCTTGTATTGGAAAAAGAGGCAAAAGGGAAAAGCCGCATGATAAGGTGCTGCTCTTCTTGCAGCATCGGGCAAAGGTGTTTAAAGCTCAAAGTTGAGAGAGACCAAGATCCCTTAGAAACCCAGGAGTTGATGAACTGCAATGGTGACACCCTAACATCAGGGGCAACATCCCACAGGTCCTCAACATCCCTGGAGGATAATGAGGATGAAGGGACAAGTGAAGCTAGCTCAGGAATATCATCCAGAACTAGAAGCAAGGCCCTTGTAAAAGAGAAGCTGATAGCACCACTCAGACAAGTGGTAGGGCCAGACGGGGGAATAACAAAAGTTAAAACACCATTTACAGCTTTGGATTTAGATACCTGGAGGGAGGCAGCCAGACTATAGAGAAGACCCTGAAAAGGTAGCAAAGAGGTTTGAATTAATTGTTAGAAATCAAGATATTGATTGGGAGGACATAGATTTAATGCTATCAGAATTAACTGAAACAGAAAAGGCAGCAGTAGTGTTGCGGCACATGCCTGCAAGTTCCCGGAGCACTCCCCTGCCTTCTTTACCTTATGGACTGATTTCTAGAGACTTCTCCTTTGTTCCCTCTTGAGTTGTGTATCATTGGTTCATTTGAATTGTGTACCCTCCCCTATCATGTAACTATTGGTTTGTATCCCTGTCCCTCTTCCCTCTGACGGTCCTGGTTGGTCTGCGCACCAAACCACTCCCCTTTTCCTTCCCCATATAACCCTTTGTCACTGGCTGTTCGGGGCTCGCAGCCTCCGGACTTCCAGCCCTCCGCCCCTCCCTGTCTCTCTGTCCCTTCTCACCGTCCTTGGACCCTCACCCGAAGACCCTCAAATAAATCCCTGGAAGCCCGCAGACTGCATGTCGTACATTCTTCTGTCCCACCTCGTTTCCTGCCCGCCTCCGTCCCCCAGGGACTCCGCAGACCGGTCAGTGAGCTTCTCTGCCAGGGCACACCCGGCGTGTGCGTGGTGTGGCGGCTCGCCCTTTCTGTGTGGCTTCGAGGCGTGCTGCCTGAACTCAAAAGCGAGAAGCCACACAGTAGTATCTGCAGCAAGAACACATGTGCAGGGACAGATAGCTACGGGAATATTACATGGGAATGTAGATAACATCTTTCCTATTTCAAATCCGCAGTGGGATGCGAACGATACACAAATGTATCCATTTTTGGTTAGATACAGGAAATTAGTACATTGGGGACTGCTAAATGCCATTCCTAAAACCATCAATTGGTCCTTATTATTCAGTATTCATCAGGAAACCACTGAGTCCCCAGGCTCATTTATAGAAAGACTGAGAAATAATATGAGAAAACACACTACACTGGACCCAGCCTCTGAAGCCGGGCAACAACAGTTAATATCTTTGTTGATGGGTCAGTCAGCACCAGATGTACGCAGAAAGTTGCAAAAGATTAAGGGACCAGATAGCCGGGACTTAGAGAAACTCTTAGCAGAAGCATGGGAAGTATATAAGAACAGAAAACAGGCCGTCATGGTGGCAGTGGCACAGGCTGAGGAAGTGGGCGCCCCCAGAGGCGGGAGAAGGCCCCCACCTAGGGGGCAAAGACAGCAACACCCAGGCCATAACCAGTGCCTGTCCTGCAGGGAGTTCGGGCATTGGAAGTGGAATTGTCCTAACCATGCTGCGATTGTGAAGACACAATCATCAGTGCCACCAGAACCAGTGACTGTAGCACAGCTGTATCCAGAATGACGGGGACCGGCAGGTCCCTCCCTAGCAGACTTGCTGGTTAAAATTAAGCTAGGGGAACAGGAGGTGGAGTTTTTGGTGGATACTGGAGCCACATTCTCAGTCCTGAATCAAACTTTGCGTCCTATAAGCAGTGATCATGTCCAAGTTATTGGGGCCACAGGGAAAACTGAAAATGCCTACTTTTTGAGACCTTTAAAATTTACATTAGGCAAGAAGATGGGAATACACCAATTTTTATATCTTCCAAATTCACCAAAACCCCTTTAGGCAGAGATCTACTAACCTGGTTAGAAGAAAAAATAGAATTCACAGAACAAGGAATGAGACTTCAGGTCCCTGAGGAAAAATTAATTATGGCTTTAAGCCTAGCAAATATCCCTGAAAAAGAAGAAATACCCATAGATAGTGAAATAACAGATCAAGTGTTCCCCTTGGTATGGGATGTCAAAATTCCAGGAAGATCAAAACAGGCTTCCCCAGTGGTTATTGAACTGCTAGAAGGAGTGCAGCCAGTATCAGTAAAACAATATCCACTAAGGCATGAAGCACAGGCAGGAATAGAACCAATAATTGCTAAATTTATTGATCAAGGGTTGTTGAGAGAATGTAGGTCTGCCTACAATACCCCAATTCTACCAGTGCAAAAGTCAAATGGAATTTACAGATTAGTACAGGACCTGAGGGCAATAAATGCAATAACAAAAACACTACATCCTGTAGTGTCTAACCCTTACACCTTGCTTACAAAATTGCAAAGTGACTGGGTGTGGTTTTCAGTTTTAGATTTAAAAGATGCTTTCTTTTGTCTGCCATTAGCTGACAGCAGTCAGGAAATTTTTGCCTTTGAATGGGAAAACCCCAAAACAGGGAGAAAAAGCCAACTTACATGGACTGTGTGGCAGGACACCCCCCTCCCCCTTCTCTCTCTCCCTGATCGGTCCCAGGAAATGGATGGCTCAGGTTTAGGTTTATAGCCTAATCAACAGCTCCCTGGTGCTGGCGACTGAAAGTCTGAAAAGACACTCCCCTGTGGAATGCAGAGAGAATGTGAGAAAATTTCCAGTGACTACAAATACACACTTTTATCCTATAAAAAGCTCACGAAATCTCAGAAAGGTAGAAGCTTTCTACATGGACACTGGAGCGTGAAGTAAAGCCTTCTCCCCAGGGTTGGACGCAGCCCTGTGGTTACTTCCCGAGGGATTGGGTGAGGACACTGATGTATCCCCAGCTCCAAAAATTGGATTTGGTAAGATCATCGAGTTTCCTAAATTGTATTATTCCGGCTAACTTATAGGTACCTTTCTTAACTTGCATTTCAGCTAGCTCAAGCAAGCATTTCTTAATTTGCATTATAGTTCAAGCAAGCATTTCTTGCATTTTTAACTATTCTTATAGTTCAAGCAAGGTTTTACCCCATAATTGCATTTTTAACTATTGTAGTGTTGCAATTATGTATTCATTGTGTGTTTATGTGTGTCAATCTGTTCTATGTTTGTATGTTTGTTATGTTCTGTGTCAAATAAATGGTATTTTTAGACAAATCGGCCAGATATCAAAGAATCTTGCGAACGGGACTAAGTCTTGGGGAAGTAGCTGTCTTAAAGTCTGTCAAACTGCAAAACACATAAAACTCCTGTCTCCCATGCAAGACAGACTGTATTGCCACAAGGATTCAAAAATAGCCCCACGATATTTGGAGATCAATTAGCTAAATAACTGGAAGGCTGGACACCGCCCCTTGGGGGAAGGTACACTTCTGCAGTATGTTGACAACCTACTAATAGCAACGAGGATGAGTGAAGACTGCAAGAATTGGACTGTAACTCTTTTAAATTTTCTGGGACTAAGTGGATATAGGGTCTCTCCTGAGAAGGCTCAGTTGGTCCTCCAGAAAGTTACATATCTGGGATATGAATTGGCGGGAGGAGACAGAGCCTTGGGAAACAACAGGAAGGAGGCAATCTGTCAAATGTCCCAGCCAACTACAATCAAAGAACTGAAAACTTTTCTGGGAATGAAAGGATGGTGTAGGTTGTGGATCCCTCATTATGGGTTGATTGTGAAACCCCTGTACCTGCTCCTAAAGGAAACCAAGGGGACCTACCTATTCTGGACACCAGAGACTAATAATGCATTTGTAACTGAAACATGAGCTAATGCAAGCCCTGGCATTGGGTATACCAGATATCACTAAACCTTTTCTGTTGTTCTCACATGAGAGGCAAGGACTGGTGTTGGGACTTTTGGCACAGAAGCTGTGACCCTACAAAAGGCCAGTGGCTTATTTCTCCAAGCAATTGGATGTGGTCAGCCGAGGATGGCCCGCCTGGCTGCGTGCAGTGGCAGCTGTGATCCTGAACATAGAAGAAGCCCGCAAGTTCACAATGGGCCAGAAAATAACTGGTTTTGTCTCTCATACAGTGTCAGCAGTGCTCACGCAGAAAGGAAATCACTGGTTAACCCCATCTCGCTTTCTCAAATATCAAGCTGTCCTAGCAGAATCAGAGGATGTGAGTATCCAGGTAACCAAGATCTTAAATCCAGCAGCTTACCTCCAGGGCAGAGCTACCAAAGAGCCTGTACAACATGACTGCATTGAAACCATGGAGGCAGTTTACTCCAGCCGCCCAGACCTGAAGGACTCTCCGCTGGAAGATGCGGAAAACTGGTTCACTGATGGAAGCAGTTATGTCAGAGATGGTAAGCGCCTTGCTGGGTATGCAGTTACAACCACAGATGCCATCATTGAAGCAAAACCATTACCTGTGGGGACATCTGCTCAAAAGGCTGAGATAATAGCTCTAACTCGAGCCTTAGCACTAGCCGAAGGAAAGGCTGTCAACATTTGGACTGATTCAAGGTATACTTTTGGGGTGGTACACGCTCATGGGCCTGTTTGGAAGGAAAGGGGTTTATTAACCTCACAGAAGAAAGAAGTCAAGCATGCTACTGAAATCTTACAATTGCTAGAAGCAGTGCTGAAACCTTCAAAAGTGACTATAATGTATTGTAAAGGGCACTCCCAGGGGAACACCATCCCTGAACTGGGAAATGCTATGGCAGACAAAACAGCAAAGGCAGTGGCTGGTGCAGTTCAAATTCAAGCCCTAGCTCTAATCCCTTCTAGCATCCTTATGGGTGAGAAACCCCCACCATATGACACTGATTATTTGAATTGGATACAAAAAGACAAAGGACAAATAAGAGCGGACGGGTGGGCTAGAATAAAGGATCTCCTGATCATACCCAGAAAATTGTTAAAGTTATTTATCCAAAGCAACCATTCCAAAACACATTGGGGAGTTAATGCCTTACATAACCATTTAAAGAGCAAAGTGATAGCATCAAAATTAAAGGAGACAATTGAGGACATAACTTCCACTTGTGAAATCTGTCTTAAAAACAACCCTAATACCACTGTTAGGCAAAACACTGGAACAATCCTCAAAGGAGCCTTACCAGGGGACATGAGGCAAATTGACTTTTCTGAATTACCTAGGAAGTGGGGATACAAGTACCTTTTAGTCCTCACAGACACTTTCTCAGGTTGGCCAGAAGCCTTCCCTTGTAGAACAAATAAAGCTAGAGAAGTTGTTAAAGCTTTAGTACAAGAAATAATTCCACAATTTGGGGTACCCAGGGAAATTAATTCTGATAGGGGATCACACTTTGTAGCTCAGGTGGTTCAGGGAGTAAGTAATCTACTAGGCATACGCTGGCAACTACATACACCATACAGGACACAGGCAAATGGACAAGTCGAAAAGATGAATCACTTAATAAAGCAACAATTAGCCAAAATTTGTCAAGAAACCAACTTATATTGGTATCAGGCTCTGCCCATGGCTTTGCTAAGAATTAGGGTAAAACCACGGCTCAAGGAAAAACTGAGTCCCTTTGAAATTTTGTGTGGAAGGCCCTATGGAACAAATGTGATTCACAATGACAGTGTGGCTCTGGTAGGGCAAAGCTATCTAATAGATTATGTAAAACATTTAGGTCAAAAATTACAATCAATACACACTACTGTTGTTAATTGTAAACCCCCACCACCTGATAAACCCTTTCATAATGTGAATCCCGGGGATTGGGTTTATGTTAAGTCTCTTTCAGGAAATCCACTCCAGGAAAAGTGGGAAGGACCTTATCAAACGTTGCTGGTGACTCATACAGCAATTAAAGTGCAGGGAAAATCGACTTGGATCCATTATACCAGGACCAAACTTGCACCAAGACCAGAGTGGGAGACAAGAAGAACAGGACCTCTGCGCCTTCAAATACAAAAAATCAATACAACATAATCTAGACCATGCTAGTGACACTGGTAATTTGGGCAGGTGCATGGGACCAAAATGCATACCTTCGATTAATGGACAGTTATAAATACAAACTGCTGCAGTTACAAAACACAAACATTGCATCAGATCACATTAGATGACACTTCTTGAGGGTTTAAAGAGGTATGAGACAAACTTATAGCATGGTTACCCAACTTAACCTGGCTTAAACAATTGTTTGTAATAGTTATTTGTATTGTTGCATTGTTACTTACTGTTTGTATTAGTAGTTATTGTTGTATAATATTATGTACTTGGAATTGCAATGCTTATGCTCAATGGCAAAAGTACGAACTTAGATATAAAATAGAGAAAGGTACTTACTTTCACAACATACAAGATTTGTAAAGAATTACAAATTACAAATTACAAAAAGAAAAGGGGGGATTGGGAAAGAAATGGTCAAATAGAAAACCCAAATCTATTTGAACTTCAATCATCCTTGTTTCTTTGAGCTTTTGCCCCCTTCCACCAGCACAGTGCCTGTCCAGGGCTGAAGGCTGAACTCTTAATTCAAATTCAAATTGTAGGTAACAGCTCTGGCCTGATGGCTTATCAGCTAAGATGTACAAGCATGCATTTGAAACCAGCACAGAAAACGCTGAATCATCCCATGAAGGGCCTTCACCCTGGAGGGGTCTTTGGGGGTCTCCAAAGACCACCAGGACATACAGAGCATGCGTGGTGCACATGCTAATGATATTAATGACTTCCAAGAAATGATTTGTGTAACCACTCCTATCCTGGGGAATGTAATGAATATTCATGAATTTTACCTATAACACTGTGTCTTTGGGGGTACTGAGGTGTGTGTTTGGTGGAAACAATTCCCCCACACCCAGTGCATTGAATAAAGCAAATACCCACTTCTCTGACTTGGTCTCTGAAGTGTCTCTGGGTTCAATTGGGATGAATCAATATCACTATACCCCCTGCAGCCAAAAAAGGAATTAATGCTCTAATTAAAAACTTAGAACAGAGAAATATCATATATAGAACACATTCTCCTTTCAACTCCCCTGTTTGGCCAGTAAAAAAGCCGGATGGAAGCTGGAGATTGTGGCTAGCACAGGTCTTTCCCATGAGAACATTCTTGTATGTTTTATAAACAAAGATAAAGTTTGGATGTTGTTGTTACAGTGTCTTGAGATTTGGACAGTTCAGGCCTGGCCAATCAGGCCTAGGAGGAGGTTTCTGACTGACCAATCCAGGTGACCTCTGAAAAGTCTATATATATGTTGGATTCAAATAATAAAGCGCTTTTTTCTATGCCACGCTGAGAATCCGGGTTTTCCTTCTCTGCTAGCGGCTCAACAGCGACATCTGGTGACCACCGACGTTTACTGCGCGTGGTTGCAGGTACGCGGCAGTCTTGCCCCCGGGCCCGAATCCCCCCCCCGCCTGCCCTGGGGTATGGCTGATTCTGATAAAGACATGGACCCCCCCCATTCCTGCCGATGGACTCTTGCGGGCCTTTCTGGAGGTCTCTGAGGATGACCCTGCATCCGATCAGTCGCCGCGGGTCACTCGGGCCTTGTTGGAATGGGTCGCGGGCCATGTGTCCCGGGCCGTTTGGGATGTGGCGCTGGACTGTGATTTTTGGTTCGTGGTCGGCCACACTTTGGTCATGGAGTGGATGCGGGGATATAGGTCCACGGTCCGCTTCCATGAGATTTGGAGAGACATTTGGGATGCTTTGGAAGGGCAGGCGTTCTATGACTCGCAGCTATCAGCTTGCACGGGCGTGGAACCCCTGCTCTCGGCCCTGGGGCGGAGCGTGAAGGACGCGCTGACCCAGACGGATTCCGAAGTCCCGTCCCTGGTGGCCGATGCGGCCGCAAGGCCTCAGTTTGTTTCTCCAGCTGACCTACCTAGGCGCACTTATGTCCACCCGACAGAGCAGCTCGCCGGGTTGCTGAACAATGGGGGACCACGGGTCGGCTCTGACATGGCCGCCGCGAAGGTCCCCCCGCCTTTGCCGCCGCGGAGTGCGCAGCCTCAGAACCCCCCCCTCCCCTGCGGAATGGTGCCGGGATGCCCCTCCCCCATGGGCAGCCGGGATGTGCGGCGGGGACTGGTGGGGTGGGGGTGGGGAGTGCTGCGGAAGACCGGGAGTCGCAGCTGCTCGCTTTGGCTGCAGGCCAGCCACTTGCGGCTGCAGAGGTTCCGGTTCCGGATCTGCCAGTGGTCTCGGCCGGCGCGGGGGTTTCCGCATGGGCGGCGGCTAGCTCGGGAGAGGCCGGCGTTTTGCCGAGCCCGGCCAGCGGGGCGGTGGCGCAGCCCCAGGCTGCGGTGGCCGAGGGCGCGGCCGATCCCGTGGCGTTGGGGCCGAGCGAGCAGGCGCCGGCTTGGCCGCTGGCTGGGGCTGGGGCTTGGCAGTCAGGGTCGCTCCCCGGAGTGGTCGTGGAGCCGGAAGGGGAGCCGCCAGGGGGCGGTGCTTCCACTGCGGGAGCTTTGATTGGCGTTCCCGCGGGTGCGGGGCCAGCCCGGCTTCCCTGCGGCTCAGCGGACGCGGCGTCCGTGCCGGGTGTGGTGGTCTTTCCTCCGCTTTCGTTTTTCCATGATTTGCTGGCTGAGGTGGCTGAAATTCGGCAGCGGATGGAGGTCTGTTCGTGCAGGCCCCACGGTCCATGTGGGGTGGTCCAGGGAGTCCATCCTCCGGGTCTCCGGATGGGGTCTGGACTTCCTGGCGGCCCGGCGGCCAGCTTGGTGCCGGCAGCGAGGGGACGCTTTGGCGCCGGGCAGGTGCCGGTTTACCTGCTGGGTTCTGTGGCTCATGAAGCCCTGGTGCGGCGTGCTGGCGCTGTGCCGGCAGGCGTGGCAGACGCGCCCGGCAGTGCGCCAGTGGCACTGCTGTCTTCCTGCCCCTCCCCCGTCCCGGTCACCGCGCAGTTTCTTGGCGGGGGCGCTGCCTCCGGCTGCTCGCCGTCCTTTGTGATGGGGAGTGCTGATTGCAAGCCCTGCTCGGACGGCTCCGACAGTGATGAGGAGAGTTTTCTTCCTCCTGGGCGGAGGCTCGCGCGGGCGACGAAAAAGAAAGGGCATTGGGCTCTGTCAAACCCCTGGAGACACCGTAACGGCATGGGGGTTTTTCGCCCGCGTTACCCCCTGCAGTTCTGGGAATCTGTCAAGCAGGGTGCGGTGGAGGCAGGGGACTGGGAACTTATAGAGAAGATTGGATTGCCCAAACATAGGGAGGGGAGCGAATCTGCTGTGGCAGGTTTGGATGGTGGTGGCTTCCCACAAGGGGGCGCTCAGGCTTTTCCGGTGTATGTGCCTGGCCCAGATGCCATGGACACAAGGAACAGCCACTCCACCATCGCCTGGTGCATGACAAATGACCTAGCGACCAAGGTCGCGACATTTGGGGTGTCTTCCCCGGCAGTGATGCAAGTTCTTAGAATGATAAACAGTGATTTGCTTGCTCCATTTGATATTATGTATCTGGCTCAGGTGCTGTTTCACCCTGTACAATACAGCACCTTTGAGGACAATTGGAAAGTGCTGGTTGAGGTTCAGCTGAAGAAAAATTTGTCCTTGCCTGCCGAGGACCCTAAGGCGCATGGTTGGGGCTGATGTCCTCATGGGTAAGGGACCTTTCTCTAACCCCAACGTTCAAGCTGCCTGGGATCCTTGGGTTCTGGAGCAAGCCCAACAGCTCGGTATGGGAGCCATTTTGAAAACTATTGAGATGGTTGCCCCGCAAACGCGGTATATGCAGATACGGCAGGGGCAATCTGAACTTTACATGTCATTTCTTGAAAAGCTGGCAGCAGCTTTGGAAAAGCAGGTTGATGATTCGTCCACGAGACAGATCCTGATGAAACACTTGGCAAGAGACAATGCCAATGATAAATGTAGAAAGATCATCAATGCCCTACCGGGGGATCCTTCTGTGCAGGAGATGATGCGAGCTTGCATCAGGGTGCAGTCAGAAAATCAGGGAAAAGTCGCCTTGGCTGCATTTTTGTCCTCAGATCAGAGACCCGCTGATCAGGATAAAAACCAGCCCAAATCTGGGAACAAACGGAAACGGGTCAAATCTAAACAGAAAGAAAATTCAGAGAAGAAGGCAAATTCAGGGACCGAGACTCCTCAGTGTAAGAGGTGTGGTAGGCCAGGTCACACTTCTGACTACTACAGGTCGCTGTACCATGTAGATGGTCGACCCCTGTTGGGAAACATGAAGAGGGGGGCAAAAAGGGGGATTTTCCGCCCATCACAACAGTTCCCCCAGAACAGGGTGATGGCCCAGGCTTACCCGGTCAATGTGGAAGAGACGCCAAAGGCTCAGCCCAAGTCAACGCCTACACCGCAGCAACAGTCGTCTTAGAATCTGACGATGCCCACAGGGTTCCCTTGGAGGTGGACAGCTCCCTGGACCAGGGGACTGGTGCACTGCTCATGGCAGGGCCTGAGGCCACTAGCCAAGGGATCCTGGTTCTTCCAGAGTTCATAGATGCTGATTTTAAGGGCCAAATTCACGCTACGGTTTCCACTCCTGATCCTCCTGTCACCATCCCTGCACACACTTGCCTTGCTCACTTGTTGCCTTGTGAGTCTTCTGTTCCCAGGGTAGACCAGCAAGTTGGCGGAGGTGACGGCACTGAACTGCCAGGACTTCCGCAGGTCTACTGGGCTGCATCTATCTCCAATGAGTCACCACAGATGACATGTACCCTCATCATGCCGAAAGCACGTCCACATCGAGTTCGAGTCCGAGGTTTGATCGATACAGGTGCTGATGCAACGATCCTTTCCGCCGCTTCGTGGCCTCCTACGTGGCCTTTGTGCCCGGTGGGACTGAATATCGCGGGGTTGGGAGGAACGACACAGAGTCGATTGAGTAAGCGACCTGTGTTGGTGAAGGATCCAGAGGGACACACGGCCTCCATTCGGCCTTATGTCACTCCAGCTCCAGTGAACCTCTGGGGACGGGACGTGTTGGCAGCTTGGGGGGTGCGGATCACGACAAATTTTTGATAGGGGTCACTGTGTGCAAGGGCTCACCATATTCCACGCTGTCTTTACGATGGCTGACCAAAACACTGATATGGGAACCACAGTGGCCCTTGCCAAAAAACAAATTAGTCGCCCTTTGTCAGCTGGTTCAGGAGCAACTGAAACAGGGACACATAGAACCTTCTACCAGTCCCTGGAACACCCCAGTTTTTGTGATTAAGAAAAAATCGGGGAAATGGAGACTGTTGCAAGATCTCCGGAAAGTCAATGCAGTGATGGAAAGTATGGGGAGTTTACAGCCTGGCATGCCTTCACCCACGATGATTCCCACTGAGTGGGAAATCTTGATCATTGATTTGAAGGATTGCTTTTTTACAATCCCTTTTCACCCCTATGACAGACCGAAATTTGCCTTTACTGTGCCTGCAATTAACAATGCGGAGCCCGTAAAGCGATTTCAATGGAAAGTGTTACTTCAGGGCATGAAAAATAGCCCGACTATCTGTCAATGGTATGTCGCGCAGGCCTTGTCCGGAATTCGTGAGCAGTTTCCCGAGGCACTCTGCTACCATTATATGGACGATATCCTGGTGGCAGCAGCCACCCAGGATGAGTTGCGGAAGTTACAGCCTCGACTGCTCTCTGCCTTGCATTCCTATGGGTTGCAAGTTGCTCCGGAAAAGGTTCAACAACAGCCTCCTTGGAAATATTTGGGAGTCAAAATTTTGGATCCAACCATACAGCATCAAGAGGTGCAGTTCTCAGACACTATTAAGACTCTAAATGATGCCCAAAAGTTGCTAGGCATCATCAACTGGTTACGTCCATATTTGGAACTGACCAATGCACAACTTTCCCCACTTTTCAATATTTTAAAGGGGGACTCTGACCTAAACTCACCTCGACAATTGACTCCCGAGGCGCAACGAGTGCTGAATGAAGTGCAGCAAGCTGTTTCTGCTCATCAGGTTTATCGAGTAGATCCCTCTACTGATATCACTGTTTTCATTACTGCTCCAGTCCTCCATCCTACAGGTATCATTGGCCAGTGGAACAAACAATGGGATGATCCTTTGCACATCCTGGAATGGGTCTTTTTGCCCCATCAGCCAAAAAAGACAGCACCCACATTGTTCGAATTGATAGCCTGCTTGATAACTAAATGCTGATATCGGTGTTTACAATTGATGGCAGTGGATCCTGCAACGATTGTTGTTCCGGTATCACGGGACAATTTTGAATGGAGTCTTGCTAATAGCGCTCCTTTGCAAAGCGCACTGCAGAATTTCTCAGGGCAGATTGCTTATCATCTGCCCAGTCACAAATTGCTGCAGCTGGCAAATCCAGTCAATCTAATGTTGCGGCCAAAGAACAGCTGGGTGCCAGTTCACGGACCCACCGTCTTCACAGACGGTTCTGGGAAAACCGGAAAGGCCATTGTCACCTGGAAGGAAGGATCTGAGTGGCAGGTGCTGAAGGGCCAAGAGACAGGCTCTGCTCAACTGGTTGAATTGAAGGCAGTTGCCATGGCTTTTCAGCGGTTCTCTCAGGTGCCTTTGAATCTGGTCACTGATTCTGCTTATGTAGCAGACATAACCAAATGTTTGGATTGTTCACTTCTAAAAGAAGTCAATAATGCGACTCTGTTTTTGCTATTGTGAATCCTGTGGAAGGCGATTCAGGCTCGAGTGCATCCATATTATATTCTGCACATTCGAAGCCACACCAATTTACCAGGCTTTATAACAGAAGGCAGTGCCAGGGCTGACATGCTAGCCAACCCTGCATGGGTGGCACCTCAGCCTGACAGAATTGCGCAAGCCAAGGCATCACACAATTTCTTTCATCAAAGTGCGCATACCCTGCAGAAGCAGTTTCAATTGACGCCAACTGAGGCTCGTGACATTGTCAGTGCTTGTGCTGACTGCCACGGACTCGCTGCTCCTCTGCCATCCGGGGTGAACCCCAGAGGTCTAAAGGCCTTGCAGCTGTGGCAGACAGATGTGACACACATTCCAGAACTTGGCCGAGTCAAGTATGTGCATATGTCTATTGACACTTTCTCCTCAGCTATGTGGGCGACTGCTCATACTGGAGAAAAAGGTCGTGATGCCATTGCCCATTGGAAATTAGCCTTCTCAGTCCTGGGGGTGCCAGCCACTGTGAAAACTGACAATGGTCCGGCCTATGCCTCACAGAAGACGTGGCAGTTTTTACACCTATGGGGTGTAGACCACACATTCAATATTCCGCATTCTCCTACTGGCCAAGCCATTGTGGAACGCGCTCACAGTACTTTGAAGCGTGTCTTGGAAAGGCAAAGAGGGGGAATGCATGGGGAAACACCACAGAGTCGATTGGAAAAAGCTTTGTACACAATCAATCATCTTACAGTGCCACCGAATTAGAATAATCCTGTGATTTTTAACCATTTTCTCTCATTGCAGTCATCAGGCGAGTTGCGTTTGCCCCGGGCGAAGGTATGGGTACGGAACCTACTTACTAACACCTGGGAAGGCCCACATGAGCTTATTGCTTGGGGTCGAGGGTATGCTTGCGTCTCCACAGATACTGGGGTACGGTGGCTGCCTGCAAAATGCGTCCACCCAGACCTGTGGCTCCCGAGACAGAACCAGCAACCTCAAAATGACAACCAGGATGCCGAACACCAACCGAGTGATCCTTCTGATGATGACCAAGAAGCCGGTCCATCCACAAGCAGAGACTGAAACTTATTTATGGAGTCAGAGAGCAAGGACTTTGAAAGCATATTTTGTTGAAGTACAGATTTATATGTAGATTTAGTTTTATATATACTTTATCTAGAGTATTGCAAGGGGCCTCTTTGACCATCTTAATCAGCATCTGGTTCGGGCTCTGTTCGGTGGCTGGCCACCTCCGGACAGACCCCTTCTTGAGTTTCGACCAGGCTCTGTTTGGTAACTGGCCATTACCAAACAGATCCTTCATGCTGACCCACTGGGGCTCACAAGCAATGCCTTCTGTTCTTAAACAAAACAGGGGAGCTGTGGCTAGCACAGGTCTTTCCCATGAGAACATTCTTGTATGTTTTATAAACAAAGATAAAGTTTGGATGTTGTTGTTACAGTGTCTCGAGATTTGGACAGTTCAGGCCTGGCCAATCAGGCCTAGGGGGAGGTTTCTGACTGACCAATACCGGTGACCTCTGAAAAGTCTATATATATGTTGGATTCAAATAATAAAGCGCTTTTTTCTATGTGTCGGGGGTTGAGAATTTCTTCCCATTCCTGTTACTACGCAACAAATGGGAGCGATCAAGCCTTTTGTAAAAGACAAAGGCTAGGTTTGGGCAGGGCAAGGTAAGGGAGAGGCGGTCCTGGGAACGGACTCTCGTGGTTCGGACGCTGAGGGGAGAGGCTGCTGGCTCTTGGCTTTCCAGCTGCTACCAGAGGAAATCCAATTGTGCCCTGTTTCTCTTCTCTCCTGGCTGGGTGAGCTTTGATTCAATTTTTCTTCCCACTGGGAAGGGCGCGTCTCCCCGGGCTGCGTTTTCCCGCGGCTGCTGCCGGGAGAGTCCGGCTGCCTCTGCTGCCTGCCCCGCCCTCTGCCGCACGAGACTGCGGCGTCTGCTGTGACTGCAGAAATTCTCGCTGGCCGGAGAGAGAGAGAGAGAGCGCCCGCTCCTGCTGCCCTGTTCTCTCGCTGCCCCGAGCTGCTTTCGCTGCCCTCCGCGCTTTCTCAGCCCGTCCGCCATTGCAGCTCCCCGACGCTGACCTGACCCTGCGCCACAGCGCCACCTGCAGCCGCTCGGGAGTCATCGCACCTGCCCTGGCCGGCCGGGAGCTCAACAGCGCCCCTGCTGCTTGCAACCGTGATTACACCACACAGGAGAAGGTTCAGCAGCTCACGTTATCTGCTGTTTGGTTTTTCTGGTTCTAGTTGGGGTTTGCTATTATTGTTATTGTTTGTTTATAGATACTAGTAAAGAACTGATACTCCTTTTTCCCATACCTTTGCCTGAAAGCCCTTGATTTACAAAATTAAATAATTCGGAGGGAGGAGGGGAAGGAAAATCACATCCTCTGCTCTAGGGGAGGGTTCAGCCTCTCTTGGCAGACACCTGTCTTTCCAACCAAGACACTATGCCAAGCTAAGAATCCAGGTTTTCCTTCTCTGCTAGCGGCTCAACAGCAACAGGAGATTAACAGTCAATTATTGAAGGTTAAACGCTAACCTGGGACCCCTAGCAGCAGCTGTTCCAAACATTGCAAACCTGACTTCCACACTGCAGGCTTCTGCTCACGAATGGATGGCTGTGCTAGCTATAAAAGACATGTTTTTCATGGTACCAATTCGAGAGGAAGATAAACCCAAATTTGCGTTCACTTGGGAAAGATTACAATACACATTCAATCGACTACCCCAGGGCTACAAACACTTGCCCACTGTAGCACACAATGCTTTAGCAGAACTACTCCAACAAATAAAAATGCCAGAAGGAGTGCAAATGTATCAATACATCGATGATGTGTTAGTGGGGGGTAAGGAAGAAAAAGCAGTGAGAATTGCCGCAGAGGACATATGGAATAAATTGAGCGAGGAGGGAATAGAAATATCTATAACCAAATGCCAGGGACCTTCTAAAGAAGTGAAGTTTTGGGGGGTTTGGTGGGTTTCAGGGAGAGCTGTGATTCCAGAGGAAACTGTTACAAAATTAGACACCATACCTACCCCCACGACTAAAAAGGAACTGCAGCAGATAATGGGTACTTTGGGATACTGGAGAAAGCATGTTCCCAGGTTTTCCATAATAGCAAGACCCTTATACACACTAATGAGAAAAAAATCAAGCGTGGGAATGGAATGATGTTCACCAACAGGCTCTGCAAACATTAATAGAGGAGCTAAAAACTTACCAATCCCTTGGTCCAGTTCATCCCAGTGATCCCATAGTTGCTGAATGGGGTTTTGCTGAACATGGAACTGCCGAGAAACGGAGGCTTGACAATCCAATATGGGTTTACTACAAGCTTCCGTTTCTCGGCAAATGGTGACCACCGACGTGATATGAACAAAGGTCCTGCTCCCTGTCTGGCTGGACCTGTTTGGGGAACAGCACGGCTACGGCCGAGAATCCAGGCACTCGGCTCCGGACACCCAGGAGGGTCAAAGCAGTGGGGCGCACTGACCGGACGACCGTACAGACGAGATCCAGACACTGCCGGACTTGCGGGGTGGAAGTCCCACACGCACCGAGGAGGACAAGCAGCCGATAACCTCGAGGGGGTGGAAGTGAGTGCGCAATTCCGTAAATCGGGATGGAGAGGCAAGCTGCTCTAGAGATATCATTATGCTTTTTAGAAAAGCATGGACTCAGTAAAAGCATTCTGTCACAGTTTGCTTCACTAATCGTGGTGGGACAAGCCTATGGATTTCTTACAAATCCTGTTACAGTATTCAACCTAAAAGAGTGGTTAAATTATGGAGCTGGTTTACTTCTAGAGGGTGATAAAATTGCAAAAAAGCTTGGCAAACCATGGAGTAAAGTCCTAGCTTGCTTACAACAACCTGCAGAGCTAAAACTTGCGAGGGTAGCGGCACAGAAAATTGCGGTTGCAGAGAGCGGAGAGAAACTTGAGAGTTGCCGTTCTGTTTTTAACATGCAAACAACTCCAGCAGCTGCGGCGCCCCCCCCACCAGGGGGGAGGGAGAATCGTAGCCTTCTATCGCTCCATTGCTGCACAAACAAACCGCGGAAAAAGAACGACAGTTTCTGCCAGATCAGAGCCACCACCCGCAAAGCCGAAACGCACCGCAGTAGCAGAGAGAGCTCAGAGCAGCCGCGCCGCCCAGGAACAGCCCCGCCGCGCCCCATTCAGACTCTGCAACCCGAGAGCGAAACGGAAGTTACTCCAACCTCGGTTTCCTGTCAACTGAAGCAGAAGGCGGAAGTCGCAGAAGGCACCCCGATGGGCGGTGCCGCTGGCTGTCCACACCTCTTTCACCGCCTCCTGCTCGCTGGAACCACCACCAACACCGAGACTGGGATCGCCCCGCTGCGAGTGATACAAGCAAATGCTAACTGTGCTACGAGAGATTCTTTTCAAAGCTCCAAAAATCAATTCTTAACTGTATTTTCAAAGTACCCTGTTAATTGGTGCAACTAAGTTATAATTTAAACTTGTTTCCAGCTTTTACTAATGAGAAACCATTGTAACAACATAATTGTCCTGATGAACCTTAGTTACTAAAACCTTAAAGAAAAGCTGAATTCCTTGCTAAAAGCAATTTTAAAAGTGTCTATCCTAAGTATATTCTAGCAAAGTTAATTTTTGAACTATTTCCTCAAAGCATCATTTATCATTATGTGTATAATATCTTAGCTTTTAAACCAACTCAGTGTTTTAAACAAATTCAGTAAAACCCTTTTTAAAATAAAGTGAATATTAACTAAACAAAATATAAAGCTAGAACCATTACCCTTAAATCCTTATATCAAAACATCAAATGATTTACAAAAATTATTAAATGCAATTAACTGTGTAAAGCTCACCCTAAGCTTTACCCCATGTAAGTTATTTGCAGAAACATCCAAAACTACCTCACAAAGTAACTACCACACTAAATTTAAAGAAATATTTTTATTTATAAGTGTTGTTTGGGGCAGTGTTTATGTGTTTGTGAGTGTGTCTGTGTGTGTGGGTGTGACAGTGCTGTGACAAACATACTATAAATGTCGTTTGGCTTCTAAAGCGTTTTAAATTTGTGGACCAGGCCTATAAGTGAAAATATACTGGATAATTTGGGCTACCTGTTGAGTGCCATTAAAATTAAGCTCAAGTAATACCTTGATAAGCTTACCTAAGACAAAAGCTAAGCAGAGTCAAGAGAATAAAAGCACCACAAATTATATTAAATTTTAAATTTTGTTAAGTTCAAACACTATTAAAGTTAAGTGAATTTAGATTTTATTACAGGTATATTATGTTGTCTGTTATTTTACATTTCATTAAGCTTAAATTCAATTAACACTAAGTTCAACTGTTACTCAATATTTGTTGTTTTAAGTTCCATTAGTTTTAAATTCTATTAAGTTTGAATTCAATTATAGTTAAGTCTCTTAAGTGTTGCTCAATTTACTATTTATTAATTTTTAAGTTCTAGTAATTTTATGTCCCATTAAGTTCTATTAAGATTGAGTTCTGTTCACTTTCAGTGGTATTAACTTTGAGTTTTGACAAGTTTGTTTTTGCTATGTTGTGCTCATTTGAAGAACACAAGTTTTTGCTGCCAAAGCCTTGAACAAAAGCTGAATTTTGTTACAGTGTTGCTTAAGATAGTGTTTGTGTGTATGTGTGAATATTGCAGGCCTGCTGAAAGTGTTGTTTGCTTTTGAGTGTTTTAATGTGTAGATGAAACCTGTAACTGCTGAGAGTGTGGTTTTTGATTTTGAGAGTTTTGATGTATGAATGAAACCTAAGAGCAAAGTTCTACTGAATAGTTAAGTTACCTGTTAAATGCCTATGGTTAAGTATAAATTCTGTTAAAATTAAGTATTATTAGATGTAAATTTTAATAAGTTTTAAATTCTGTTAAGGTTAAAATTCTGTTAAGTTTTAAATTCTGTTAGAGTTAAGTTGTTAAAGTGATATCAACTTTGAATTCCATTATAGTTAAGTCCTATTTGTTAGTTTTAAATCAAATTTATTAAGATCAAGCTTTATTCATTTTCAGTGATATTAATTTTAAGTTTTAAAATTGTTAGTTTATATTATTGTTCACAAAAGCCTTGCAGTTTCATCTTCCTTAGTTAAAGTCAAATGATAAGGTCCACTGTTTTCAAATATTTCACCTCACCTTATATAATTATCTACCAAAGTGGTAACATGATAAAACACTCTCCTTATTGGTATTAATCAAAGCTTGTTTATAAGATGCTCTAAGAAAACCCTCCCAGTTAAGGCCTGGGGCTCTGGCCAAGCCTTAGTCCTGACTGGTTGGGAAATATGCCACCAAACCCAGGTGTTTCTGCACCAAAAATGTGATCGAGTCACCTTGACTCGCTGATTTGGACTTGTGAAAGCTGAACCCTCTTCCAGGTAAACTTGGAATCCTTGCCCGGGAAAGGTTCTCCAAGCCCTGCCTGTGGAATGAGGTTCCCCAGCAATTGCAGTCCCTGGGAGATAGCAGAGTAGTTAAATAATTGAGGATGTATTTTCTTAAATAAGCTTATTGTTTCATTCCATGTATTGTTACACCTTTGTGTCATTTTCATCTTTTTATAGAAAGAAACACATCTTGCCAAAAACAAAACGGGGGGAGTATAACCCCTCAAGCAATTAGACAATGCAATACTTATGCTAAAATTTTATGTATAGAAAAATGTAATTTCGCTTTTTAGAACAGTTATTGTTACTGTACTGATGATTCTAGATGTGTTGTTAAGGTCATTATGTGAATTCACTAACCTTAGCTTGCCTAATCTCTGTTGTTGTAGCATAGATTCCAGTGCAGCCCAAAACAAATTTGTGGGTCACTCTAGCCAACTTGACAGGGCAAAACATAATTTGTCTCTCTCTTTCGTCACCATACAATCCCTTTTCTACCCTTCAAAACAGAGCTGCGATAGATTTTCTCTTATTAGCTCAAAGCATGGCTGTGATGAATTTAAAGGTATGTGTTGTTTCAACCTTAGCAATCATGGTGAGTCAATACACAAACAACTGCAATGGCTTAAGGAGCATATGGCAAAGATAACAGTGCAAAAGGACAATGGCCTATTCGGAATTCCATGGGGCGACTGGGGTATAACAGGATGGCTTCGCTATATCTTGCAAGTAGGATTGGTGATTTTACTTGTCCTTGTTGGCATAGCGGTTATTCTACCTTGTGCTTTGCAATGCTTGAAAAAATCATTATCACAGACAGTGAATCAGCTTTGGCTTGCACAAACGCGTAAAGAAAACAGGGGAATTGTGGAAAGCTGGCTTGTAGAGAAGGGGCATGCCGACATAGACAAATTGCTTCTTAACACTTAAGACAAGCTGCTTCTTAACAATAGCCATATTCAGCCAACTATTGCTTAAGATGCCTGTGTCCAATCAGCGATCTAGGTCGCAATGACCTTGCTGCAACATAGAGGTTGTGGGAGCCGTCGAGAATGCAGTAATCACTAGCAAGAATGCAGAAATCAGGCATTATAGATAACATGTATCTATGTTTAAGGCAAGTAGCCAAACTTAGGGCGTGGAAGTATATAACCAATAATATTGTACGATTACAGAATATGCATGATCTAGTTAACTACACTATAAAACTGTATACTGCAGATCAATAAATTGAAGCTTGTAGTAAACCCATATTGGATTGTCAAGCCTCCGTTTCTCGGCATGGAACTTACTGTAACTTATTCCAAAAAGGACCTGTGGGACCGAAGCGTCCCCTGGGATTCAGTTCCACAGCATTTAAAGACACTGAAAAACGATATTCCAACTGGGAGAAGGGACTTTTATCTCTTACAAGATCCCTTAAACAAGTAGAGAAGTTTCAGCAGCAACAGCCTGTTAAGATTCAAGGACCCTTTAATTTGCTAGATAGTGTGAAGAAGGGCTGTGCTCCGCCTGAGGGCATCGCACAATGACCCACAGTACACAAATGGTTTGCATACCTTACAGGAATCACAGACCAGATGGTTATCACTGAAGGGCCTATAAAACCGACCAAATTACAAATTGCCATCCCCCCAGACACCCTGGCTCTGCAACAGCCATTCAAGAGTAGCCCAATAACAGATGCCTCTGGGCTTACCCCAAATTCTGAAGTGAAAGGTGTATGGTTTACTGATGCCTCAGCCAAACGTATTGATGGTAAATTGAAATACAGGGCAGTGGCTCTGAATATTGAAACAGGACAGGAAGTGATAGAGAAAGGTTTAGGAAGTGCACAAGTGGGAGAATTGAAAGCTGTGTTACTGGCAGTAAAGGAAAAGGCAGAGAAGGTGTATGTGGACTCTTTTACTGTGTGGGCTGGAGCTACACAATGGTTGTGCCAGGGGCAAGCACTGAATTGGCAAGTGAATGGAAAAGCAGTTTGGCAGAAAGAGGATTGGGAGTGGCTATTAACAGAAGCTCAGAATCAGAAAATCCAAATAGGCTGGGTTAAAGCCCATTCAAATGACCACACACTGCAATCATTTTGGAACAAAGTAGATAATCTAAAAAAAATAAAAAAGATAAAAAGTGATGAATTAGAGGACTCACAACACTGGTACAGATTAGCAGAATTTTTACATTGTAAGTTAGAACACACAGGCGAAAACACTCTCTTTTTTGCAGCACAAAGTAGGGGATGGTCAATAACCAGAAAAATGTGCAAAGACATTCTCACACAGTGTCCACAATGCCAGCTGAGGCTCAAACAAAATCACCCAGATCAAACACCACCTTTACACATCAAAGATAATTAGGCGCTTTGGTTGACCTGGCAAGTAGATTATATTGGACCTTTAAAAACCTCTAATGGTTATAAGTACATACTAACAGGAGTTGAAGTTGTATCTGGACTATTAAAGGCCTCAAAAACCAGACTGGCTAACACAGAAGCCACTATATCTCGACTCAGCGAGTGGTTTTCTAGCCTTCCTATCCCAGACTTTATACAGAGTGACAATGGATCACATTTTACCAGCACAGCAGTGTGTTGGTTTGAAAAACAAACCAGTGGGAGATCACAAGTCAAGATTGAAAATAAAAATAAGTGAAATAATACAAGGAAAAGCACTGACAAAGTCAGATACAACCTAACACCCTGTTAGGGTGGTAGTAGCAGTCCAACTGAAGTAGTCCAGTTGAAGCGGTGATCCTGTGAAGGGCCAGTCTCCAGCTGAAGATCCAGTGGTAGCTCTCGTCCTCTGGGAACCCAGTAGACAGGGCTCGCTCAGGCAGTTCCAAGGCCAGGTTATATCTACGTGGGAACACCTGGTTCCTCCCTCCTGGGCAGAGCATCCCACAATGGGATGAGATAAGTCCATGAGTCACACGGTGGGTCCCTGATGGCCCATTGCCTGTCATGCGGGGTGGGTCGTTAGCAGCTGATAATAGCTAACGGATGGCCCATTGCCTGTCATCCGGAGTGGGTCTTTAGCAGGTGATAACAGCTAACGGCCCACAGCTGGTGGTAATAGAATACTTAACTACATCTATATTGCAACTTAGGACATTATCCACCCCTTATTCTATTACCATTTACAGAGTTCTCACTCAAGATAAGGTCTCCTTGTGTTACACAACGGGTTTCCCCATCTGCCTTCATCACCCACCAAGTATAACCAGGTCCTTGGGCAAAAACCACTCCACAGATGGGTTTGCCTTTGCCTGAGGTGGGACTAATCTAAACAGTCTTTCCTAAGAAACCTCTTACGTGTACCACAGGGACTTTATCTCTATCCACTGTGTGCAAAGGTTTGGACTCGGCAGGACCGGCTCGATTGATAGAACCCCTTGTGTTAACCATCCAGGTGGCCTTTGCTAAGTTCAGTTCCCAATTTTTGAAGGTTCCCCCGCCAAGTGCCTTTAAAGTTGTCTTAAGTATTCCGTTGCACCGTTTAACTTTCCCAGCAGCTGGTGCATGATAGGGGATGTGGTATATCTATTCAATTCCGTGTTCTCTAGCTCAGGTGCTTATGAGGCCATTCTTGAAATGGGTTCTATTGTCAGACTCGATTCTCTCAGGGGTACCATGTCTCCACAGGACTTGCTTTTCTAGACTTAACATGGTGTTCCGGGCAGTAGCATGAGGCACAGGGTAGGTCTCTAACCATCCTGTGGTTGCTTCCACCATGGTCAACACGTAGCGCTTTCCTTGGCGGGTTTGGGGAAGTGTGATGTAGTCAACTTGCCATACTTCCTCATACCTGTACTTTGACTATCGTCCACCATACCACAGAGGCTTTACCCACTTGGCCTGTTTGATTGCAGCGCAAGTCTCACAGCTGTGGATGACCTGTGAGATGTTGTCCATGGTCAAGTCCACCCCTCGGTCACGAGCCCACCTGTATGTCGCATCTCTCCTTTGATGACCAGAGGCATCATGGGTCCAACGAGCTAGAAATAATTCTCTTTTGTGCTGCCAGTCCAGATCCACCTGTGACACTTCCACCTTGGCAGCTGGGTTCACCTGCTCGTTGTTACGATGTTCTTCATTAGCCCGACTCTTAGGTACATGTGCATCTACGTGTCGAACTTTCACAGTCAGCTTTTCTGCTCGGGCGGCGATGTCTTGCCAAATCTCAGCGGCTCAGATGGGTTTTCTTCTGCGCTGCCAGTTAGCCTTTTTCCAGCGATCTAACCATCCCCACAGTGCATTGGCTACCATCTAAGAGTCGGTGTAGAGATAAAGCCTTGGCCATTTCTCTCGTCCGGCAATATCTAAAGCTAGTTGGATGGCTTTAAGCTCCGCGACTTGGCTCGATCTACCTTGTCTCTCAGTAGCCTGTACAGCTTGTCGTGTGGGGCTCCATACTGCAGCTTTCCATTTCCGATCTGCGCTTACAATTCGGCAGGACCCATCGGTGAAGAGGGCATAGCGTCTTTCACTCTCTGGCAGCTCATTATATGGGGGTGCTTCCTCAGCACGTGCTACTTGCTCTTCTGTATCTTCTGAAGATAATTTAAAAGTCTCACCTTCAGGCCAGTTTGTTATAATTTCTAGAATCTCAGGGCGATTTGGGTTTCCAATACGGGCGCGCTGTGTGATGAGGGCAATCCATTTGCTCCACGTGGCATCAGTGGTATGGTGGGTAGAGGGAACCTTTCTCTTGAACATCCACCCCAGCACTGGACGTCGGGGTGCAAGGAGAAGTTGTGTTTCTGTGCCGATCACTTCTGAGGCGGCTTGGACCCTTTCGTAAGCTGCCAAGATTTCTTTCTCGGTGGGAGTGTAGTTGACTTCAGACCCTCTGTAACTTCGATTCTAGAATCTCAGTGGTCGACCTCGGGTCTCACCAGGCACCTTCTGCCAAAGGCTCCAGGACAGACCATGGCTCCCGGCTGCAGAGTAAAGCACATTCTTTACCTCTGGTCTTGTCCTGACTGGGCCCAGGGCTACCGCATGAGCGATCTCCTGTTTGATCTGGGTGAAGGCTTGCTGCTCTTCAGGGCCCCAGTGGAAATCGTTCTTCTTGCGGGTTATGAGGTAGAGAGGACTCACGATCTGGCTGTACTCAGGGATGTGCATTCTCCAAAAGCCTATGGCGCCTAGGAAAGCTTGCGTCTCTTTCTTGTTGGTTGGTGGAGACATCGCGATGATCTTATTGATTACTTCAGTAGGAATCTGACGCCGTCCGTCTTGCCACTTTACTCCCAGGAACTGGATCTCTCGGGCAAGTCCCTTGACTTTACTCTTCTTGATGGCAAAACTGGCTTCCAGGAGAATTCTGATGATTTTCTTTCCTTTTCTAAATACTTCCGTTGCTGTGTCCTCCCACACAATGATGTCATCAATATACTGCAAATGTTCTGGAGCCTCACCCTTTTCTAGTGCAGCCTGGATCAGTCCATGGCAGATGGTGGGACTGTGCTTCCACCCCTGGGGCAGTCGGTTCCACGTGTACTGCACACCTCTCCAGGTGAAAGCAAACTGAGGTCTGCACTCTGCTGCCAGAGGAATGGAGAGAAAGGCATTGGCAATGTCGATGGTCGCATACCACTTTGCTGCCTTGGATTTCAGCTCATACTGAAGTTCTAACATGTCCGGTACAGCAGCACTCAGTGGTGGTGTGACTTCATTCAGGCCACGGTAATCCACCGTCAGTCTCCATTCTTCACTGGACTTACGCACCGGCCATATAGGGCTGTTAAAGGGTGAGTGAGCCTTGCTGACCACCCCTTGGCTCTCCAGTTCCCAAATCATCTTATGGATGGGGGCCACAGAGTCTCTGTCAGTGCGGTATTGCCAGCGGTGCACTGTTGCTGTAGCGATTGGTACCCGCTGTTTTTCAATTCTCAGTAGTTTTACAGCAGATGGGTTGTCTGAGAGACCAGGCAGGGTATTCAGTTGTCTTATGTCTTCCGTCTCTACGGCTGCTATCCCAAAAGCCCAGCGATGTCTCTTTGGGTCTTTGAAATATCCACTCCTGAGATAATCTATGCTGAGGATGCATGGGGCGTCTGGACCAGTCACGATGGGGTGTTTCTGCCACTCGTTCCCAGTTAAACTCACTTCAGCTTCCAGTACAGTCAGCTGCTGGGATCCTCCTGTCACCCCAGAAATAGAAATGGATTCAGTCCCCACATACCTGGATGGCATCAGGGTGCACTGAGCACCGGTATCAACCAAAGCCGTGTATCTTTGTGGGTCAGACGTGCCAGGCCATCGGATCCACACAGTCCAATAGATCCGATTATCCCTTTCTTCTACCTGGCTAGAGGCAGGGGTACTCTAATCCTGTTTTTGGTGCATGATGTTCTTTTCCTGTAAATGTGTTCCTGAGGTCCCTTCAAGAGGACCAGTCATATTATCACTTCCATTCTGTCTGGAGTTCTGTCTACAAGAGACTGGGGCAGTGTTGTACCTAGATGAGCCTCCTGAAGTGGATGTTTTTTTTTTCAATTCACGTACCCGGGCTGCTAAGGAGGAGGTGGGTTTCCTATCCCACTTCCTCATGTCTTCCCCATGCTCCTGCAGGAAAAACTAGAGGTCACGTCGTGGAATTTGTCTTCTTTCCTTGGCTGGGGGACGTCTGCTCTTGATGGCAGAGACTCTGGTTGGTTTCGATGTGACATGGAAAAATCTTTCTTTGAACTCTTTCTTTAGTTTCTGGAGGCTCTCTTCAATCAAGCTCCGGACTTGCTTGGCCAGGTTTGTTTCTACTGATGAGACCTGGGTGCGTAGTGGAGCGGTGACAGTGTCCTCATAAATTCTCAGTTTGTTTGTTAACACGCCCACCTTGTCTTCGCCTTCCCTCTACTGCAGTGTTGCCAGGTAACGAGAGTATATCTCTGGTCCGAGCCGTGCGAATCTTAGCCACATTTGTGAAGTCCACTGGACATTATCTGGGTTCTTGGGGAATCTCTCGTTGTCCGAGAAAATTATCTCTAGCACGGCTAATTCCCTTAGGCACCGGACACTTTGTTCTATTGTGTTCCATTTTCTTTGGTGCATCTGGAGGTCTTTTTTGCAGAGGTATCTGTCCCGTACACTCGCCAGCAATCGCCGCCAGAGGCTGAGAGTTTCTTGGGTTTTTCTAATCCCCTGGTTAATGACCACATCCTTGGACAGGGATCCCAGTTGCCTGGCCTCACTTCCGTCTAGAATGGTGTCATTAGCGGCGGCATCCCAGATGCGGAGCAGCTAGGTTAAGATGGACTCGTTTGCCTGCCGGGTGAATTCCCTCCGTAGGTCTCGCAGCTCCCCCAGGGATAGAGAGCGAGTGATGATCTCTGGCTCTGTCTCTTCTGCTGGGTGAGATGGTCCTGCCGCATCCTCGTCAGTCGCTATGCGGACTGATTTGCTCTTGGATTTTTTTTTCCGGACGGGGGCAACTGCTACTGGCTTTAACTGTTCTGATTTGGTGATGGTCTGTGTTGAGACGTCGACTGCTCTTTTGGTTCTTTTCCTCTTGCCTGCTGATTTGCTTCATTTCTCCTCTTTAAGAAGAGAAAGTATTGTTCTGTTCTTCAGCATGAGGTACACGGTGCTGGTCGCAGAGAAAAAAGAAAACAGAACTAACAGGAAGATTATGCTATCTTTAGCATCTAGAGAGAACTCAATATTGTCAAAGACGGCTGTGCCCGGCCTGAAATGCTGGAAGAAACTGCTCTCTCCTCCTAGCCCCAGAGGGTGGGTGCGATTGCTGAGGAGGTCCCAGACGGAGCAGCTCAGGTTAGGCCAGGCAGACAAAGTCGAGTATATATACCGAATGGTGTTCATCACCTCACAGGTTATTATGCAATAGGCATAATAAACCAATAGAGCAATTCTCATGCTATGCCCTGATCGTAACAAGAGCAATACGACGGGCAGATAGTTTCCCATTTGAGGAAAAATATAGAGAGCGAGATACAGTACCCATGTAGATAAGCTGAGCATCATGGTGATAGGATTTCTGAGTTTCCCCAGGTCGTGCCCCACATTGGGCGCCAAAATATGTGTTGGTTTGAAAAACAAACCAATGGGAGATCACAAGTCAAGATTGAAATTAAAAATAAGTGAAATAATACAAGGAAAAGCACTGACAAAGTCAGATACAACCTAACACCCTGTTAGGGTGGTAGTAGCAGTCCAACTGAAGTAGTCCAGTTGAAGCGGTGATCCTGTGAAGGTCTAGTCTCCAGCTGAAGATCCAGTGGTAGCTCTGGTCCTCTGGGAACCCAGTAGACAGGGCTCGCTCAGGCAGTTCCAAGGCCAGGTTATATCTACGTGGGAACACCTGGTTCCTCCCTCCTGGGCAGAGCATCCCACAATGGGATGAGATAAGTCCATGAGTCACACGGTGGGTCCCTGATGGCCCATTGCCTGTCATGCGGGGTGGGTCATTAACAGCTGATAATAGCTAACAGATGGCCCATTGCCTGTCATCCGGAGTGGGTCATTAGCAGGTGATAGCAGCTAACGGCCCACAGCTGGTGGTAATAGAATACTTAACTACATCTATATTGCAACTTAGGACAAGCAGTACAGGATTGGGCCAGGAGGGAAGGTATCAAGTGGATTTTCCATACACCTTATTATCCACAGGCAAACGGGATGGTGGAATGGGCCAACAGTTTACTAAAACGGTACCTCAAACTGCAGAATTCTAACTGGGACAGACGGTTATTTTCAGTGCTGTACCAGATAAATAATAGAAATGGGGTGATGGGTAGCCCGGTTTCACGAGCTTTCTTAAGCCCTATGTCTTTCCAGACAACTCCACATGACAAAATTGAGACCTTTCAAAATAATCTAACAGTGGGCCAACAAGTTATGGTAAAGCTACCCTGTTGTAGTGTGCTTATGCTGTTCTAGAGACTTCTCCCTAGCAGAAACCTGTACCATCCCATGCTGTAATCTTATTGGTTTACCCCTTTCTCCTCCCTGGCTCCTCCCCTCTGGCTTCCCCTAGTTGGTTCTTCTGAGTAACCACGCCTCTGTTCCCTCTCTTGATAACCCGCTGCGAAAGCCTCCCTCGGGGTTCACCATCTTGGCTTTCCAGCACCCCGAACCCTCCCCCGCCTCTCCGTCCCTCTCCACCCTCCTCTGACCCTCGACTGTGGACCTTAATAAATCCCTGGAAACTTCAGATGGTGATCCTGCATTTCTTCCATCGCCACACCTTCACGGAGTCTCGCGTCCCCTGCAGCTCCACTGCCTGCTACAGCCATGTGTCTGTCTGGCATGTTCTGGCCACGGGCGGCCCCCTCCACATTGCGGTGTGGGGTGGCCGTTTGTGAATCGTGATTCCGCATTGCCGCACTACCCCAAATTGGGATTGTACCAATGATGCTGACAAATGCTCGAGGGCCCATGGCTACTGATTCTAATGGCCACCAGCATAAAATCAGTTCTTGATGGGTATTTTCCACATTTTAAACTGTAACAAATCTGGTTTTGCTCAGGGCAAAACCCTATTTCCTCATTGAAGCCTCGCAAACCGTCCCTATACTGCCCCCATGTGACAGCAGTTGAAAATAGCGACGTGTTTGCAATTACAGGCCAAAAGAGGGAATAACTATTCTCAGGAAAACATGTTTATCACTGTTTAAATTCTGCTGTTTTAGTTTCTTTAATAACATTAAATATTTAAGAATATCCTCACCAGATCAAAGACTAAGTGTGTGCCCCGGATGTGAGACAAGAAACGCTCAAGCAGAAGGAGAAAGAACTGTTTGCTACCTACACGGCTGTGAAGACTTCAAAAATTCCTGGGCTCTTAAAGAAAAGCAACATCCATTCCACATACATGGAAGACCAATGGGACTCCACACCAACCAGTAAATCCGTTGTAATCAAAATATTAATGACAATGCTGCTTATGTTTTTATGCCTATGGGTCACTGTTTTTAGCAATGCTGAATGGCATGTCAGCCACCCCGATAGAACCTTGCAATTAGTCATTGTAAAAGGGAAACCAGAAAGAAATGTCAACACTTCCATGACTCACTCTAACCTAACCCAAATAGAGCAAATGCTATCTAACCCATTGTCTTGACTTGGGCTTTCCTGCTTCTCGTAACAGGAGCAACTGCCACTGGCTTAGGCTCCCTTACTTCCTGTTCTATAATATCCGACAGTGTACGATAAGCATATGCCAGGGCCCAACATATTGCACTGCAGTTGTCTCTGCACTTCTCTTTCAGATACTTCCCCACCTCAGCTGGTCTCAGGATTTGTCCAGGGGGAAATTCCCAGTCTATTGGGTCAGAGAATTTCTTTAAAGTTTTACCTATGTCCTCCCATACTCCACACCATTCAAATTTCCTCACATCTGGATTAGGTGCTTGCTCCTGCTCAGCCCCTCTGGACTTCTCAGCCCTCATTCTGGTAAAGCTGAACATCATATACATGGAACCTACCAGGTAAAGCACCTGTACTACCAAGTTAAGGGTCTCTTTAACATCCAGGGGAAACTGAATATTCTCAAAAGATGATATACCAGATTTAAAGGGAAAGAGATGGGTGAGAAGCCAGGAAGCTTCACCCTCTACTTCTCTAGCAGGTTGGGTAATATTACTAACAAAACTCCAAAACAGGTTACTAAAACTAGAGGAGGAAAGTAACAGAGCATGTATATCTTTAACTGTTTCCCATACCTTCTTACAGATCGTCAGTATCACACACATTACTATAACAAGCTGGAGTCGTGTCCCTGATTGGTGGAAATTATACATTAGGGACGAGATTGCCCCTACCTGTTGGTAGGGAAATGTGGCGGCTACTTCTGAAGTCATAACCAGAAGTGCTTTAAATGCCACAGGAAAGTTCTTTCAGTGGGGAGAAGGGCTGTCTTGAGCTACACAGGAGATGAATTTGGGCTTCTGGAAGTCGACTCAGGCGAGAGAACGAGATGAGGTCTCTTCAGCTTTATTCGGGGTTACATAGGGGATAGGAAAGTTTGGAGAGAGATCTGAAGAGCCCTGAACAAAGGCTCTACAACAGGTTATAAGGGCACATAACTAGGCGGGTTTACAAGTTTTCAGAACAAATAGAAAAGTGAATACAAGTAATTTACAGTCTAAATTTACCAATGTCTAACTCTGAGATATGCATGCGTCGAGTGGTTGGAGAGAGATAACGGTCCATACTATTTGTAATACTTTTCTGGGAGGTTGTTGGGATAATCCATCTCTTCTTCACTTTCTTCTGGCACTTCTCCCATTTCATCCCAATCCTCCACATTCTCAAGGGCACTGAGTTCTATCTCAGCTGCTTGGGCCGTAACAGGGAAACAAACCTATGTGCCAAACAGACAGTATTACATCAAACAACCTCCCATCAAACAGCATAGTGACTACTGATGGCTGTAATTCAATACAAAGCATTTAAAACCAGAATGTAATTGTTAGAGGTTTTTCCTTCACTTTCTCTAACCCCACAAAAGGTGTAAAACAAGTAATCAAGGCCCCCTAAGTTGGGCGCCAAATATTGTCCTGGATTAATGATAAAACTCTCTCTCCTCTGAGAGCGAAGGGCCCCGACACCCCCTCCCCCACCCACAACAGAACCTCTTAGATGGAAGTGAAGAAAAAAACTATTTATTTAACAAAACCATGCAGAGTGCCCTGCAAGGCACAGGGGAAGGGGAAAACCAAGGTGAAAAGGAGTTATTAAACCTGATTAAAAAGTCCTTTTCCTCAGACGCAGCCCCTCTCCTCCTCGCCCCCCCCCGGGGCCAGGCGGAGCTCCCCGAGAGCTCTGCTGTCTGTTGGGGTAGAAGATACCACCTCAGGAACTGCTGAGGAGCTGAGTAGTTCCAATACAGCAGAACTCCACTGGTGGAAGCCATCTTAGCCTTCCCCCTGGAGAACACGATGGTTCCTCCCCAAATTATGTAAATCCCCCCAGCTGTAACCTAACCCCTGATTCCATCCATTCCTCCTCCCATTGGTTGTGGTGTTCCCCCCGCCTCCTCTCCCCTGACCCTCCAGACGTCCCTTTAAATGTAGACGGCTGGGGTGTCTCGCCCTCTTTTAGCCCTGGAACCCTTCAGAATAAAACTCTGGAACCTCCGGCTGACTGAGTGCTCTGAGTTCTTTGTCTTTGGTGACGCACGAGTTATCCAACTCCGTGGGTGAGTGAGAATATGTGCCTTACACCGGCACGGGTGTGAGAAGGGCTTTTCTGTACAGCACCAGGCAGTGCTGGCTGGAGTGATCTCTCGATAGCCATAGAGACACTTTCGGTAAATGCAGAGGCCTGGTTCCACCCCTCCTCCCCCTCCGCGTTAAGTGGCGCCCGAACAGGGACATAAAAAAGCCCTGAAAGTGTCTCGGAAGGCTTTATGCCATAGATGTCACGATCGGAGCAGCTACTTCCCTTGAAAACAGGTCTAAGTTTTATTAGATCTGTTTAAAGAGGCAGCCGAGAAATCTCCGTTTGTCTGGGACAGGAGAAATCGGCTAAAACCAGAGAACCACGCCGAAAGTTTTTTTTTACACTCTCGGAAGCCTCGAGGTGGTAAGTGAGGCTTTGCTGGGGTGAATCCTTCTTTTGTTTTTCTCCTTATTTTTTTCTTTCGGTGTTGGGAAGAATTTATTTGGGGAATATGGGTGGGAAGTTAACCCGTCCTCAATCAGAGCTTTATACCTCCCTTAAAACTACTCTTAAGTCAGATAATTCCCAGTTCTCTAAGGGGAATTTGAAATGTTTTGTTCGCTGGATTTTTAACATCTTTCCAAATGTTTCTGTAGCTGCTGTTCAATCTCTTAGCTTCTGGGATAAAATCGGACACGAGCTGACTGTTCTCACACAGGCTGGGGATCGAAAGGTTGCTAATTTTCTCCCTTTGTTTGTAGTGATTTATAAGTCTGTTAAGAACGCTAAGACTGAATCAGTTCTGCTGAAAAATTCAGACCTCTCTTGTGCTGCCTCCCCCGTGTCTGTTCCCTCCCCTGCTGCCCCCAAACCCTCGGAACCCCAGGGGGGAGAAGCGCTATCCCCCCTATCCCCCGCTCCAGCCGGGTTTGGCCAGCCCGGCTCGAGCCTGTCCCTCACCCTCTTCCCAGCTCCCCAAAACCTCCCTACCTTGACTCCATGTTTCTCACGAGACGGCACAAACCACGCGTTACCCTCCCCCCCCGCGGGTCAATATGGCGCGGCCCACGTGGAAAAACAAACTAGCATGCCTGATCCTTATCAGCCTAAAATTCCCGGGCTAGCATCGGCCCCGCCCCTTGCATCATCGGGTATCCCTGCGCCGGGTTCACCCCCCCCCGCGGTGTCGGGTGTCGTCCCTGTGTCGGCCCTGCCCCCCGCGGGGAGCTCCCACCCCAGCGCGGGTCCCTCCCTCGTTCACCCCCCCCTCCCCTGCAGTGCAACTCCTGCGGCCCCGCTCCTCCCCGGTTCCCACAGCAACGGAGCCGGCCAGCGACAGAGGAAGAGCCAGCCCCGCCGGCACCGGCCTCGGGCTGGCTGCTCTTCTTCGGATGAAGAAAGCAGCGATTCTGAAGAAGATCCCTGGCTTGAAATAGGCAAGCAGGCTGCATACGAGGGGCACTGGGAATTAGCCAACAAAATCTCTGTCACTGCTGCGCCTGTCCATAATAATAGAGCTGGAGGGAACCCCCGCTGGGATGCCCTCCCATATGCACAGATAAAAGAGATGTGCAAGGCAGGGAAAGATTTTGGGCGTAACTCCCCTTACTTTAAAAATCTACTCCAAGCTACCTTTGCTGCAAATGTACTGGTCCCACATGATATAAAGAATCTTATGGCATGCCTTCTGTCACCCGGAGAATACATGCTGTGGGACAGAACTTGGAGAAAACAATTAAAAGACCTCCTCCAGGTATATCACAGAGATCCCAACAGGGCTCACATAACACTGGATGATCTTTGCGGGGAAGGAAACCTGGTTAAACCCCAGGATCAGGCAAGACAATTGCCTGAACTGATTTTAGAAGATATCAAAAGAGAAGCTGACAGAGCTTTGCTCTCAACCCCCTCGGATTCCACTCCCTCTCTAAATTTCTCCACCATAAAACAAACTATCGATGAGTCCTTTATAAAATTCTTCGATAGACTAAAAGAGTCAGTTGAAAAGCAAGTTGGGAATCCAGAAGCCCAAAAGGAGCTGCTGCGTGCATTAGTTATGGCAAATGCTAATGAGAGTTGTAAAAAAGTCCTCCAAGCCCTTCCGCTAGACCCACCTCCTAGCCTCGATCAGATGATTGAGGCTTGCACCAAATTAGCATCTCCTGAGGCAGCCATAGCCCAAGCAGTTTCAAAAGGGGTAGCAGAAGCACTAGCAGCATCTCAAAAACCTCCACGGAGATGTTATAATTGTGGGAGTTTTGAACACATTGCCAAGGACTGCCCTAAACCAAAGTGTGTTAAGAGAAATACTAACAAAAATACTGAAGCTGTGCCCCCAGGCTGTCCCTGCCAGCATCACCATCAGAAGGACCAGGAAAACGAACATTGAAGCGCGGCACGGCTCCGCGCAAGGACACAAATTCTACAGCCGTCTCTCCCTGCCCTGCCACCCCTGCCATGGATGATAACTGCGCATCACACAGCAGAACGGACAAGAGACTCTGTCTTGTAAGTACTGATACACACCACTTCCGCAATGGAAATCAACAACACATATATGTGAGCTTTGAAAAACCTTTTGACAGGACTGTGGACATTCTAGTAGTCGGGGACACTAAGCATAATCCACCTAAACTTTTTATTTTACCTGAGGTGCACAAAATAGACCCCAATGGACAAGTACAAATTTCTGTCTCCTGTAACAACACTCCCTGGTTTCTATCAAAGGGTCAGGTGGTAGCACAAGCTATCATACTACCTGAAAACCACCCCAGGTGCCACAGAACACCTTCCATATGGTGGGCAGAAGTTGTAGGCGCAAACAAGCCCATGATGCATTGTAAACTACACAATGATAAATCCACTGCTTACCTAACGGGGATGGTAGACACAGGGGCCGATGTAACCATCATTTCTCGAGCAGAATGGCCCCAGGACTGGAAGACCAAACCAGCAGGCGGCAGAATCACAGGCATAGGAGGGTCAGCAACTTCCCAGAGGAGTACAAATAATATCATCATAGAAAGCCCTGAAGGACACACAGCCACCATCCACCCGTACGTAATTGACTCTGGTTTTACCCTCTGGGGCAGAGATCTCCTTACCCAGTGGGGGACTCAGCTGGTAATCCCACCTCCATCTCAGGATTTTTAGTTGGGGCCACTGGGGTGCACTCCACCCCGCCCCTAACCTAGAAGACAAGCGACCCCATGTGGGTGACCCAGTGGCCCCTAAGCACAGAGAAGCTCAGCGCTTTAGAATCCCTAGTAGAAGAACAGCTCGCCAAAGGTCATATTGTACCATCTAATAGCCCTTGAAACTCCCCTGTCTTTGTCATACAGAAACCTGGAAAAGACAAATGGAGGCTCCTCCAAAACCTCAGGAAAATCAATGAAGTCATTGAAGATATAGGACCCCTACAGCCTGGCCTGCCCTCTCCCTCAATGCTTCCTAAGAATTGGAAGCTTGCTGTCATTGACATTAAGGACTGTTTCTTCACAATCCCCCTACACCCAAGTGATGCTCCTCGGTTTGCTTTCTCCGTACCATCCCTAAACCAGGAAGCCCCCCAGCGCAGATACCACTGGTGTGTGTTACCCCAGGGTATGAAAAATTCTCCAACTATTTGCCAATGGTATGTGGCTCGCGTCCTGTCCCCCATCCGCAAAGAGTTTGCACGTTCTATCATTCTCCACTACATGGATGATGTGTTAATTTGTGCACCAAATGATAAATACCTGAACTTAACTCTAGAAAAAACTATTCAAGCCATTGAGAAAGCAGGGTTTGAGATCCAGCAGGAAAAGATTCAGCGTACCTGCCCGTGGACCTACCTGGGACTCCGCATCAGCGAACGGACCATCGTACCCCAGCAGCTCACCATTAAAGACAACCCAAGGACACTCCGGGACTTGCACCAACTGTGTGGTTCTATAAACTAGATTCGTCCTCTGCTGGGAATTACTACGCAAGACCTTGCTCCACTGTTTAACCTCCTGAAAGGCTGTGACCACCTGGACTCGCCCCGAGTCATCACAGAGGAGGCCCGGGAATCCATCGCTAAGGTACAGCTTGCCCTGTCTTCTCGCCAAGCCCATCGGACAAGTCCTGAGTTGCCTTTTAATTTCATCGTTCTGGGTGAGTCACCTAGGCTGTATGGACTGATTTTTCAATGGGACACTGCACAAAAAGACCCACTTCTTATAATAGAGTGGATTTTCTTACCACATCAGCCGCTCAAAACCATAACAACACGACAAGAACTAGTAGCCCAACTAATTATGAGAGCCAGAGCACGCCTCCGTACCCTTGCAGGGTGTGATTTCACCTGCATCTATCCATCATTGGAAAGTGAATCCTTAGCAAACATACTCCAAACAAATGAACACCTTCAAGTTGCTCTGGATAGTTATCCAGGCAAGATTTCAAATCATCATCCAAAACATAAATTATTCAATTCGGCTTTTCATTTAGCCCCAAAAGAACTCCAAAGTCGAACCCCTCTCAAGGCTCTAACTGTTTTTACAGATGGCTCCGGGAAATCCCATAAGTCAGTCGTGACTTGGAAGCATCCCGAAACGCAAGTGTGGGAGCACGATATCCAAATAATCGAAGGCTCACCGCAAATTGCGGAACTTGTGGCTGCTGTTAGAGCTTTTGAGATGTTTGAAGAACCTATTAATCTGGTAACAGATTCAGCTTATGTAGCTGGGGTAGTCGCCAGAGCAGAACATGCCTGGCTAAAAGAAGTGTCAAATCCTAAATTGTATAAACTGCTCTCAAAACTTGTTTTTCTGCTTTCCCACAGAAAGCAGCCGTTCCATGTGATGCATGTGAGGTCACACACTGATCTCCCTGGACCAGTTGCTGAAGGGAATCGGAGGGCAGACGCTCTAGCTATGCCGGTGAAAGCTCCTAACATTCCAGACACCTTTGCTCAGGCAAAGCTGAGCCATCAATTTTACCATCAGAATGTACCAGCACTGATGAGAATGTTCAAACTACCTCGAAACCAGGCAAGAGCAATTGTAGCAACCTGTCCTAGCTGTCAGAGCTACCAAGTGCCATCATTAGGGTCTAGAGTTAACCCCCGGGGTCTAGGCAGCTGTGAAGTCTGGCAAACAGATGTAACCCATGTCCCCCAGTTTGGCAGATTGAAATATGTACACGTTTCTGTAGACACATTTTCTGGAGCTGTTTTTGCATCTGCCCATGCAGGAGAAAAAGCAAGAGATGTTATACAGCACTTTCTCCTTGCTTTTGCTACCCTGGGTGTTCCTGCTGAGATAAAAACTGACAACGGTCCAGCATACATCTCTAACAAACTTCAAGAGTTTTTTAGCTCGTGGGGTATCAAACACATTACAGGCATCCCCCACTCCCCCACAGGACAATCCATAGTTGAGAGGACCCACCAGACAATTAAGAGGGTCCTAGACCAACAGCGGGGAGGGTCAGAACTCAATTCTCCCATTATGAGACTCTGCAAAGCCCTTTTTACAATAAATTTCTTAAACAATTCGTTTGAAGAGCCTGACCCCCCTGTGTTCCGGCATTTTACCAATTCGACCCAAGCCAAATTGAAAGAACAACCACCAGTGTTAATCAAAGATCCAGAAAGCCATCAAATATCAGGCCCTTTTTCACTAATTGTATGGGGGAGGGGATATGCTTGTGTTTCCACACCTTCAGGACCCAAGTGGATACCAGGAAAATATGTAAAGCCCTACCTCCGACCGTCAGTGACAGCTCCTGAGCAAGCGAAAGATGACACACCAGACACTGACAAAGAAACTCCAGACAAAGAAACCAGTGCCGCTTGGAGAAGACGTCGACGCAAGATTCCAGCCACGTGAACAGCTATTTGTGCCGCCTTCAAGCAGTTCCCCAAACCCACAAATCCCTTATCTGTTATCTTCATGTGTTTCCCTAACCCACAACCTTATTACCTGTGTCTTATGAAAAAAAGGGGGGATGAGGGGGAAAAAAGAAAGAAGTAACAGAAAACCATCTTTTAATGATTTTTGCTTGAAATCCCACAGAAAAAAGGACTACCTATACCTCTCTTACCACCATGCCTGTAATTGCCTACCTCTGCATTCTCCTGACCTCCTGCATCCTGTTACCACCAGAGGTTGTCGCATGGATTGTCCCTCAGCCAAAGACCAATATGTGGGTTACATTGGCAAAAGCACTCCAGCAAGACCATATGTGCCTGTCTATGGGCAGCGTCAGTGACCCACTTTCATCATGCCTGGTGGGGATCCCTCTCCACAAAGATGAACTGCCTTTTGCAAACGAGGTGCTCCCCCAGAAAGAAGCTTGGGAGAAATGGGTAAGCACGCTGGCAACAGCACCAGAGGAACCCCACGAATTACTATTATTGGGGTCCTCCCAGGCTACCCTTTGCCTCAAGTTTGTCTTCAGCCCGAAAAGAGGGATGGCATTATCCTGGTCAGAACACCAGAAATTAAGTCATAGTAGAAAAGCAACACCCCAGGGAAAGGTTTACTCTGTCAGTAATTGATGTCAGGATAAAAAGGTCATCCCAACAGAGTCATCTGTACACCCCAAAGCGCTGCCCAAAGGTATGTTCCTGATTTGCGGGAATCAGGCGTGGTCTGGAATCCCATCCCAGCTCCAAGGGGGACCGTGCACTCTTGGCAGGCTTTCTGTACTAGCACCCAACAAAACCCAAATTCTACATTGGAGAAACCATACTCGATTGGCCCGCCAAAAAAGAAATATACAACAATTAGATCCTAATTGTGATAGTGAAATTATCAATTGGTCATTGTCTAAAAGGATTGCTGCATCGTTTTTCCTGCCTGGAGTAGCAGCAGCAAAAGCCTTAGGTGAACTTAGCCACCTTGAGTGCTGGCTCGGAAAGCATGCTAACCTAACCTCGAGTGCCCTCTCTCAGCTTCTTGAAGATGAAGAAACCACCAGGCATGCAACACTGCAAAACAGAGCAGCCATCGATTTTCTTTTATTGGCCCATGGACATGGCTGTGAGGAATTCGAAGGACTGTGTTGCTTTAACCTGTCATCTCATAGCCAGAGCATCCACGCGACGATACAGAAAATAAAGGATCAAATCAAAGAACTGAAGACAGAAAAAGAAGCAGACTGGATTAGCGATCTTTTCGGACAGTGGGGACTTCAAGGATGGCTAGCATCCTTAGTCAAAACTGGACTGTGGGTGATCCTAATAATTTTCCTTGTTCTAAGCTTGTTCGGTTGCCTCAAGAAGTGTTTAACTAAGCAAGTAGGGGAGGCCTTTCCTTTAAATAAAGAAGGGGGAGTTGTTGGGGTAGAAGATACCACCTCAGGAACTGCTGAGGAGCTGAGTAGTTCCAATACAGCAGAACTCCACTGGTGGAAGCCATCTTAGCCTTCCCCCTGGAGAACATGATGGTTCCTCCCCAAATTATGTAAATCCCCCCAGCTGTAACCTAACCCCTGATTCCATCCATTCCTCCTCCCATTGGTTGTGGTGTTCCCCCCGCCTCCTCTCCCCTGACCCTCCAGACGTCCCTTTAAATGTAGACGGCTGGGGTGTCTTGCCCTCTTTTAGCCCTGGAACCCTTCAGAATAAAACTCTGGAACCTCCGGCTGCTGAGCGCTCTGAGTTCTTTGTCTTTGGTGACGCACGAGTTATCCAACTCCGTGGGTGAGTGAGAATATGTGCCTTACACCGGCACGGGTGTGAGAAGGGCTTTTCTGTACAGCACCAGGCAGTGCTGGCTGGAGTGATCTCTCGATAGCCATAGAGACACTTTCGGTAAACGCAGAGGCTTGGTTCCACCCCTCCTCCCCCTCCACGTTAGCTGTCCTCTGGCTCCCTTGGGTTTTCGGGTGACAAAGCAGATCAAAGAAAAGGGGTCCAAACGAAGAAAAAAAAAAAAGAAAAATAAAAAGAAAAGAAAAAAAAAGAACTGGAACAGAGCCCACTCCGACAGCCGTCCAGTGCGCAGTCTCTCCTGAGCGAAGAATTCTCCCCCAAAGAGAGGCTTGGGGAAAAAGTTTTCAAAACAACCCACGTTTCTCTTTGCAGCTGAACATAGCTAAAGCGACAGGACCACTTTTTTTTTTTTGAGCATATAAGCCAACAATAGGGAATAAAGGATTATCATAACATCACTCCAAGACACCCATGGAAAAGAAAAACCCATCTCAAATTAATACAGGCTGTAACCTTGATAGCCAATCAAAGTGATTGTTGGATCTGTTCTCAGTTTCCTACTCACACAGATGAAGGTACTCGGATGATGGGAATTCCCACACCAAGTATATTTTCCAATGGTATCCCTCCTGCCAAAATAATGCTCTTTCTGAGGGAAAAACAGCTCACACCATTATAAACCAGCAAATCCTAACAGTAGACATAGTGACTGTGGGAACCTCCTGTATTCACAGATGTCTAGAGGGACCAGGAGTGACTTCACTCCAAAAAATGAAGTTACCTGAATGTAACTGTGGTGTCAGGGTAGGAATTTATGCCAAGTGTCATTCATATCTGGACATAACTAAAAAAGGCATTTTAACCATGCAATGGTGGCCCATTCCAGACAGCATGGGATACTATTGGCTTTATGGAAATCAAGCTAGAAAAGCTCTACCCCCTTTGTGGGAAGGAATATGCACCATCGGTACAGTTGTCCCAGAGATAGACATTATTGACAAATCAGAATTTCCCTGAGGACACCTACAATCTTTTATAACAAGATACAAACGAAATTTAAATCCCTTAGTTGAGAGGCCTACTGGATTTCATAGATTTATAAGAGTGTTCTTACCATGGATAGGAATACCTGAATTAGAACAAGCAATAGTAAATACATCTGGAGTTATTGAACAAATAGAAAAACAGAAAGATTATGCAATCAGTGCCTTACAACAAGAAGGTACCAGCCACTCAAAGGTAGTTAAGCAAAACCAAATGGCTTTGGACTTGATATTAGCCTCCAAAGGTGGGGTATGCATAGTCATTAACACAAGCTGCTGTGTATATATAGATCAAACCCTCAGAATACAGACTGATCTAGAAGAAATTAGGAAAAACACTAAAGGCTTACACGAGATCCAGAAATATCAAGGAACAGATGTATTTGACTGGATAACCTTGTGGATTCCAAATTTAAGTCCAATCATGAGGAAACTAATTGGTGTAATAATTGTCGTTCTAACATTGGTAATCGGAATATGGATCATATTCCAAATTTGCAAAATTGGAATCAACAAAATATGTAAATCCAATGATAATCAGCTTCTCTAAAAAGGAGAAAACCCCAAAGAAATAAATTTAACTTTGTTCACTTAGTACTATTGAAGTACTAAATGATTTGACAGATCCAAGTGATGTCTATGTAAATACTTTATAGTTTCCTACATGTATTACTCTAAAATATCTATGCCTTTACTCTGACTGTAACAGTAGGAAAAGGGGATTGTATCCTAAATATAAGATAATAAATTTAAATTACATATCTACCTCTTCAAGTATAAAAATGCCAATTAGAATTACATCCTAAATAAATTAAACAAATTAAAATTTATTGTATCCCCTGAAACAATCAAACCAATTATATATATATATTGCTCTACCTCTATATGTGTATTTGTTTAACACTTGATATGTTAACACTAAACTCCATTGGAAAAAAAAGACTAACTGGAAAGCACAAGAGGAGTGAAAGACTCACCAACCATTTACTGGACTCATTCAGTTGCTACAACCAAGAAGTTACCTCCACAGACTCTTCTTTGTTCCTGATTTTCCTATAATCTCAAGACTCAAGGGGTGGAAAACAATCTACCCTACATGGACTAATATCAATATAAATGACTTGTTAAATTGTCTCCAATTACTATAGACATTCTGAAGTTAATGCCATATTTTATAATCTCTTAGTTGTTACTACTAATATTTCTTAAAAAAAATATATATATTGTGTTACATAATCTACTACATGAACCCACAAACTGAAGCAACAGCAAGTGCTTCCTATTAATATCAATAACATAGGCAAAGTTCTATTAAAGAATAATAGATGCCTGATGGGTTTTTGTCCTTTTTATTTTACTTTTATACTCTCTTTATATATACATCCTTTATATATAACCTTTTACCCTTCCCCATTCCTGTACTTTTTACTCCCTGTATCTTAACCCTACATGTTTATCACCCTAGTACCCTTGCCCTGCTCAGAATCCTTTGGGGAAGACGAAACATCCCCACAATCTCAAAAGCATGAAGTACCAACCTTGAACAGGGCCCCCATCACTGAGACATGTTTTTGTAAACTAAGTAGTAATCTTTTTGGGGGGAGGTAATTTTAATAAGGGGGCAATTACTTCATTTGTTAGACTTCTTATTGGAGACTTTTAGATAGGTATTCTAATCTAGGCTGTCCATAAATTGTATACGGGGGATATCGTCGGGGGCTGGCTTGTTCGTCGGTGTGCATCTGGGATCCTATTAAACCAAGGTAAAACCCCTTTCCTATACTGTGCGTCTGCGTCTAAAAAGTTTTTTACCAGTGATTTAAGGCATCAGTTCTGGTGAGCCAGGCAGGAGGAGAAGGAACCCCGGGTTCTGATTTTGGACCGAGAAACACCCCGCTATATCGCCCCCACTTGCCGGCACTAGGGGAGGGAAGCGGTGATTCAGGATCGAAATCCAGGAGTTTTCCGAAGACCCTACCGCAGAAACATAGCTGGAGAGGTAAGATCAAAGGGGTTGTTTTATGGTTTTATAGATAGCTAGCTAGCATCTGGGGATATCTCCAAGGGTGGGAGCGTGGCCAGGGGGGCCATAAAAAGGGGTTTTCTTAACCACTCCGCTCCCACAAGGTGGGGGACTGTGAGGAGAAGGGGACGCTCTTCGCTAATACTCACAGCGAGCCACATAGGGCTCACGGGGGGGCTGTGGCTCAGAGGGGGCTTCGGCCCACAGGTTGGGGTGTGGGTTCAACTACCAAAGTTCGAATCCCGCCAGGGTTTCTAAGCTGAACACGTGTGGTTTTCAGGCTTGCTTTCTTTGCTCTGCTGGTTTGTTTCTGTGCTGATCTATAGGTTAGGAACCTTTTCCTACTGTTTCTTTCTGTTTATAAGTAAGATATGGGTGGTGTGTTATCTACCAACCCAAAAATCCTGCAGGATTCCCTGCTGGGTTTGATTTTGAAAAACTGAAATCTGCTGACAGTACGAAGTGTTGATTTACATTCGGGTGAATTAATTAGACTCTCACTGTGGGTATGGCCTGTGTTGAAACTGGAAGGGAGGAGTAAATGGCCTCGGTTGGGCAGTTTAGATAATGAACTTATTACAAAGTTACTCATAGAACTCCAAGTTCAGGGCAGGTTTAAGGAGTTAAGATATGCAGAATTGTAATCTATATTTCTAAATCGAGAAGAAGCTTATAAGCAAATGAAAGAGAACCGCTTTGAGATGGCTTTACAAAAATTAGAAAAGAAAAAAGATAGAAACAGCCTCCGACGAAAGATGAGGAGATAGACATGACAGACACAGATTTGGTGGCACCAGCTTTACGCAGGGGGGCATCACACCATCCGTAACAGGGGCCGGTGCCCCCTCTCCTCCCCCCTCTTCCTCCTCCCTCTTCTTCCTCCTCCTCCCCCACCGCCATTCTGGCCGTCTGCCCCCCCCCCTTCACCTACTTTATACAGCACGGGGAACTGAGGAGGTGTGGCCTCCTCCTCCCCCACTGCCACCATCCCCCGACCGTTCTGACAACGAGGATGAGGGCAGGAGCAGGGGCGGAGACAGGGGTGGAGGCAGGGCTGGAGACAAGGGTGGAGACAGGGGTGGAGGCAGGGGTGGAGGCAAAGGGGGGGACCAGGGCGGAGGGAAGGGTGGAACCGGGACGGACCAGGACAGAGAGGGAAGCACGTCTGCTGCTGGCCCCTCCCAGACTGGGGAAAGGGGGGACGGCGGGCGGCACCCTCTCCACAGCTCCACTAGAGCTGAGAGGGGAAAAACCCAAATCAAGCGTGAGTCAGACGAATCCAGTGTAGATGTAGATAGCTCGGAAGAGGAAGGGGAAACCGAGGCTGAAGCTGCAGGCAGCGAACCTGCTGGGAAGAAAAGGGGGAAAATAGCCCAGGAAGCTGTCAGAGCTGCCAGTCCGGTAGCAAAACGTACTAGATCTAAGAGAGATGAATCAAGGAAGGAAGAACCTGCCCTGGAAGTACCTCTAAGGCAGGCTGTCAGGAATCAAGGGATGGTTTATATCAAAACTCCTTTCTCCCTCGGAGAACTCCAACAATTGAAAGAGTCAGTCGGAACATACAGAGACAACCCAGAGAAAGTAGCCATGCGGTTTGAATTAGCTATCAAGGCACAAAACCCAGATTGGAGTGACCTAAATGTAATGTTAGATGAAGTACTGGATAGTACAGAAAAGGAGATGGTTATCAAGGCTGTTGTAAATGCTGTGGAAACCCAAATTGCAGCTGGAACCATTCAAGGACCTGTTGGTAATATTTTTCCCTTGATAGATCCAAGTTGGAATCCCAATGTGCCAGAGGAAATGGCCAAATTAAAACAGTATCAAAAGTGGATAGTTATTGGACTAAAATGTGCTATTCCTAAAGCAATTAATTGGGCCAAAGTATATGAAATTAGGCAAGGTCTAACTGAGACCCCCACAGATTTCCTGAACAGGCTCAAAGAGGCTGCACGGAAGTACACAAACTTGGACTTGGATTCCCCAATGCAACAGTCTCATTTAGCCTACATATTTGTAGGCCAATCTACACCTGATATAAGGAAAAAGCTGCAAAAATTGGATGAGTATGATATAAATAGGTTGTTGAATGTAGCCTGGAAAGTATACCAAAATAGAGATTCAACAGATAAAGATACTGGTAAACCCCACTACAAGAAGAAACGGTCAAGAGAAAAGAAAGGGTCCGCCTCACCCTCCTCTAGCCGAGGACCAGTGTGCCATCTGCAAGAAGAAGGGACACTGGAAGAACGAGTGTCCAATGCGGGCAAAAGAGACGCCCACGTCTTCTCAATTAGCTGTGAATGAGAATTGACGGGGACCGAAGGCATTATCCACCCCAGCGGAGCCTTCGGTTATAATTAAGCTGGGGAAAGATGATGTTGAATTTTTGGTTGATACGGGGGCAACATATTCTGTGTTAAATACTTTAAAGGGGAAACTGAGTCAAGATACTGTAGATGTGATTGGTGCCACGGGGGTAAGTGAAACAAGGCCTTTCTTTCAACCTTTAAGATTTAAACAGGGGAAACATTGGATGCCTCATCAATTTTTATATATGCCAAATTCTCCAAAACCATTGTTGGGCAGAGATTTATTGGAAAAATTGGAGGCAGAAATTAAATTTTCCAAGGAGGAGGGAGTGAAAGTTATAATTCCTGAATCTAAATTTGTCGAAGCAGCTACTATTCTTATCCAGGAATGTTGTGGAGAAATTCCTAAAGAAGTTAAGGATGCGGTTATTCCAATAGTATGGGCCAGTGATTTTCCTGGGAGATCCAAAAGAGCTGAACCTGTGAGTATTGCACTCAAAGCGGGAGCAACACCAGTAAGGCAGAAAAAATACCCTCTGAAATTAGAAAGTCGTAGGGGACTAGCACCTGTAATTGAGAAATTTCTCAAATTCAGGTTGCTAGTGGAATGTGAGTCCAAATACAACACACCCATCCTGCCAGTAAAGAAGGCTGATGGTAAGAGTTACAGGCTAGTGAAGGATTTGAGGGCAATCAACAAAATTACAGAGGACATACATTCAGTTGTACCAAATCCCTACACCTTTCTGACCAGACTAACAAATGAATTAGGGTGGTTCTCAGTCTTAGATCACAAAGATGCCTTCTTCTCTATTCCAACCCACAAAGATAGCCAGGAGCTTTTTGCTTTTGAGTGGGGAAATCCTGAGACAGGAAGAAAGACTCAATTAACTTGGACAGTGCTACCCCAAGGGTTCAAGAACAGCCCAACAATATTTGGACACCAGCTATCAGAAGAACTGGAGGACTGGAAAAAACAAGAATCAAAAGGAGAAATCCTTCAATATGTTGATGACATCCTGATCGCAGCAAAACCACGAGATGACTGCATCCAACTCACTGTAAGTCTTTTGAATTTTTTGGGCATGGGCGGATACCAAGTCTCAAAGGAAAAAGCACAGGTTGCCAAAGAAACTGTAGTATACCTGGGGCTGGAAATCTTCCTTGGTCATCGACAACTTAGCAGAGAACGGAAAGAAGCTATCTGTCAGCTTCCAGAGCCCCACACGGTGAGAGAGATGCAAGCTTTCCTCGGCATGGTAGGTTGGTGTCGACTTTGGGTGGCAAGGTATGGAATGCTAGTAAAGCCTCTGTATGAAACCCTTAAGACAGCTGAAAAGGGAACCATTAACTGGACAGAGAAAGCGAAAGCTGCCTTTAAACAATTAAAACATTCCTTGATGTCTGCTCCAGCTTTAGGGCTGCCAGATTTAACAAAGCCCTTCGAACTATTCACATACAAGCGGCAGAATGTAGCTCTTGGGGTGCTAGCACAATATCTTGGGGATCAGCGAAGAGCTGTGGCCTATTTTTCAAAACAGCTAGACAATGTTAGCCAAGGGTGGCCGGGGTGTCTGAAGGCCGTGGAAGCAACTGTCATCCTAATCCAGGAAGCTCGGAAATTCACCCTTGGGCAGCACATTGTCGTGTATGTACCCCACGCTGTGATTTCTGTGCTGGAGCAAAAGGGGGGACACTGGTTATCCCCTAGCAGAATGCTTAAATACCAGGCTGTATTGTTGGAACAGGATGATGTCACTCTAAAAACAACATCTGTTGTAAACCCCGCAATGTTTTTGTCATCCACACTGCTCGATAACGTGCCTGAGCATGACTGTTTGCAGACAATAGAAGAAACCTACTCCAGTAGACCAGACCTGAAGGATGTGCCTCTGGAGAATCCAGATTGGGAACTTTTTACTGATGGAAGCACTTTCATACGGAACGGTAAGCGTATGACAGGCTACGCAGTGACCACCATAGATGAAGTAATTGAGGCAAAAACCTTGCCTTCAGATGTATCATCACAGAAAGCTGAACTGATTGCACGGACCAGAGCTCTAGAACTGAGCGAGGGAAAGAAGGTAAATATATGGACTGATTCCAAATATGCATTCAGTGTTGTTCATGCCCATGGAGCTATTTGGAAAGAACGTGGCCTGCTGACTGCTCAAGGTAATGGCATTAAACATGCCAAACAAATCCTAGCACTCCTGCAGAGCATCTGGAAACCTACAGAAGTAGCTGTCATGAACTGCAAAAGTCATCAAAAGGGAAAGACAACTCCTGAAGTGGGAAATCGCTTTGCTGATGAAATGGCAAGAGGGATAGCAGAAAAAGGCATTTTCACAATAGTGCCATAGAAAGAAGTAGATCTGACAGGGTTTGCTCCAAAATATGATCAGAGTGACCAAAAGCTAATTAAATCTCTTAAGGCTGAAATTAAGGAGGGTGGGTGGGCTGTTACACCTATGGGCCAGGTTGTAGTCCTACCCCCGATCCTTCGAGAAATAGCACAAAGAGAACATGAGAGTACACACTGCGGAACATAAAACCTTTTAAAACATCTAAAGAAAGTAGTGATAGGGAGAGGGATGACTGATATCATGCAGTCTGTAACAAGCAAGTGTGAAACCTATTGCAAAAACAACCCTGACACAACTAAAAGAGTAGTGTTAGGAGTGACCAAGACAGGGCATCTCCCAGGAGATTACTGGCAAATAGATTTTGCTGAAATGCCACGGAGGGAAGGATACAAATATGTATTGGTATTGGTTGATACATTCAGTGGATGGCCTGAAGCTTATCCCTGTTGCACCAATGCAGCAAAAGAGGTAGTAAAAGCCTTGCTCAATCATATAATTCCAAGATTTGGGGTTCCCTTGGGGATGTCATCAGATAGGGGACCACATTTTATTGCAACAGTAGTTGGGGAAGTTAGCAAGATCCTGGGACATACTTGGGACCTGCATACACCATACAGGCCCCAAGAAAGTGGCAAGGTTAACGTATGAATGGAACCCTCAAAACCCAGATTGGAAAAATTTGTCAAGAAACATCTATGACATGGGTTCAGGCTCTGCCTATAGCCTTACTGAGGGTCCGCACACAACCAAGGCGGAGGGACAACATAAGTCCCTATGAAATTCTATATAGCAGACCATATCAAGTTCCACACATTCCAGGTGAAATTCACATGAGGGGAAAAATTGATTTACAGAAATACTTAATGGCTTTGAGTTCCACTTTGCAGAAGCTCCAGAGATTCATTGTCCTGTCCAAGCCTATAGGATTGGACATCCCTGCCCACCTGTTTCAGCCTGGAGACTGGGTCTACATCAAGTGGTGGGACAGTGACCCCTTGCAACCCAAGTGGAAGGGACCATTCCAAGTCTTGCTGACCACCCTCACTGCTGTCAAGGTGGCTGGGAAAGGACCGTGGATCCACTATTCCAGAGTGAAGAAAGCTTCTGCTCCTGAGACTACCGAGAAAACAGAGACTGATACAAATCAAGATGATGGTTAAATTGTTCCTTACATGTATGCTGTTTTTCCAACTGGTAACCATGACTCAGGGCTCAGCCCAGGAGTTGCACAATACTGTGATGCAAAACGTATCCAAAGCTCTTAATATGAGCAATTGCTGGATCTGTACTCAATTACCACCTCTAAATGGGAAGGGGAAATGGTCATTGATTGGTATTGCAGTGGAAGAGGAACATACAGAAAGGTGGCAACGGATCGGGCCCAATACCACCTTGCTGCCTCCTATACCCCTGAGCGGCCTGATGGAACGTGGGAACTATACAGTTTTCTGCGTGCTCATGAATGCTACAGGAAAGGCCATTCTTCCACCATATTGTCATAAGACCAACTTTAGAGAAATACTTAACCCAAGATCTGTAACAAAAATGAGGTTGCTGGGATGGAGATTGGTTCTGCCTTTTGGGACGGGAGTGTATTAGATATGTGATGATAAGGCCTGGAAAATTCTACCTGTAGATAGAGACCAGGCCTGTGCCCTCAGGGCTGTAATTCCAAATATAACCATATTTGACCAAATTGAAAAACCATGTAAGAGAGAGAAAAGAACTCTTAATCCCCTCATTGAACGTCCCACAGTTTTCCATAGTATTGTGAGAGCCCTCCTTCCCTCTTATGGGATAGTTGAATTGGAAAGGGCAATCATGAATATATCGAGTGTTATTGAAAATATTGAAAAACATACTGCTGATGCAATTATAGCTTTGCAAGAAGAAGTCCATGGCCTGTCAAGGGCAATGACACAGTACGGGATAGCTCTCAAATTCTTCCTCGGCGCTCATGAAGGGGTATGAGAAATATTATTAACGGCAGCTGTTGTTCCTTTGTGGACCAGGATGGGAGAATCAGAGAGGATTTGGAAGAAATTTGGAAGGGAACTCAAATTCTACATGAAGTGGGTTCAAGAAATTACACCTTGAAATTTGACCAAATCGTCCATGCCCTCACTTCATGGTTGCCAGATTGGGCCTGGGTGAAAGAAACATTTATAATTATTGTAATTGTAGTTATTATTTTTGCCATAGCTAGTTGTGTAAACCGGTGTTGTAGGTAGAGTAGTTTAGAGACTAAACAAGGTAAAATCTTGTTAGTCCCCAGAAAGGGGGGAAATGATGCCTGATGGGTTTTTGTCCTTTTTCATTTTTTTTTTATACTCTCTTTATATATATATCCTTTATATATAACCTTTTACCCTTCCCCCTTCCTGTACTTTTTACTCCCTGTATCTTAACCCTACATGTTTATCACCCTAGTACCCTTGCCCTGCTCAGAATCCTTTGGGGAAGACGAAACATCCCCACAATCTCAAAAGCATGAAATACCAACCTTGAACAGGGCCCCCATCACTGAGACATGTTTTTGTAAACTAAGTAGTAATCTTTTTTGGGGGAGGTAATTTTAATAAGGGGGCAATTACTTCATTTGTTAGACTTCTTATTGGAGACTTTTAGATAGGTATTCTAATCTAGGCTGTCCATAAATTGTATACGGGGGATATCGTCGGGGGCTGGCTTGTTTGTCGGTGTGCATCTGGGATCCTATTAAACCAAGGTAAAACCCCTTTCCTATACTGTGTGTCTGCGTCTAAAAAGTTTTTACCAGCGATTTAAGGCATCAATATCAACATAAATGACTTGTTAAATTGTCTCTAATTACTATAGACATTCTGAAGTTAATGACATATTTTATAATCTCTTAGTTGTTACTACTAATGTTTCTTTTAAAAGATATATATATTGTGTTACATAATCTACTACATGAACCCACAAACTGAAGCAACAGCAAGTGCTTCCTATTAATATCAATAACATAGTCAAAGTTCTATTAAAGAATAATACAATTTGGGAAAAAAATGTATACTAAAAAATTTAACAATAATATATATATATAAAACGTGAGTGCTTTTATAGCATGGAGGCAAGAGACACCTGCACTGTCACTTCATGAGGTAAAAGTAGTGCCTTTTGGTCACAGGGGTGGAGTGTGGCAGGACATTCCCCCCCCTCCTCTCTCTCTCTCTGCTCGGTTGCAGAAGATAGATGATCCAGTTAGGTTAAGAGCCTGGCAGGGGTTATCTGTTGACACCCGAAAGTCTAAAACTCCTACCTGTAATTCATATTTTGGAATGAAGAGAGAATGTGGGAAAAT
>NC_139510.1:13754751-13838640 GCF_008360975.1 Lichenostomus cassidix
CCCCCCCCTCATTCGTTTGCAGAAGATGGATGGCTCAGTTAGGTTAACAGCCTGGCCGGGGTTACCTGTTGGCACCCGAAAGTCTAAAACCACTACCCATAATTCATATTGTGGAATGAAGAGAGAATGTAGAAAATAAACAACGACAATTTTTTGGTGACCACACAAGGGACAGTTTTATCCTATAAAAACTCACGGTTTTTCACAAAAGGTAGAAGCTTTTCTACATGGATACTGGAGCGTGAGGAAAAACTTCTCCCCAGATTTTGGACGCAGCTCTGTGGTAACTTCTTGCAAGATTCCAAGCACCAAAATTGGATTTTGGTAAGATCATTGGTTTCCTAAAATTGTATTCTTCTTTGCTAGCAATAATAACAATGATAGGTACCTTTTAAGCACTGTATTGTTTTGGCTATCCATAGTCTTCCTATTTTGGTGCAATATAATATATATGTTTGTTTAGCTATGAGTAGCTTTTCATATATTGTGTAGTAATAAGTTGTCTGGCTCTTTGCTCCGCTCTCTCTTGTGTCTAATAAATAGTAATCCATTTTATATTAGACCTAATCGGCTGTCATTATAAGGACTTGCAAGCAAGACTGGGTTTTTGGGGTGCTGGTTGCCCTGAATAGGTTGATCACTAGTTGTCATAGGCCTAGGCAGCTGGTAAAATCTATCTACCCTTTGTCTCCACTCATAACACTAATCCAAACAGTCTTTCCTAAAATACCTCTCATGTGTACCACAGGGACTTTATCGCCATCCCCTGTGTGCAAAGGTTCAGACTGGGCAGGACCGGCTTGATTGATGGAGCCTCTTGTATTGACCATCCAAGTGGCCTTTGCTAATTTCAGTTCCCAATTTTTGAAAGTCTCCCCGCCAAGTGCCTTCAAAGTTGTCTTAAGCAGTCCATTGCACCGTTCAACTTTCCTGGCAGCTGGTACATGATCGGGGATATGGTATATCCATTCAATCCCATGTTCTCTAGCCCAGGTGCTTTTGAGGCCGTTCTTGAAATGGGTCCCATTGTCCTAATCGATTCTCTCATGGATGCAATGTCTCCACAGGACTTGCTTTTCCAGGCCCAAGATTGTGTTCCGGGCAGTAGCATGAGGCACAGGGTAGGTCTCCAACCATCCCGTAGTTGCTTCCACCATGGTCAGCATGTAGTGCTTTCCTTGGCGAGTTTGGGGAAGGGTGATGTAGTCAACTTGCCATGCTTCCCCATACCCATACTTTGACCATCGTCCACAGTACCACAGAGGCTTTACCTGCTTGGCCTGTTTGGTTGCAGCGCAGGTCTCGCAGCTGTGGATGACCTGTGAGATACTGTCCATGGTCAAGTCCACTCCTCGGTCACAAACCCATCTGTACGTTGCATCTCTCCCTTGATGACCAGAGGCATCATGGGTCAAACGAGTCAGAAATAATTCTCCTTTGTGCTGCCAGTCCAGATCCACCTGTGATACTTTCACCTTGGCAGCTTGGTCCACCTGCTCGTTGTTACAATGCTCTTCATTAGCCTGACTCTTAGGTACATGTGCATCCACTTGTCGAACTTTCACAGTCAGCTTTTCTTCCCGGGCGGCGATGTCCTGCCAAATCTCAGCGGCCCAGATGGGTTTTCCTCTGCGCTGCCAGTTAGCCTTTCTCCAGTGATACAACCATCCCCACAGTGCATTGGCTACCATCCAGGAGTCGGTGTAGAGATAGAGCCTTGGCCATCTCTCTTGTTCGGCGATATCCAAAGCCAGTTGGACAGCTTTAAGCTCCCTGACCTGACTCGATCCACCTTGTCCCTCGGTAGCCTGTGCAACTCGTCGTGTGGGGCTCCATACTGCAGTTTTCCATTTCTGATCTGCGCCTACAATTCAGCAGGAGCAATCGGTGAAGAGGAAGTAACATCTTTCATTCTCTGGCAGCTCGTTATATGGGGGTGCTTCCTCGGCACATGTTACTTGCTCCTCCCCTTCTTCCAAAAATAATCCAAGTCTCACCTTCAGGCCAGTTTGTTATAATTTCCAAAATCCCAGGGCGATTTGGGTTTCCAATACAGGCACACTGTGTGATGAGAGCAATCCATTTGCTCCATGTGGCGCCAATGGCATGGTGGGTAGAGGGAAGCTTTCCTTTAAACATCCATCCCAGCACTGGTAGTCGGGGTGCCCTGCGGCAGCGCAGTATCACAATTCACAAACGGCCACCCCACGCCACAATGTGGAGGGGGCCGCCCGGGGCCAGAACACACCGGGCAGACACGTGGCTGTGGCAGGCAGTGGAGCTGCAGGGGACGCAAGTCGCTGTGGAGGCGTGGCGATGAAAGAAATGCAGGATCACCATCTGAGGTTTCCAGGGATTTATTAAGGTCCACAGTCGAGGGGCAGAGGATGGTGAAGAGGGGTGGAGAGGCAGGGGAGGATGCGGAGTGCTGGAAAGCCAAGATGGTGAACCCCGAGTCAGGCTTTTGCAGAGGGTTATCAGGAGAGGGAAGAGAGGCATGGTTACTCAGAAGAGCTAACCAGGGAAAGCCAGAGGGGAGGAGCTAGGGAAGGGAGAGGGGTAAACCAATAAGCTTACAGCATGGGATGGTACAGGCTTCTGCTAGGGAGAAATCTCTAGAACATCATCAATATGCAAAAAATCCTATAAGCACACTGCAGCAGTGCCCGGTGGAGTTGTGCTTCTGTGCCAATTACTTCCGAGGCAGCTTGGACCCCTTCATAGGCAGCCAAGATTTCCTTCTCTGTTGGGGTGTAGTTGGCTTGGACCCTCTGTAACTTGAGCTCCAGAATTCCAGTGGTCGGCCTCGAGTCTTGCCAGGCACCTTCTGCCAAAGGCTCCAGGACAAACCATGGCTCCCAGCTGCAGAGTAAAGCACATTCTTTACCTCTGGTCCTGTCCTGACTGGGTCAAGGGCTACTGCATGAGCAATCTCCTGTTTGATCTGGGTGAAGGCTTGCTGCTCTTCAGGGCCCCAGTGGAAATTGTTCTTCTTGCGGGTTACCCGGTAGAGAGGACTCACAGTCTGGCTATATTCAGGAATGTGCATTCTCCAAAAGCCTATGGTACCTAGGAAAGCTTGCGTCTCCTTTTTGCTGGTTGGTGGAGACATCGTGGTGATCTTATTGATGACCTCAGTAGGAATCTGACGCTGTCCGTCTTGCCACTTCACTCCCAGGAACTGGATCTCTTGGGCAGGTCCCTTGACTTTGCTCTTCTTGATGGAAAAGCCAGCTTCCAGGAGAATCTGGATGATTTTCTCTCCTTTCTCAAATACTTCCATTGCTGTGTCCCCCCACACAATGATGTCATCAACATACTGCAAATGTTCTGGAGCCTCACCCTTTTCCAGTGCAGCCTGGATCAGCCCATGGCAGATGGTGGGACTGTGCTTCCACCCCTGGGGCAGTCGGTTCCACATGTACTGCATGCCTCTCCAGGTGAAAGCAAACCGAGGCCTGCACTCTGCTGCCAGAGGAATGGAGAAAAAGGCATTGACAATATTGATGGTCGCATACCACTTTGCTGCCTTGGTTTCCAACTCGTACTGAAGTTCCAGCCTGTCTGGCACAGCAGCACTTAGTGGTGGTGTGACTTCATTCAGGCCATGGTTGTCCACCGTCAGTCTCCATTCTTCACTGGACTTACACACTGGCCATATAGGGCTGTTAAAGGGTGAACGGGCCTTGCTGACCACCCCTTGGCTCTCTAGTTCTCGAATCATCTTATGGATGGGGGCCACAGAGTCTCCGTCGGTGCGGTATTGCCGGCAGTGCACTGTTGCTGTAGCGATTGGTACCTGTTGCTCTTCAATTCTCAGTAGTCCTACAGCAGATGGGTCATCTGAGAGACCAGGCAGGGTAATCCGTTTTCTTATGTCTTCTGTGTCTACGGCTGCTATCCCAAAAGCCCAGCGATGTCCCTTTGGGTCTTTGAAATATCCACTCCTGAGATAGCATATGCAGAGGATGCATGGGGCCTCTGGACCAGTCACAATGGGGTGTTTCTGCCACTCGTTCCCAGTTAAACTCACTTCAGCTTCCAGTACAGTCAGCTGCTGGGATCTTCCTGTCACCCCAGAGATAGAAATGGATTCAGTCCCCACATACCTGGATGGCATCAGAGTGCATTGAGCGCTGGTATCAACCAAAGCCATATATTATTGTGGGTCAGACATGCCAGGCCATAGGATCCACACAGTCCAATAGATCCAGTTATCCCTTTCCTCTACCTGGCTAGAGGCAGGGCCCCTCTAATCCTGGTTGTGATACACGATGCTCTCTTCCTGTGAATGTGCTCCTGAGGTCTCTTCAAGAGGATCAGTCATATTTTCATTCCCAGTTTTGAACGTAGACGAGCTTCCTGAGATGGATGTTTCTCTGTTCAATTTGCATACCCAGGCTGCTAAGGAGGAGGTGGGTTTCGTATCCCACTTTCTCATGTCTTCTCCATGTTCCTGTAGGAAAAACCAGAGGTTATGTCGCGGAGTTTGTCTTCTTTCCCTGGCTGGGGGACGTCTGCTCCTGATGGCAGAGACTTGTTGGTTTCGGTGAGGCATGGTAAATTCCTTCTTTGAGCTCTTTCCTTAGTTTCTAGTGGCCCTCTTCAATCAAACTCCGGACTTGATCGGCCAGCTTTGTTTCTACCGATGAGACATGGGTGTGTAGTGGGGCAGTGACAGTGTCCTCATAAATTCTCAGTTTGTTGGCTAACACACCCACCTTGTCCTCTCCTTCCGTCCACTGCAGTGTCGCCAGGTAACAAGAGTATATCTCTGGTCCAAGCCACGCGAATCTTAGCCACATTTGTGAAGTGCACTGGACATTATCTGGGCTCTTAGGAAATCTCTCGTTCTCTGAGAAAATGATCTCTAGCATGGCCAATTACCTCAGGCATTGGATACCTTGTTGTTGGAAAACGCAGTTTTCCAGCAAAACTCATGCTAACTGAGCAGGGCTGAGCAAGGCTTCAGTATTGTCAGGCCTCAGTAAAATTCCAACAAGCTGCAGTGGTTTGTTTGCCTGAGAATGTTCTGTGGGAAGAATGCCATGAGAAAGATTAGGAGTCGGGAGTGTTATGAGAAAAGAATAAGGGAGTTAGCAGGAGGATCCCTGAATGTGTGAGAACAGCTGCAGGTGTGTGTGTGTATCTATGAATAGAAACTTCTGTAACAGTATATAAGTCTCTCGTTTGGTGAAATAAAATGGAGCTTACTTTATATCTCATATTGAGAGTGCCTGTGAGTTCCCTCTCGTCGTTTCTCGTTACCTTGTTCTATCGTGCTCCATTTCTTTTGATGCATATGGAGGTCTTCTTTAGAGAGGTATCTGTCCCGTACACTTGTCAGCAATCGCCACCAGAGGCTGAGAGTTTCCTGGGTTCTCCCAATCCCCTGGTCAATGACCACATCCCAGGACAGGGATCCCAGCTGCCTGGCCTCACTTCCGTCCAGAATGGTGTCATTAGCTGCAGCATCCCAGATGCAGAGCAGCAAGGTCAGGATGGACTCGTTCGCCTGACGGGTGAATTCTCTCCGTAGGTCCCGCAGCTCCCCCAGGGATAGAGAATGAGTGATGACCTCCAGCTCCGTCTCTTCTGCTGGGTGCCATGGTCCTGCTGCATCCTTGTCAGTCACTATGCGGACTGACTTGCTCTTTGATTTCTTTTTCTGGACGGAGGCAACTGCTAGCGGCTTCGGCTGTTCTGGTTCGGTGATGGTCTGCATTGAGATGTCGACTGCTCTTTTGGTTCTTTTCCTCTTGGTGGCAGTTTGCGTGGACGTGGTGTCTGCTGACTTGCTTCTTTTCTCCTCCTCTTCAAGAAGACGCTGTACCACACCAAGTATTTTTCTGTTCCTCAGCATTAAGTACACAGTGCTGGTCATAGAGACAAAAGAAAACAGAACTGACAAGAGGATTATGCCATCCTTAACATCCAGTGAGAACTCAATATTGTCAAAAACAGCTGTGCCTGGCCTGAAAGGCTGGAAGAAACCACTCTCTCCTCCTACCCCCAGGGGCTGGGTATGATTGCTGAGGAGGTCCCAGATGGAGCAGCTCAGATTAGGCCAGGCAGACAAAGTTGATTATATATTCCAAATGGCATTCATCGCCTCACAGGTTATCATGCAATAGGCATAGTAAACCAATAGAGCAATTCTCATGCCATTCCCTGGTCGCAACAGGAGCAATATGACAGTCAGATAGTTTCCCATTTGTGGAAAAATATAGAGAGCAAGATACAGTACCCACATAGACAAGCTGAGCATTATGGTGATAGGATTTCTGTAATAATTATATTTCTGATTTTCCCTCAGGTCGTGCCTCACATTGGGCGCCAAAATATGTATTGGTTTGAAAACAAACCAGTGGGAGATCGCAAGTCAGGATTAAAATTTCATAGGAAAAATTAAAAATAAGTGAAATAATACAAGGAAAGACATTGACAAAGTCAGATACAACCTGACACCCCGTTAGGGTGGTGGTAGCAGTCCAAATGAAGTAGTTCAGTTCAAGCGGTGATCCTGTGAAGGTCTGGTCTCCAGCTGAAGGTCCAGTGGTAGCTCTTGTCCTCTGGCAACCCAGTAGACAGGGCTAATGAGGCAGTTCCAAGGCCAGGTTATATCCAGGTGGGAAATGCTTGGCTCCTCCCTCCTGGGTGGAGCATCTCACAGTAGGATGAGATAAGTCCGTGAGTAATGGAGTGGTTTCTTGATGGCCCATTGTCTGTTATCAGGGGTGAGTTATAGCAGGAGATAACAGCTAATGGCCCACAGCTGGTGGTAAGAGAGTACTTAAATACATCTATATTGTAACCTAGGACATCCCCCTTCTTTGCAAAATTTAATTTCTCCTTCTAATTTCTAAAATGAATCCCTACCCAACAATGGTTTGGGGGAGTTTGGCATATGGAGGAATTGGTGAGTCACCCAGTGTTTTCCCAACCTAATTAAAAAAGGTTAGAAGAAAGGCCTTGTTTCACTTACCCCTGTGGCAGTATCTTTACTCAGTTTCCCTTTTAAAGGATTTAACATGGAATATGTTGTCCCAGTATCCACCAGAAATTCAACATCATCTTTCCCTGGCCTAGCTACAACCAAAGGGTCAGCCAGGGATGAGCCCTTCAGTTGCAGTCAGTCCCCACTCGCAGCTGATTCAGAAGCTGGGGGTGTCCGTTTCGTTGACATCAAGCACTCATTTTTCCCGTGTCCCTTTTTCTTTCAAAAAGCACATTGATCTTTGTCTAGAGGAGAAGTACTCTTTTTGACACATTAGATAACTTTTCCTGATCACCCCTTTGGCATTTATCCCCATCTGTTGAATCCCTATTTTGATATACTTTCCAAGCTACGTCCAACAATTTACCTATGTCCTGCCTCTCATCCGTCTTTTGCAGCTTCTTCCTTATGTCACTTGCAGATTGACCTAAAAAACAAATAAGCTAGGTGGGCCTTCTCTTCAGGTGCCTTGAAGTCCATATTTGTGCATTTTCGTGCAGCCTCTCTAAGCCCATTCAAGAAGTCTGTAGGAGTTTCATTCCTGTTTTGCCTTATTTCGTATAATTTGGATCAATTCACTGCTTTAGGAATGGCACGTTTTATACCAAATACCACCCAATTCTGATAACATTTGAACCTTGTCATTTGTTCTATTACATTAGGGTCCCACCCTGGGTCATTTAAAGGGAAAATATCCTTAACTGGCCCTTGAAGAGTTCTGGCTGCTCTTTGAGCTTCTATAGCAGTTATAACAGTCCTCCTAACCATCTCTCTTTCAGTTTCATCTAACGATGTGTCCATCACTGCATCTAGATTGCTCCAGTCTGGGTTTTGTGTCTTAATAGCCTTGTCTACAAAATTTGCCACCTTTTCTGTGTTTTTCTGTACCGTCTAACTGAAGCTTTCCACTGCTGCAATTCCACGAGCAAAACAGGCGTTTTAATGTAAATTAACCCTTGATTGCCCACAGCCTTCCTCAAAGGGGCTTGTATGGCTGGCTATTCTTTTTCTGGCTCTTCCTTTTCAGACCTAGTATGTTTAGCTACAGGACTGGGTACTTTTATAGCTTCTGGTGCTGTTTTTCCCCTTTTCCTCCTGGCTACAGTGGCTGCAGCAGCTTTGTCCTCAGTATCGTCTTCCGAGCAACTATCTCTATCTGAGCTATCCAGCTTGCTTTTAATTGGGGCTGTTCTGCTGCTACTGGATGTTATATCAGCCAGGTGCCAGTCGAGAGGTGCTCTGCTAGCTCTTGCGCCTACTGTGTGGCCTTGATGGGCCACCCCAGCCCTGCCAGTGCTGAGGATTACATCAGCCCCTGCCCCTGCCCCCCCTCCAGTCTACCCAGGCTAGTGCAGTTTCCCTGGAATCCCGGGCACACACAGTTTCCATGGAAACCCAAGCATGCGCAGTCATGGTGGGTGGTCATCTCCCTGCCTTCCCAATGGAAGGGCCTGCCCTTGCCCTTCCCCCATTCAGGGGGTGGCGAGGGAGGCAGGGACACCAGAGGGGGAAGAGCAGGTGGTGGTGGAAAGCCCACCTCCACTGCCACCCCCACAAGTGGTAGCGGTGATGCCTGAAAGCTGGTAAAAATAAGAGGCTGACACAGCAGTATAGGGAAAAAAGGGTATTACCTTGTTTTTAATAGGATCTCAGGTGCACCCTCGTCAAAGGTGAAAACATGCTGAGGAGCACACCCCATGTACAATGTGTATACAATTTCATGGACCTCACAAATTAGCATATCTACCTAAAATTCTCCAATAAGAAACTTAACAAATGAGGTAATTGTCTCCTTATTTTAACTACCTCCCCTAAGTGAGACTACAGCTTAGTTTACAAAAACATGTTCCAGAGAGGAGGTTCCATTCAAGTTTGGAGCCTCTAGTTTTGAGATAGTTGGGATATTTCATCTTCCTTCCCCCTGGAGAACCCCCAGTCTAAGCTAAATATCAGACTACAAGAGTTATAAACATGTAGGACTGTTGCAGTGTGCTAGCTGGATTTAGGGTACGCATATTAACACGAGCTGTATATGGTTTATGTTCTAGAAATCTCTCCCTAGCTGAATGTATTATTGGTTTCCTGAGTCTGTACCCTCCTCTACTGTAAATCTATTGGTTGTAACCCCTTTTCCCCTCCTTATCTCCTCTCCTCTGGCTTTCCCTGGTTGGCTCTTCGGAGCTAACCACTCCCCTTTTCCCTTCCCTTTTAATCCCCTGCATCCCTTTGTTCTGTGTTCGCAGTCTCTGGTTCCTTGCCTCTTCACCACCCCTTGCTCTCCGTGCCTCTTCACCACCCCTTGCTCTCCGTGCCTCTTCCTCTCCCTTTGCCCTGTGCCCGTGGACCCTAATAAATCCCTTGGAACCACAGACTGCGATCCTACACTTCTTTGTTCGCCACGCCTCTACAACGACTCGCGTCCCCAGCAGCGCCACTGCCTGCCACAGTGCCACATGTGCTCCTGGCGTGTCTCGGCCCTGGACGGCCCCCCCCTCTGTGCGGCGTGGGGTGGCCGTTCGTGAAACATGAGGCTAAGGTACAAAGAGTGTTTGTGAAGGGTACAAGGAAGGGGAAAGGGTATAAAAATGTATAAAAAGGATATAAAAAGAAAAGACAAAAAACCATCAGGCATCAACGGTAGCGGCAGTGGCGGCAGGGGTATGCCCCTTGCCCCAGCCACATGTGCGCTACCATATCCACATCAGCCATGTCTGAATTATGAACACAAACTGGGCTAGCGAGAGGCTCCTCCTCTTTATCTCTTCCTTCTCAAAACCATCACAAACCAATCTTTTTAGGTTTATGTTAACCTGGTCTACTTGAAAAAAGCATGAAGTGTTTAGCATATAAAACCTCATTTCAACGCTGTTCCTGATGGAGTTGAAATAATAATTCTGATAATTATTCATTTTCTAAGCTGCCAAATGGAGGCCAGATCCCTCCTTTCTCTAACTTCTGAATTAGGGCACATCTGCGTAGAAAGCCAAACTAGTTCTTCCATGATAAGAGACGTCTTTTTACCCGTTAGAATACACCAATATTTTAATATTAAATCTAACAGGGAGTTTCGGGGTATCTCTATTTTTTTCTTCACTTGAGCATACGCTTCCCTGTCGCTGTTGAGACGGACTCGACACACATGTATAGATGTGCAAAGACTCAGTCAAAGGAAAGAAAGAAGAAGAAGATACTTTATTATTACAGAGCTTCCTTTATACTATTTCATAGCATTCGTGCCACATGTCCATTGGCTCCTAACTTACTACATTTAAAACTCATTGGCTACCTATAGTTAGCACACTATCTTGCAATAACAGCCTCCTTCAAGCAGGTGCAAATTCCTTTCTGAGTTATTTTTGTTTCTTGCTCGTGTTGAAGCTAAGATTCTCATGGGTATGAGCGGATTGTATCAGTTCGATGTCTGTGAGCTGAGGCAGGCCAGCTGTCAGTTCCCACAATTCCCATGTTTGTATTTACAAACAGAAAAAAGCCGCTGAGAAAAGAGCTAGCAGTGTCCTAGACTGACTCCTACGCAGGATTAGAACTTTGGCTCTGCACTCCCAATGCAGGCTAACTATACTATGTGCTATCCCTACAAAAGGCAGAAGCTATACAAGAAATGAACTAGAAAGAGAAAGAGAGAGCACTTTAGAAAAACCTTATCTGACTGGGATTCAAACCCTGATCTCCAAGATTCAAATACCAGTACCTACCGCCCTGTGCCACTTGGCTTCCAGGACAAGCTGCACAATTGCAGTCTTAATGCAGTGTTAAGGGAAAGGCATGCTCCCCACCCCCTTCTGACTGCTAGAGTGAACCACTGCGGAAACCAGGGGAGAACAAAACGTCGCGAATGAACAAACCCACTCCCTGGTGGCCCCTTTCCCGCCCAAACACCACAAGAGATCTCCAAATGCAAAACCCACAAATGCTAGTAACAAAATACCACCTTTTTATCGTACCTTTGCTTCTGTGCCGGATTCTGGAACTCCCGACATTTCCCAGACTGCTGCGAAGAACCCCCGTTTTTTAAAAAATTATGCAGGCAAGGTGGTCCCCAATCTGAGAAGTTGTGTTAGAAGTCCCTCTTGTCCCAGCGGAGTTTGCCAGAAACTGATGCCTTTTCACTGGTCCTAAAGTTTGGTGCCAGACACAGTTAGGTGATAAAAAGGGGTTACCTTTATAAGGATCCTTATGGTGCACAACACGCTGGACGAAAAAGCACTGATGGTGTACATAAAGCAGGCAAAATTTTATATGTTTAGCAAATTAACATAACTGACAAGAATCCCCAATTAGAGACATAGGTGGTGAGGTAATTCCCCCCTTGTTCTACTCTTTTCTGAACCCCTCCTTTAGATAAGAACTAAACTATGTTTATGAAAAAGTGTCTCAAGGAGCTAGTTTCAACCTTGGTTTCCAGAGAACGTAGCCTTGGACCCCCGGGGCTTGGAGCCTCTGGAGAATGTATTTTGTCTTTCTATCTAATAGAGTAGGTGAAATGATAGCTACAAACCTATGCAGTTATACAATAATAGGCTACAGAGCTACAAGTATATATGTAAAGAATATAAAGAATATAAAAAAGCAAAAAGGCAAAAATCAATTCAGCACTGCAGCTCAAGTGGTGTCACGGTCCACTTATAATCAGACACATGATGGTTCGTACCGGCTATGATCTTGGAGTGCAAAAAGAAAATAAAGCACAAATAATTCAAAAAGTCAAGGGAGTTAAATTTCAATCCAAACAGGAACTTTATTAATTGTGCCCTTAAAGTGGCCTGCGATAGAGAGAGAGACAGAATTAGGGAAAGATTGGGAGAAAAGGGAAGAAAAGGGGTCTTATAGCTACCACCATGGATCCACAGACGTCTGGCATCTCTGGGGGTCTTGTCCAGAAGGCATTCCTCTGCCTCTGCGTCAATCAACGTGATCTCACGGTGGGGAAGATCTTCGAAATTCAGTCATTCCAGAGCTGTCTTTTATGCTAGTCAATACACCTGGTCCCTCCTTGCAACCTGCCTTTGCTCCCCCTTAATTCTTGTGGAGATATGCCAAACTCCATTTGGCAGGCCACATATGCCAAGAGAGGAGTGTCTGAGGCATGGTTGGCTTTGGAGGCGTGTTTTCTCACAATAGTGAATAGCAGGGAGTTTATGGGTTGGTGGTCCTGTTTTGCATCATAGATTTTTCATGATAATGGGTGTCAGGGTGACAGGTGTAAAGCCTTCTTCACGTACCAGCTTTGGCAGGCACAAGGCTTTTGTTCTGTACCAGCTTAGGCAGGTACAAAGCATTTGTTCCGTACCAGCTTTGGGAGGTACAAAGCACTCTCTGCGTAAGTCCTACATCTGTGGTCTCTGATGAGAAATGTTGAGACAGAACTTGATTATTTGATCGACCCTAACAAGTGGTTAGCTTAGTTGGTGGTCATTGCACTCACTGAAAGAGCTCAGATGTGGTGTCCATTCAGTGGGGAGCCAAGTCATCTATGCTGGCCAAAAAAGATGTAGAGGCCCAGACAGAGCTCCAGACAGAGCTCCCAAAAAAACACGCAGCCAATCAGGTTTCAGACTGTAGGGAATGCATAAGCCTTTCACTGGACTCTAGCAGAGATAGCAGCTGCATCAGATGTGACCAGGTAGACAACCTGCTCAGCCTGGTAGTAGAGTTACAGGATGAGGTAGAAAGGTTAAGGAGTATTAGAGAATCAGAAAGGGAAATAGACTGGTGGAACCATGCTCTGGCCTCCTGTAAGAGCCTGATAATAAGAGAAAGGCTTCAAAAAATGATTCATCATTATATCTGCTTATCATAATCACACTTGAAAACCTGAAGACTACGTGCAGGATGGACTATGAGTAGCCTGCCTTGAGGCCCATAAAAAGGAAGGCAAAACCAGTGCAAAAGTGTGGAGGGGAAAGTGAAGGGCAGAATCCCTGGCCTTTGTCTTCCCCCCCTGCCCATCACCTGCTGCCTGACATCTTGAGGCCTCCAGGACCGACGCCTCCCACTTGAGGGAAACCACCCCCGATCCTGCATCTGTGGACTGGAATCATGAGTGAGTTGAGGAACCCCTACCTTTGCTCCTTCATTCCGTGGTGTGGGCACTGCGAATTCCCCGAAGTTTGGCTGCAGCGACCAGGCACCGCACCTGCATTTCGGAGGATGGATTGCCACATTCCAACCAAACTACTCTAGAGATCAGAGGAGGCAGACAAGACGCTTCAAACAGCAGAAAAAAAAAAGGCACAAACTGCTTTGCTCCCCCCCCCTTCCCTCAGCAGCAACAAAGGCAGCAACAGTGTGGTGGTGAACTATCCTATGCTTTTTAAAGTAACATTGGCTTTTCTTTCTAACTTTTCTCTGATTTTCCCTTTCTTTCTCCTTGCCTCTTTTATTAAATAAAAAATATATCAATTTTTTTGCATCAACATTTAATCTTGCTTGGTTTTTATCTCGTTTTTGGGAATATTTTGAACTTTCAAAGTTCTTCCTGTTTTATACACGGAGACCTAGTCTTCTCTGCTTCTCTGTGTTTAAACCGGATAGTAACACTTCCTTGAGACAGGAGCAGCCTCCAGAAATAACTCAAGATCAAGGGGCTCCTATATCTATCATCCAGCAAGGAGCAGGTACCAGTTGTAAAGAAAGGAGAAAATGGAGGGTAGTCCATGCTCAGGATGAAAAGTGAAATCCTTCTTTGCCCACCTCACCCCACCCCCCCAGGTGCCTCTGCACAATAGGTATGAGGTTTTGTATGTGGAAGACCAGCCAAAGGATCAAGTGGATAAAAGCCTAGTTGTATGAGAGGTGTCACCACAATCAGAAAGGTCAACCCTCCATATTACAACCACCTCTAAGAGGAAGAAAAGATGGGTTATAGTCATAGGAAATTCCCTTCTAAGGGGAGCAGAGGGCCCAATATGATGATGCAACCCAACCCATAGCGAGGTCTGCTATCTCTCTGGGGCCTGGGTTAAGGACATCACCAGGAAAATTCCTAGACTGGTGCTGCCCTTGCACTGCTACCCATTACTGATCTTTCACATAGGGTGTAATGAAATGGCAACATGTAGTCTGAGGGCAATCAAAAAGGACTTCAGGGCTTTGGGATGGTTGCTAAGGGAATTTGGAGCACAAGTTATATTCTTCTCTATACTTCCAGTTGAAGGCAGCAACGTTGGAAGAAAGACATGCTGAGCCTATATTAATACATGGCTTCATGGCTGGTGTCACCACAAAAATTTTGGGGTTTTTTACAATGCAATGGTCTACACAGCACTGGGCATGCTGGTATCAGATGGCACTCACCTTTCTTGGTGAGGAAGAAGAGTCTTTCTTTGGGAACTAGCAGGGCTCATTGGCAGAGCTTTAAACTAGATGTGATTGGGGGAGAGGGACAATATCAGGCTTGTCCCTGGCAAGCTGTGGGATGAGATGCAAAGATTGGAGGGAGAGGGTGCTAGTGAGGGCCCTCTGCCCATGACTCTGAATCGTGCTGGCCACACTGGAACACACTTGCAGTTTTACAGAGATGAGACAGGTAAAAAGAGCCTGCAGGGAAACACCAGGGAAATATCTCAAAGGAACTAAGGGTTGTTTCTCTAGGAAGGTGACACAGACAACAGCCCAGCTGAGGTGCCTTTACACCAATGCACGCAGTGATACCAAAATTATTTTTGCTTTTATATTTTCTTCATATATATTTGTAGCTCTGTAGACTATTACTGGATAATTATTTAGTTCCTAGCTAAGTCTAGTGCTTTTCTTACCCTGATAGATAGAAGGACAAAACACATTCCAAAAGGCTCCTATGCTATATTGCTGCTTCTGGGAACCAAGGTTAAAACAACTTATCAAGACACTTTCTCATAAAAAAGCACAGCGAGTACATCTAGTAGCAAGAAAGGGGGGCTCCAGAAGAGGTGGAACCAATGGGGGAAACCACCTCATTACTTGTGTTTCTAATTGGGAATTCTTGTCAATTATGCTAATTTGCTAAACCTATAAAATTGTATTCGCCCCATGAGGAGTGGGCATTTTTTCCCTATCTGTCCCTGGAAGCCTCCAATTCAAGGCCAACTTTTAAATTACCTCCTGTACTAACATTGTCTTGAAAGTGTGTGTTGAAGGTTGGGGCAGGCCTCAGATTCTCCCGGAAGCCAGTTTCGCCATCAAAAAGAGAAAAGTCAAGGGGCCTGCCAAAGAGATCCAGTTCCTGAAAGTCAAGTGGCAAGATGGAGGGCACCAGATTCCCACCGAGGTCATCAATAAGATCACGGCGATGTCCCCACTAACCAACAAGAAGGAGACACAAGCTTTCCAAGGTGCCATAGGCTTCTGGAGGATGCATATCCCTGAGTACAGCCAGATTGTGAGCCCTCTCTACCTAGTGACACGTGACAAGGATTTCCACTGGGGCCCTGAACAGCAGCAAGCCTTCACCCAGATCAAGCAGGAGATCGCTCATGCGGTAGCCCTGGGCCCAGTCAGGACAGGACCAGAAGTGAAAAATGTGCTCCACTCTGCAGCCAGGGACAATGGCCTGTCCTGGAGACTTTGGCAGAAGGTGCCTGGCGAGACTCGAGGGCGACCATTGGGATTCTGGAGCCGAAGTTACAGAGGGTCCGAAGCCAACTACACTCCCACCGAGAAGGAAATCTTGGCAGCCTATGAAGGGGTCCAAGCCACCTCAGAGGTAATCGGCACAGAAGCACAACTTCTCCTCGCACTCCGACTACCGGTGCTGAGGTGGATGTTCAAGGGAAAGGTTCCCTCTACCCACCATGCCACTGATGCCACACGGAGCAAATGGATTGCCCTCATCACACAGAGTGCCCGTATTGGAAACCTGAATCACCCTGGTATCTTGGAAATAATTACAAATTGGCCCGAAGGAGAAAATTTTGGTCTCACTGATGAAGAGGAGCAGGAACAGGTGACTCGTGCAGAGGAAGCTTCACCCTAGAACCAACTGCCACAAGATGAAACACGCTACGCTCTTTTCACTGACAGTTCCTGTCGTATTGTAGGGGCAAATCGAAAATGGAAAGCAGCTGTATGGAGCCCTGTGGCAACACAGACTCTTTCCCATGGGAATTTTCTCTTCTTCCTGTGTTTTTATAAACAAAGATAAAGTTTTAATGTTATTGAAACGGTCTCTGGAAAGATAGGCGGTTCAAGCCTGGCCAATCGGCCTAGGGGGAGGTTTTGAATTGGCCCAATCCGGACCATCTGTGAAAGTCTATATAAGTTCTAAACTTAATTAATAAATTCAGAATTGTGCCAACTTGAGATTCTGTCTGGTTTCTTCACTCTGCTAGCGGTTCAACAGTGACATCGCCCCACACGACAGGTCATGGAAGCTACAGAAGGAGAGGGGGGATCGAGCCAACTTGCCGAACTCAAAGCTGTTCAGCTGGCCCTGGACATGGCTTAATGAGAGAAGTGGCCAATGCTATATATGTACACTGATTCATGGATGGTAGCCAATGCCCTGTGGGGTTGGTTGGAAAGGTTGAAAAAGGCCAGCTGGCAGCATAGAGGAAGACCAATCTGGGCTGCTGACAAATGGCGAGACATTGCCACTTGAATAGAGAAGCTACCTGTGAAGGTCCGTCATGTGGATGCCCATGTCCCCAAGAGTTGAGCTAATGAGGAAAACCAAAACAATGAACAGGTCAATCAGGCTGCAAAGATAAAGATGTCACAAATAGATTTGGATTGGCAACACAAGGGAGAGCTGTTCTTAGCTTGATGGGCCCATGATGCCTCAGGCCCTCAGGGCAGAGATGCCACCTGTAAGTGGGCACGGGACCAAGGGGTGGATCTAACCATGGACTGTACCTCCCAGGTAATCCATAACTGTGAGATGTGTGCTGCCATCAAGCAAGCCAAGCGGGTGAAACCCCTGTGGTATGGTGGAAGGTGGTCAAAATACAAGTATTGGGAGGCCTGGCAGATTGATTACATCACACTGCCTCAAACCCGCCATGGCAAGTGCAACATGCTCACAATGGTAGAAGCCACCACTGAGTGGCTGGAAACCTACCCCATGCCTCACACCACTGCCCATAACGCCATCCTGGGCCTTGAAAGGCAAGTCCTTTGAAGGCACGGTACCCCTGAGAGAATTGAGTCGGACAACGGGACTCATTTCAAAAATAGCCTCATAAACACCTGGGCTAGTGAACATGGCATTGAGTGGGTGTACCTGTGGCAGGACATCCTCCCCCTCCCCTCTCTCCTTCTGCTTTGTGGTGGAAAACAGATAACTCTGGTGGGGTCAGAAGCCCCGCAGGAGGTTATCTTGTGGCGCCTGAAGGCCTGAGACCTCTGACCTTGAATTCATAAGAGAGGATGTGAAAAGAGAAACAAAGAAATCAATACGTGACCAAAGTCGCGCTTTTACAATTATAAAAACCTCACGAAAATATCCCAGAGATAGAGGTTTCCTACACACACTCTGAAGATGTGCAAGGAACTTCTCCCCAGAGTCTGGATGCAGACTCTGTGGTTACTTTCCTGGGAACTGGGTGAAAGGATTCTGAAGTATGCTCCACCACCCATTGGCTGGTAAGATACATGGGGTTCCTAAGTTATATTATTTTGCTAGCTGTTAATAAGAATAGGTACCTTTCCATAATTGCAATATAGCTATGCATAGTTTTTGCAATAATTTTATTCCATAATTGCAGTGTTAGCTATTTTATAGTTTGCAATTATACTATTCCTGTGTAAGTATGCAAATTTGTCCTAAGTCTTTATGTCTGTCATTTTCTGTGTCTAATAAATGGTAATTTATGTCATATCAGACTAATCGGCCATTATCAAAGAACCTTGCGAATGAGACCGAGTCTTGGGGTGCTAGTCACCCTAATAAAAGTTACTGCCTGCTGCAAGAAGCCTGAGCAAACAGCAGAAACACATAAAACTCCTGTCTCCCATGCATGACAGTACCACATTCCTTATCATGCACCTGCTGCTGGCAAAGTGGAGTGATGCAATGGCCTGCTAAAAACCACCTTGAAGGCTCTAAATGGGGGGACTTTAATAAATTTGGAACAGCATTTAGCCAAGGCCACCTGACTAGTTAACACCTGAGGCTCCACCAACGGAGCTGGCCCTGCCCAATCTGAAACCCCTGCAAACAGCAGACAGGGATAAGGTTCTAGTGGTACACATGAGAGGCATGCTGGGAAAAACTGTTTGGATTAATTCTGCCTCAAGCAAAGACAAACCCACCCGTGGGGTTGTCTTCGCTCAGGGACCAGGGTGCACCTGGTAGGTGATGCAAGAGGATGGAGAGACATGATGCATACCTCAGGGGTGTCGCTGTTGAGCAGCTAGCAGAGTAAAGAGGTCAGTTCTCAGTGGCAAGAAGGAAAGACCTTTATTGTTTTGATTTCATCATATATATAGAGTTTTCAAAAGTCACCCAGATTGGTCAGCCAGAAGCCTCCCCCTAGGCCTGATTGGCCAGGCCTGCACCGTCCAGATCTTGGGACACTGTTTTTAATAACATCCAAACTTTATCTTTATTTATAAAACACAAAAAGAATTCTCATGGGAAAAGCCTGTGCTAGCCACACAGGGGGACCTTAGTTGGGGTTGAATTGCCCATAACACTGTGCCTGTATCCATATCTGAATGTATATAATCAGGGTAATTCATGTATGTATATAGTTTTAAAAGTTTAAGTTCAAGGTAACATTTTGGAATGGAAAAAATTCGGGTTGCATAATGCTGAAGGTTGGGGGGGGTGGAATTTTCTCCATGCCTGTTACTAGGGAACCAATGACCAGGTGCTCAGGGCCATTAACTCTTTTGTAAGAGACAAAGGCTGTGGTTTGGGTGTGGTGAGGGAAGGAGGCACTCCAGCCATAGGGGGGAGCTCACTTGCTGGCTGGACACCGGAGGCGATGGAGGGAAGCTGCTGCTTTCTTCTGGCTGCGACTGCGGGACGTCCGACCGTGCATTGCCTTCTGTTCCTGGCTGGGTGAGCTCTTGCTTGGGAAAAAAGGAGTGGGATCCAAACCCTTTTTTCCCGCTGGGAGCGCATGCCTCACATTCTCTATTCTAAGGGAGGTTTCCACCTCTCTTAGCAGACACCTGTCTTTCAAACCAAGACACATGGCTTGGCCCTGGGGATTGTATAGGATCCTAGTAACATGTTTCACACCCCCTTGGTGAAGGAATTCTTGAGTATTTTTAGAAGCATAACCTGGGCCGTTGTCAGTTTTTATAGTCTTCAGTGTGGTAGGACCTTTCACCCCCTGATACAGCAAAAACTTATCTTCCCATCCCATTTGGCTAAGTTAGGCCAGAATTATTTGTCATGTGATGAATTGTCTTGGCAGAGAACCTCCTTAGCCAGCAATAAACATCCTTTCTTGAATGGTGAGAAAGTATAAACCAAAATTATTGACTACAGACACAGCACTTTTACAAACTGTAAAAGACCACTATGATTTTCATGAAATCAGAAATCTCTTATACACTCTCTGAGTGTTCAGAGAATTCTCCTTGATATTGAGATGTTGACATCAAGATACTTCCCTGGGATTGAGAGGAATTAGGATTCTCTGCACACCACTATCATACATTGGTAAATGACATTGGCTCCTAATCTATACTATTTCTTCGCTAGCTGTAATATCTGTACCTTTATTATCATGCACTGTATTTTATCTACTAGTAGTTCTTTTTGTGTTATCTTGTGTAGTAAGTTGTCGCTGTTGAGCCTCTAGCAGAGTAAGAAGATACAGGTTCAAAGTGTGGCATCCGGAAGAAAATTTTATTATTTAATTCCATCTTATATAGACTTTTCAAAGGTCACCCAAATTGGTCAGTTTGAAGCCTCCCCCTAGGCCTGATTGGCCAGGCCTGAACTGTCCACATCCCGAGAAACTGTTTTTAATAACATCCAAACTTTATCTTTGTTTATAAAACACAGGAAGAAGAGAGAGAAGAATTCTCATGGGAAAGGTCTGTGCTAGCCACAGTAAGTAGCCTGTTGAAAGTCTTATGTCTGTTTTCCTTGGCCTACTCAATAAATAATTCATGTTATAATAGACCTGATTGGTCATTATTAAGAACTTGCTGACGAGAGTGGGTTTTGGGGTGCTGGCCACCGCAGTAAAGCTACTGCCTACTGCTAGAAGACCTGAGGAAAGGCATGGACTTGTCTAAGCTCTCCCCTCTCCATTTGTAACATTCAGTAGGCCCATAATAGCAAAGCAACGTGTCCAATGCTTACTGATATCTTTACCTTTTCCCCCTGTGTGAGCAGAAGCACATATTAGGTTAGAAAATGTATCAATGGTAACATAAACAAACCTCAAACAACCAAAGGAATGTATATGAGTAACATCAGTCTACCATAACTCATTAGGGTCTAGGCCTCGGAGATTAACTCCCTGAGCAGGAGTATGTGAAGGTAATTGCTGACAGTCTGGGCAGGCATGCATGATATTTCTTGCCTGAGACAAAAGAATGTGAAACTGCTTACTCAGCCCTGCTGTGTTCTGTTGAAAAAATGGATGAGATGAGCAGGCATTATCAAATTGTAATGTAGCTGCAGTTAAGCTATCTGCCTTGGCATTCCCCTCTGCTATAGGACCCAGTAAATTTGTGTGACTCCGTATATGAATCACAAAAAGAGGATGCTTTATATTCTCAGTTAGTGCATTCAATTGAACAAAAAGCTCAAACGATATCTTATGGCTAATTTCCTTTATAAAAGCTCCGTGTATTCTCATTATGACATTAACAACGTTCACAATCAATGATATTGACTGCTTCTTGTTTAAAGATGGTTAAAGCTAACAGAGCAGCATGTAGTTCAACCTGTTGAGTGGAACCATCTGTTTGAGTTATTGCATGTTTCCATTCGCTATCTTGTTGCCAGGTAAAGACCACTTTTCCTGTCTTTCCTGATCCATCAATAGAAACATTACATGCACCAGGAATAGAGCTATGGCACACAATAATTTGTAGTGTTAAATGCAAGTGAACAACATTTTGCAACAGTTTGTCTGAAGGTAAGGAGAAAGAAATCTGTCCTACAAAATCTGCCAATGCCATATGAAAAATATCTGAATTTTGAAATACTCATAATTGTCAACAGACAGTGGTAAATGAATAACCTCCAAATCATATCCAGTCAACTGCCCTACACAAGACCTTCCCTTCTTAACTAAAGACACATAGAGCAATATCAGGGTAGTGATTGTTTTCTTGGGTGTATTTGGTAAAAAAACCCATTCTAAGTAAATTGTTTTGTCTCCCTGCAATTGCCCTATTAATGCTGTGGGATAAGGCGCAGCAGGCAACAAAAACAAGTAAACTGGTAAAGCTGGTGCAATTCTGTCTGCTTTTATGGTAGAGATTTGTGAGCTAATTATGTCTAATTCCCACATAGTTTCTTCAGATAATGTTCATGGAGAAGATAAGTCAGGGTCTCCTTTCAAGCGATCAAACAAATATTTTAATTGATGAGTGGATAAACCTAATATGGGTTTTATCCAGTTAATTGTTACCAGTAACTTTCGTAAACCATTCAGTGGTTTGATGTCAGTCTTTAAAGTTAATTGCTGTGGTTTCCCATTTCATTCAGTCAGTATCCATCCTTAATACTTCTAAGGAGGGGTTCTTTAAATTTTTTAAGGGGTAATTTGTAGCCCATGCTTAGTAAGATTAAGGATGAGACACTGAATGGTATCATGCAAATATGAAACATCCTGTGCACAAACTAAAATATCCATATAATGATAAAAAATGCTCTGAGAATATTGAGTCCCCACAGGCACCAGGGCATTGGCCACAAAAATTTGGCAAATAGTAGGGCTATTCATCATCCCCTGGTGAAGCACTGTCAAATTATATCGATGCATGGGTTCAGCATTGTTAACTGAAGGGACAGAAAAAGAAAAATACCATCCTCAGGATGCAGAGGGATCATAAAAAATCAGTTTTTAAAGCTATAAAAATCAAGTGCCAATCCCTTGGCAGTAAAGTAGGGTTCGGGGTGCCTGGCTGCAGGGCACCCATGGGTTTTATGGCTGCAATGATAGCCTATAAATCATGCAATAAACGCCACTTTCCTGATTTCTTTGGGGTCACAAAAAAAAGGTGTATTCCAGGGACTAGTAGAAGGAACTATGTGTATGTCTTGGAGTGATGGTATGATAATCCTTTATTCCCTATCGTTGATTTATATGCTCAAAAAAATGTGGTCCTATCACTTTAACTACGTTCAGCAACAGAGAGAAGTGCGGGATGTTTTGAAAACTTTTTCCCCAAGCCTCACTGCGGGAGAGCGAGGAGGGGGAGGATTCTTCGCTCTCTGCAGAGACTGCGCACGGGGACGGCTGTCGGAGTGGGCTCTGTTCCGTTTTTTTTGGGGTTTTTTTTCATTTTTTTCCTCGTCTGGACCCCTTTTCTTCGATCTGCTTTGTCACCCGAAAACCCAAGGGAGCCAGAGGACAGCAGAGCTCTCGGGGAGCTCCGCCCAGCCCCCAAGGGGGGCCCCGGAGGGGAGAGGCTACATCTGAGGAAAAAGGACTTTTTAATCAGGTTTAATAACTCCTTTTCACCTTGGTTTTCCCCTTCCCCTGTGCCTTGCAGGGCACTGTGCGTGGTTTGTATTAAATAAATAGTTTTTTCTTCACTTCCATCTAAGGAATTCTGTTGTGGGTGAGGGAGGGGGTGTCAGAGCCCTTTGCTCTCGGAGGAGAGAAAGTTTTATCATTAATCCAGGACAGTGTACTGCCTATAATTGTTCTTGTACTAGTTGGTTTGCCTTAATTAGCTTATCCCCTTTCAAGGGCCACTGATCTACCCAAACAGGATTTTTTCTAAGCCAGTGAAGTTTGAGTAGGGGGATTTCTTCAGTGGCCATTAGGACAAATTTGTCTCTCCTGTGACTATTTGTATGTGCCATTGCTGTAAAAGATCTCATCCCCATAAGCTGTAGGTGTTTTTAAAATAAAAGGTTGAATCCAGCCCATCTGTTTATCTGGTCCCTGCACTTGCAACAAATGCACACTCTTCCAAGGAATTTGTATTCCTCCCACCCCCGTTATTGTCTCAGGTTAGAGACAAGGTTAGGAGAAAGCGCTCTGAATGAATGCCTTCCCCAAAGGAAAAGGGTTCTAGGCACTCCCCTCCACCAAAAGGAATTTCTTGGATGAAAGTGAAAAAAACTATTTATTTAACAAAACAAACAAAACATCCGCAAGGCACAGGGAAAAGGGAAAAAGGAACTATAAGGTATTGAACCTGCAAAGACTGGTGGATTTCTAGTTCTTTAGCTTGCTCAGCTTCTTCCTAGGTCCAGAGCTCCAAGGATGCAGTGTTCCCGTGGCCTCCCCGCCCCGGTCACAGCATCCGGCTCCCATTGATGATCTGGTTCTCGGACCCAAAGCTAAGCCAAACAGTTCCAGAAGAAAAGCAGAAGCCGCTGAGAATTCCTGTCGCAGTCCAGGGGAAAACTTCTCCTTAGCTAACAACAAGCAAGCTAGCTAGCAGCTGGAATGTGATTCCCCCCACACTCCAAGGCCGAGAAAACCCAGAGGAGTGAGAGTTTCAAAACAAACTGCACCAGTAGAGTTTCTCCCAGCTGCTGGACCCAGCTTAAAATTACAGGATCCACTTCTGGGCATAAAGTAGACAATAGAGGAATACAGTATGATTCGCCCCAATCGAGCCCAGAGACACTTCAGAGACCAAGTCAGAGAAGTGGGTATTTGCTTTATTCGGTGCACCGGGTGTGGGGGAATTTTCTCCACCAAACACACACACTTCAGTACCCCCAAAGACACAGTGTTATAGGTAAAATTCATGAATATTAATTACATTCCCCAGGATAGGAGTGGTTACACAAATCATTTCTCAGAAGTCATTAATATCATTAGCATGTGCACCATGCATGCTCTGTATGTCCTGGTGGTCTTTGGAGACTCCCAAAGACCCCTCCAGGGTGAAGGTCCTTCATGGGATGATTCAGCGTTTTCTGTGCTGGTTTCAAATGCATGCTTGTACATCTTAGCTGATAAGCCATCAGGCCAGAGCTGTTACCTACAATTTGAATTTGAATTAAGAGTTCAGCCTTCAGCCCTGGACAGGCACTGTGCTGGTGGAAGGGGGCAAAAGCTCAAAGAAACAAGGATGATTGAAGTACAAATAGATTTGGGTTTTTCTATTTGACCACTTCTTTTTCAAGTATAATCATAAAATCACCCCAAGACAGCTATAGATATGTGTGTCAGCCTTAAGGACCATTCCTGAGGCCAGTCTCACTCAGCAATAATAGAAACATCAGCACCTGTATCCATGATCCCAATAAATTATTTTCCTTTAATCTGAACAGTTAGCAGAGGTTGATCCTTAGCAATAGCATCAGTCCAGTAAATTATTCTGTTGATACTACCAAATCCTCCCTGTCCCCGGGTGTTTGAGAATAAGGCACTCAGTAAGGTAAAAGTAATGTTTGTGCAATCCTCTGTCCCTTTGCAATCACACCATAACCAGTTAAATTGTAACCATTACTTTAATTTCTTTTTGACAATCTGAATCAATTACTCCCAGTACTACGATTTACCTTGCTTTGAGAAACTAGATCTACCCAAAATTAGTCGTACCATCCCTGTCGGTAAAGGTCCCCAAACTCCAGTATCAACAAGCACTATTTCACTAGCATTTTTAAGAATTACTTCTGAGGCAGCTGCCAAGTCCGATCCGCCACTGCGTGTCATTGAATAGCATAAATCAGTTGATGCCTAAAACAGGCTACCTGAAACAGAGGCCAAGACAAAGTTAGAAGAATAAAAAGAGGAAAAATTTATTCAGGACTGAAGGTACATTCAGGGCAAGCAAAGCCCCCTCATGGGACTACACCCAAAATGGACCCCAGGTCACGAGTCCTTCACCTTTTATAAGTTCTGTCCTATTAGCATATTGGCCCCTAATTTCCCAGTCAAACCCTTAGGTGATGATGGTAACCACCCCAGGCTCGCTCCCCCCCAACTCACTGTTATTTACATATTTTTGGGTCCTAGGGCAATGAATGTCCTTGGATTTCTTATTCAGAAGCAATTGTTTTGGCTACGAGCACTAGGAACAGAGGTTTTAGTGTTTTATAAGAAGCACAGAACTACACTGAATTACAGATACATGAAGAGTAAAAAACTAGAATTTTTTAAAGCATCTGTATTGGTTTGAAAACAAACCAGTGGGAGATAACAAGTCAATATTAAAATTAATAGAAAAAAATAACAATAAGTGAAATAATACAAGGAGAAGCACTGACAAAGTCAGATACAACCTGACACCCTGTTAGGGTGGCGGTAGCAGTCCAACTGAAGTATTTCAGTTGAAGTGGTGATCCTGTGAAGGTCTGGTCTCCAGCTGAAGGTCCAGCGGTAGCTCTTGTCCTCTGGCAACCCAGTAGACAGGGCTAGCTCAGGCAGTTCCAAGGCCAGGTTATATCCAGGTGGGAATGCTTGGCTCCTCCCTTCTGGGCAGAGTATCTCACAATAGGGTGAGATAAGTCCATGAGTCATGTGGTGGGTCTTTGATGGCCCATTGTCTGTTATCAGGGGTGGGTCATTGTTGGAAAACGCAGTTTTCCAGCAAAACTTATGCTAACTGAACACACCTGAGCAGGGCCTCAGCATACTCAGGCCTCAGTAAAATCCTAACAAGCTACAGTGGCTTGTTTACCTGAGAATGTTCTGTGAGAAGAATGTCATGGGAAAGAATAGGGAGTCAGAAGTATTATGAGAAAGAAAAAGGGAGTCACCAGGAGGATCCCTGAATGTGTGAGAACAAACTGCAGATACGTGTGTAACTATAATTAGTAGCATCTGTAACAGTATATAAGTTTCTCGTTTGGTGAAATAAAATGGAGCTTACTCTGTATCTCATATTGAGACTGCCGTGAGTTCCCTCTCGTCGTTATGTCAGGTCATTAGCAGGTGAAAACAGCTAATGGCCCACAGCTGGTGGCAATAGAAAACTACATCTATATTGTAACCTAGGACAGCATCGCAGTGACTCTGCTTTTGTCTGTTCCCAGCTCCATTCCTGTGGTCCCATCGTTGGGAGAAAAGCCCTGGAGATTTGAGATGTTCCTGGCATGTCCCCCCGACTCCCCCATGCAGTGCGGCTGTCTGTGTCTCCTGGCCACTGGCGGAGCTTGGGGCACATGGTGTGGCACAGCCACTGGGGCTCATCCAGTCCTGCCACCACTCTCTGGGCTGCAGAGCTGGCCGGCGGCCATAGGCCAGCACTGTGTTGAGCAGCTGAGCAGCATGGCTGCACCACCATTGTGTCCCACGACAGCAGCATGAAGTGGTGTGAGGATGAAGCGGGCGAGGCGGGCAGCCCCGGGCTCCCTCCCCATGCTGGGGCTGCTGCTGCTGGGCGCCCTGCCAGGGCTTCGGACGGTGCTGCTGTGGCAGGAGGTGAAACCAGGAGCTTGTAATTAACACATGTTGTGGTTTGGACCCTGGCCAAATGCCAAGGTACCCATGGACTCTACTCATTCACTCTCCCCTGCCACAGCTGAGCAGCAGAGAGAAAAAAAAAGTTAATACACACAGGGCTCATGAGTTGAGATGAGGACTGGGAGACGCTCCAAGGACAAAACAGGTTCCTCTTAAAGTTACAAAGTGAAATTTATTACTAACAGAAATAGAGGAGGATAACGAGAAGTAAAAGAAACCATTAAGACACTGTTCCGGCACTCTCCCCCTCCCTCCTTCCCACCAGCAGCACAGGGGGACAGGGTATGGGACTTTGGTCAGTTCATCATCGTGATCTTCTTCCACTGCACGGGGAGAGAAGTCTTTTCCTCTGCGTAGCCGTGGGGTCCCTCCCACGGGAGGCAGCTGTGTTGGTTTTGCTTAGCCCAGAACATCAGCAAGGTATCCTTAGAATCTAAGAGAAATTTAAACCCTTCAAATGCTGTTGTGGTAGGGCTGAAGAAGTGTCTGAAGGGTGGGGAGTGGCACAAAGATGACTCCTGTGTGTCCTGTGTGAAAGTTCTGGAAGTTTTTCACCAAGTGTTGAAGGTTGGGGGGGGGAATTCTCTCAATTTCTGTTACTAGGAAACCACAACGACCAAGTACTCAAGGACCATTCACTCTTTTGTAAGAGACAAAGGATGTGGTCAGGTGTGGTGAAGGGAGGAGGCATCTGGCCCTTGGGACTTCACTTGCACGCCAGACTTGGGAAGGGGAACAGTGGAAAACTGCAGTCTCCTTTTCGCAGCGACTGCGGAAACAGAGCCCGGCTCTGCGCTGCTTTCTCTTTCCTTGCTGGGGTGAGCTTTCGTTTGGGGAAAGGGGCACGGGATTCCAACACCCTCTTCCCCTCCTCTAGTGTGCATCCTCCTGTGCCCTGCCTGCCAGAATGCACTGCCACAGCTGTGGAGTTTCTGCCACCTTTTGCTGGCTAGCCCGGGTGGGCCAGTCCTGCTGCTCCAGCTCCCTGCTTTGAGCTCCCTTCTGCATCCTGTCCTGCTGCACGCCACCCTGTTGCCCAGCCCGTCCGCCATGACCAACCCTGTGAGACAGACCTGACCTCAAGCCACAGCGCCACCTCCAGCTGCTTGCTTGGGAAAAAAGGTGTGGGATCCTGTCCTGGGGTGATGGCAATCCTGTGTATTCCGCTATCATTGTTTGTATGCTCAGAAAATGTGGTCCTGCAGCTTTAACTGCATTCAGCCAATGGGAGGAGAGCGGGTTGTTTAAAACCCTTCCCCAAGCCTCTCTGCGGGGGAAGCGAGGTGGAGGAAAAGACACTCCTGGGACCGGCTGCTGCAACTGCTGTCGACGCTGCGAGTTTCTCCCTGGGGTTGCCTCTTCGTCATCTTCCTTTTTTGGACCCTTTTCTCCGATTTGCTTTTTCGCCTGGAAAACCCAAGGAGCCCCGGAGGACGGCAGATGAGAATCCTCCAGGGAGCTACTGGAGCAACTCCGCCCAGCCCCTGGGGGCCCCTGGAGAGGGAAAACTACATCTGAGGAAAAGGACACTAAAGTTCACTAGCTGATTACTCAGGTTTAATAACTCCTTTTCCCCTGTTTCTCCCCTTCCCCTGTGCCTTGCAGGGCACTTTGCGTGTTCTGTTAAATAAATAGGTTTTTTTGGTTTTTTTCACTTTAATTTATGAAATTCTGTTGTGAGTGGGGAAAGGGGGTGCCAGAGCTCTTGGCTTTTTGGGGGAGCCGTTTGTTTGGAGTGCTCTCCACCTAGAGAAATGTCTCTAATCTGAGACAGATCCCAACTCTTTTTTCCTGCCGGGAGCATGCGACTCACATTCTCTATTCTAAGGGAGGTTTCTGTTGGAGCATGGCTCATAGAGCAAGGCCATATGAATATGTTTCTTAAGCTCAATTCAGCCTGTGTGACTGACTCTGAAGTCTCTTTCCCAGGAGATAATGAAACGTAAAGAGCCAAGAATGTGAACATCATAAAAGAATTCTAAACAAGATAAAGAAATTACATAGACAGAGTTTTAGCTAATGCTTAGAGAGCGTGATCAAAAGCCTACAGCCAATTAGCAAGTTAGATTAGACATGTGAACTCAAGCTTTTATCCAATCATATATACCAGTGTGTCGCGTGAACAGTGCTTTTGTCTATAATAATGCTTGCTTCATGAAAATAAGGGGGAGGTGACACCTATACCTCAGTGAGGACGTGTGTTTTACTCTGCTGACCCCCAACTTTTGGCGCCCACAACAAGGACACCGGGACGGTACTACGAGTACAGTGCTGCGAGCACGGATATCGCGAAGCCGCTAGAAGACCGTATTGGTACAGTGGTGGAAGCGGGGGGGTCGTAAAGGCAGAGAAGCCGGCTGGAGATGGAGAGTCATGGTCAAGGTGAGGAGAGTCACGCCCTTCCGCTCCGCGCCGCGAAGCATGGACATAGAGCTTTCAGCGGCACAACAATTACTCCTCAATATTCTCGCCAAGCGAGAGGAGACAGTAAAGGAAAAAGAACTAGATAAACTTATTTCCTACGCTCAAAAGCACAATTTTCTTAATACACCCCCTCTGCTATTTTCTGTATTGGAGTGGCGAGAGGTGGGCGAGGTGCTCTTTGACCAGATAATACAGAGCAAGGGAAGCAAAGAACTTGCAGCTCTGGCAGTGACCTGGCGGTCAGTAATCAATACCTTAAAAGCTATGAAAGCAGAATCAAACGTAGCTGCCGCAGCGATCCAGACACTCTCGGCATCCACAGTCCCCACCCCAACAAACAGCGCGGCCGCATCCGAGTCTACGCCGCCCCAGCCGCAAAAACAAACGGCGGAAGAGATGAGGAGTTTGTTTGGTGGGTCGAAAGCGATAAAAGGGCAAAAGGCCGAATCGTGTTCAACCGTCTCTGAGCTCCTCAAAAAATATGAAAATTCTAACCTAAAAAACCAGCTCAAGAGAGGCAGCACTGCTGCTGCACGCTGCAACCCAGGAGCGAAAGCAGAAGTTGCTCCGACCTCAGTTTCCGGTCAACTGGCGCAGAGGGCGGAAGTCGCAGAAGGCACCCCCGGTGGGCGGTGCCACAAGCTGTCCACGCCTCCCTCCACTGCCTCACCTGCCTGCGTCAGCAATAGCGCCTGAAACGCAGCCCCTCCCTGAAGATGAGGAAGTGAATGACAGCTCCGACAGCAAACCAGAACTAACCAACAGCGTTAGCCAGCAAGAAACAGCCGCTGAAAGAAAAAACCAATTTGAAAATACTATGGAAGAGCTAAAAACTCAATTCAAACAAGCAGTGAAGCAATTAGAACAGCAAGTGAGCACTGCCATCCAAGAAACAGTACAGCCAGCAACTGGCCCCTCAAAGCCACAGCAAATACCGCAGCTAATACAGCAGCTGCCACAACAGTCCCAGCAGATACCGCAGCATGTAAGCACAGCTAAAACTTGCAATCCAATTACAACAATTGGCTTTCCAGCCTCCCGCCTCCCAAGCCTCTGCTCCCAGCAAAGAACAATGCCAATCACTACCACCACCTTACTGCACAACTCCAAATTCTTTGTGTTTAGGGCGGAGATGGTCTGGGGTCATTCGCAATGCCATAATAGAAGGAGAATGGCATTCAGCTGCAACAATCGCCTGTCCTATCCTCTATGACCCACAAGGTCCCAAATACGAACAACATGATTGGAAAGTCTTGCAATCAGTTAAAAAGGCAGCCATCGACTTTGGAATTAAATCTGAACAAGCCCGATTAGGCATAGACTGGCTTCTCACAGCTGATGTCAATTCTCCCACAGATTGTAAAAATCTCGCACCTCTGCTGCTGACTCCATCGCAATTTATAACATGGTCACGTGAATGGCAGCGACTGGCCGAGCAAGAAGCAGCACGGCCGCGAAACCAAGGAGATCCTCTGTTTGGAATTAACTCAACAATGCTCACAGGAGATGGCAATTATGAACATACGCTCGTACAGCTACAGTATCCCACCGAAGTGCACAATTTGTCAGCTCAGCTAGCACAGTTGGCATTTACGGCTGTACCCGATTCAAAGCCAGAACCCAGCTTCACCGCAGTGAAACAAGGTGTCACTGAGCCATACTCTCACTTTATCGATCGATTGTTTAAAGCACTAGAGGATCAAACTGACCTCTCCGAAGACTCCAAACAACGAATGTTTAAACTCCTAGCATTTGAAAATGCCAATTCACCTACAAAGCAACTACTTGCCACTTTGCCCAAAGGAGCGGAAGTGCATCAGATGCTCGAACTGGCCAGCAGAGCAGCAGTGCAGAAGCAAAATCAATACATGGCCAATGCAGTGGCCGAAGCAATCAAACCAACCACACAATTACTAGCTGTCGCAGTCACCAAACTGGGAAGCTCTCAGAAGACACCAACAAAGCCTGCAACCTGTTTTAAGTGTGGAAAGCCTGGACATTACTGCAGAACGTGCACAGCTACCGTTTGGTGTGACCGATGCCAAAGAGATACCCATGCTACCAATGCCTGCTGAGGGCCAAAAAACGAGAACAAGAGCATGAAGGGACGCTGCGCTGTGACACAAATGGCAGCTCCCGTCACTCAGCCAGACTTCCTCTTCTAGCAACCCAAGGAAGCTTGGGAATCGATTTGGCAACAACAATAGACATCACATTCTGTCTTGGTTTGAAAGACAGGTGTCTGCCAAGAGAGGTTGAACCCTCCCGTAGGACAGAGAATGTGATTTTTTCCCTCCCTCCGAATTATTTAATTTTGTAAATCAAGGGCTTTCAGGCAAAGGTATGGGAAAAAAGGAATATCAGTTCTTTACTAGTATCTATAAACAAGCAATAACAATAATAGCAACCACAACTAGAACCAGAAAACCAATAGCAGATGACTTGTGAGCTGCTGAGCCTTTTCCCGTGTGGTGTAATCACAGTTGCAAGCAGCAGGGGCGCTGTTGAGCTCCCAGTCGGGCAGGGCAGGTGCGATGACTGCCGAGTGGCTGCAGGTGGCGCTGTGGCGCAGGGTCAGGTCAGCCTCCGGCAGCTGGTAATGGTGGGCAGGCTGAGAAGCATGCAGGGTAGTGAAGCAGCTCGGAGCAGCGAGAAAGTAGGGCAGCAGGGGCAGGCGCTGGCTCTCTCTCCCCGGCTAGCTAGCGAGGTAGCAAGGATTTCTGCAGTCACAGCAGACACCGCGGTCTCGTGCGGCAGAGGGCGGGGGCAGGCAGCAGAGGCAGCTGGACTCTCCCGGCAGCAGCTGCGAGAAAAACTGAGCCCGGGGAAACATGCCCTTCCCAGCGGGAAAAAAGGTTGAATCAAAGCTCACCCAGCCAGGAGAAGAAAAAAAACAGGGCACAGTTGGATTTCCTCTGGTCGCAGCCGAAAAGCAAAGAGCAGCCTCTCCTCCAGCGTCCGAACCACGAGAGAGCGTTCCAAGGGCCGGCTCTTCCCTTACCCTGCCCTGCCCAAGCACACCTTTTGTCTTTTACAAAAGCCTTGATGGCTCTAAAACACCCAACTATTTGTTGCTTAGTAACAGTGATGGAGAAAAATTCCAGGCCTTCCCTAAACTCCGACACATTCTTAGACAACAAAGTCCAAAAAATACCACCAGGGATGTTTGGGCAAACAGCAACCCAAAATGGATTTCTTGGAGCTCTCATCATAGGTCGATCCTCTTCAGGGCTTGCAGGGCTCATAGTATTGCCAGGAGTCATAGACTGTGACTATACAGGTGAAATTTTTGTGTGTGCATATACCTTAACCCCTCCACTCACCATATCCAAAGGAACCAGAATTGCTCAACTCGTGTTAATCGACAATTTGAATGGTGGTTTGGGAGCACCTGGCGATCCACGCCAACCATACCGAGGAAACAGAGGCTTTGGATCAACCGGAAATCATGTAGTTAGTTTAGCACAGCAAATGACGCAATGACCACTCATCACTTTGCAGCTCACCTATAATGGCCACACTCAGCAAATTACAGCAATGCTTGATACAGGAGCTGATGTAACCATCATCAGCCAAGCAAGATGGCCTAAGTCCTGGCCATTAAGCCCTGCCCTGGATGCCGTTCAAGGAGTTGGAGGAGGCATGAACCCATTACAAAGCTCAGTATCTATATCTATCACATTCCCAGAAGGGCAAAAAATTACCGTGTGTCCCTATGTAATGCTCCTCCCAGGAAATCTTGAAGGACTTGTAGGATGAGATATTATGAGTCAACTAGGTGCAGTGTTGCATCTGCCACAGTCAACACATTTTTAGCAGGGGCCACTGCAAAAAGGCTGCCGACCCCAAAGATATCATGGAAGACAGAAGAAACCTGTGTGGGTTGAGCAGTGGCCTTTCTCCAAAGAGCTGCTCACAATCGCACACCAACTCGTAGCAAAACACATTCAACCGTCCGTTAGTCCATGGAACACACCCATCTTTGTCATTCCGAAAAAATCAGGTAAATGGAGACTACTGCATGACCTCCAAGCAGTAAATGCTCAAATGTGGGCCATGGGAGCTTTGCAGCCAGGAATGCCCACCCCAACTATGCTTCCACAGCAATGGCATGTACTCGTTATCGACCTTAAAGATTGCTTTTTCACAATCCCCCTGCAGCCAGAAGACACAGTTCACTTTGCATTTACTTTACCAGCCATAAATAACAGCGAACCAGCTCAAAGGTTCGAGTGGACAGTACTGCCTCAAGGTATGAAAAATTCACCCACTATGTGCCAACTATAAGTCCAATGGGCCCTAAAACCTATTCGTGCAGTCTTTAACTCTGCCCTTATTTACCACTACATGGATGACATTCTTCTGTGCCAACAGCAGCCATTCGCTCCAACAGACCTGCAAGAAATCACTGCCTTGCTAAAAACAAAGGGTTTAGTCGTTGCTCCTGAAAAAGTTCAGATGTCTGCCCCATGGAAGTACCTAGGATGGACTGTCACTACCACTCAAATCAGACCTCAAAAACTATCCGTACATTCTGAGCTGAAAACCGTGCATGATGCTCAAACCCTACTTGGTGATCTACAGTGGCTACGTAATCTCATTGGCCTCCGGAATGAAGACATACTCCCATTATTGCCACTATTGTGAGGCACCGATCCAGCTGCTACAATTACGCTAACCCAAGACCAACAAAACTGCCTAGTGTGTCTGGGAGAAATGTTGTGAACCTTTTTCCCTGAACGCCGCCTGCCTGAGATTCCACTAGGCGCGCTCATTTTCAACTAAACCATCGCCCCCTTTGGAATTATTTGCCAATGGCCGTCTTGGCAAAAAGAAAAAGGTGGAGAGAGCCCAACTGTGTTGACCACCAAGATTGCCAAGATGCCCAAGACTCCAAAGATGCAAAAACAACCAGTCAAACATGCACGAACTACCCATCCCGAAGAACACATTGTGATTTTAGAATGGGTGTTCATCAGTCTGTCACCACCAAAAAGTGTGTGGTCATGCACAGAGATGCTCTCAGCTCTTATTCGAAAAACACGCACCAGAATTGTAGAAATATCAGGACACGAAGCTGTATTTCTCAGTATACCCTTGAAAGCAGAGCTACGAGAGTGGCTAATACAAAATTCAACAGACATGCAAATCGCCTTGGACGCGTACCCAGGGCAACTCCTAGACCGATACCCTGTAGATCCTCGAATCAATAGGAGAGCAGCTGTGGGTAGAAGAGCCCAAGGTCCCCGCTAGGCCAATCCAAGGTCTCACAGTATACACGGATGTGGGACAGCAAAAAAGAAAAGCTGCTTGCACATGGATGGAAAATGGAGAGTGGCAAGAATATACCCTCAAGGGAGAAACATGTGATTCACTGCAAACCCTTGAACTGGCAGCAGTTGCCTGGGCACTCACACAATGGTGCAACACGCCCCTGAACATCGTCTTGGACTCCTTATATGTTGTCGGCATTGTCCTAAGGATCGAGCAAGCCTTGATCAAGACACCCTCAAACCCACGATTAGGACAACTGTTCCTGCAAATCCAGCGGGCCATCCACGACAGAAAAGAAATCTGTAGCATCCTGCATATCAGGAGTCACATCACCACACAAGGCCTAGGTGAAGGAAATTCTAGAGCAGACGCTCTCATTAGCCCACTAATACAAGCTCCACGAAACTCCTTCGCAGCTGCTCAAGAAAGCCATTCAATGTTCCACCAATCAGCTAAGGCTCTACACAGGCAGTTCGCACTATCGATGGACGATGCCCGAGGAATCGTCCGAGCATGCCCGCAATGCAGCCAGCATGGCACGAGTTTAGGCCTCAGAGTGAATTCCAGAGGCCTACAAGCATGCGAACTATGGCAAATGGATGTCACCCATGTACCTGAATTTGGCTGAGTCTCCTGTGTTCATGTTACTATAGACACATTTTCCAAAATGATCTGGGCAACTGCTCAGGCAGGAGAAAAAGCAAGCCATGTAATTAGAAACTTAACCTCATGCTTTGCAGTTATGGGGGTGCCCAATGAAATAAAGACTGACAATGCACCCGCCTATGTGAGCCAAAAATGTAAGCAGTTCTTACAGACATGGGGCATCAAGCACAACACAGGAATCCCTCACCTATCTACCAGACAAGCCATGGTAGAGAGAGCCCATCAAACAATAAAAGAGTATCTAACCAAGCAGAAAAATTATGAAGAAACAGACCCCAGTGTGCATCTAGCGAAAGTCATTTTCACGCTGAATTTCTTGAGCATAGCGGGTGATGCAGAAAATCCGCCAGTAGTCACTCATTACAGTCAGATAAAGATGCAGGCTACCCCAGGAGTTCAAATTATGTATAAAACCACTACAACAGGGGTCTGTGAGGGACCTGCCCCACTTTTGTTTAATGGTAGAGGTTACAGTTGTGTCTCCACAGATTCCGGTCATATATGGGTACCAAGTAGATGGACGAAACCTGCTCCCAGAAAGATTGTCAGCACGCAAGACTGCAATGAGCTATCAACCATCTAGTGGAAAAGCTCACCGTGTTTGCAGTGCAAGCAGGACGTCCACGCATCTGTCCCCGAAGAATCATAGCAGACGTCTTTGCGGGACGAACCTTTGGCGCTTGGCAACTACCCTCTGAAGTTCGCCAACTCCAAGGAGAAAACCGTGGGCACTGTCGAGGCCCACTGATTCTACTGTTACAGTGTGGTAGTTGTGGTGCGCAGTTTAGTCAAAGTAGCTGGAGTATCGCAATAACAGGAGCTTTATGTAATCATTGCTTTCCTATTGACGCTTTAAATGCTTTTCTAATTGACGCTGCAATAGTACATAACAAACCCCCTCAGCAAATTCACGTGAGCACATTCGGAGATTTCTATACATATCAATTATTTCAGCAAGTGTGGGCTTTAATAACAGCATTACATCAAGTGCAAATAAGCCGAGCAATGCTATTAGTTGCCGCTTACTGCATGCGATGTCGCCCTCAAGGTGCTCGACCAGTGTAGCTCTAACCTTAGTTTGTCTAACCTTTGTTGTTGCAGCATGGGTCCCAGCACAACCCAAAACAAATCTATGGGTCACTCTAGCCAACCTGACGGAACAAGACGCTATTTGTCTCGCTCTCTCATCACCTGGCAACCCCTTTTCTACTTGTTTAGTCGGCATCCCTGTAGACAATTGGCCATGTCCTTCCGGCATTCCTACTTGCAATCGGAAAAATCTTAATAGCACAGTAGATAATTGGGATACCTGGGTGCTTCACCTTCCCATAGCCCCAAACGAGCCTCAAGAATTAGAGATATTAGGAGCCATACGAATGGATGCTTGCGTGACCTTTAATCGGACAAGCAAACAAGCCAAACTAGACAATACGGCAACAAGTGTAAATTCTAGCTTGTTAGTATATAGAAATGCCAGCATGTGGTGCCAATATGCCTCTACTAAGCTATCTGTATTGATGCCTTAAACACTGATAAAAATTTGAGACACAGACACACAGTATAGGAAAAGGGTATTACCTTGGTTTAATAGGATTCCAGGTGCACCACGACGACTCGAGCCCCAACGATATCCCCCGTATACAATTTATGGACCCCCTAGATTAGCATACTTATCTAAAAGTCTTCAATGAGAAGTCTAACAAATGAAGTAATTGCCCCCTTATTAAAATTGCCCCCCCCAAAAAAGATTACTACTTAGTTTACAAAAAACATGTCTCAGTGATGGGGCTCTGTTCAAGGTTGGTGCGTCATGCTTTTGAGATTGTGGGGATGTTTCGTCTTCCCCAAAGAATTCTGAGCAAGGCAAGGGTACAAGGGTTATAGGGTTGAGATACAGGGAGTAAAAAGTACAGGAACGGGGAAGGGTAAAAGGATATATAAAAAGAGTGTAAAAGTATAATGGAAAAAGGACAAAAAACCCATCAGGCATCATTTCCCCCCTTTTTGGAGACTAACAAGCTTTTACCTTGTCTAGTCTCTAAACTACACTACCTATAACATTGGTTTACACAACTAGTTATGGTAAAAATAATAACTACAATTACAATCATTATAAATGTTTCTTTTACCCAGGCCTAGTCTGGCAACCATGAAGTGAGGGCATGGAAGATCTTGTCAAATTTCAAGGTGTAATTTTTGAACTCACTTCATGTAGAATTTGAGTTCCTTTCTAAATTTCTTCTCAATCTTTTCTGATTTTAAATGGCCAGTTATTACATTCATCTAGAGGTGGTAACTGGGTGCAGATCTAGGAATTGCTTATATTAAGAGCTCTGGATATACTTGCTTTGGATCACAGTGTTGTGTAACTTTTGGCTGAGCTTTGAGTTATGGTTACCAATTGGGCAAACAACAGACACGTAAAGAACAATTTAAACTACATCATTTTGATTTGCATCAGTTTCTGTTTTGATGGTCTCAGGGGTAGAAGCTTTCTTCATCTTGGAGTAGTGGATTCACAATCTTTTCTCAGCAACCTTTCTCAGAAGTGAGGGTGGTCAGCAAAACTTGGAATGGTCCCTTCCACTTCGCTTGGAAGGGGTTGCTGGTTCACCATTTGACGAAGACCCAGTTTTCAGGCTGAAACAGGTTAGCAGGGGTGTCTAATCTTATAGCTTTGGACAGCACGACGAATTTCTGGAGCTTTTGCAAAATGGAGCTTAAGGCTGTTAAATATTTCTGTAAATCAATTTTTCTCTTCATGTGAATTTTTCCCAGAATGTGAAGAACTTGATATGATTTGCCATATAGGCTTCCATAGGGACTTATATTGTTCCTCCACTTTGGTTGTATGCGGACTCTCCGTAAGGCTATAGGCAAAGCCTGAACTCATGTCATAGATATTTCTTGACAGATTTTACCAATCTGGGCCTTGAGGGTCCCATTCATACATTTAACTTTGCCACTTGCTTGGGGCCTGTACGATGTGTGCAGGTCCCAAGTAAGTCCCAGAATTTTGCTAACTTCCCCAATCACTGTTGCAACAAGGTGTAGTGTTCTATCTGATGACATCCTTCAAGGAACCCCAAACTCCAGAACTACATGGTCAAGCAAGGCTTTCACTACTTCTTCTACTGCACCGGTGCAACAGGGACAAGCTTCAGACCATTCATTGAACACATTAACCAATACCTGTACATATTTATAATATCCTTTTTAACGTGATATTTCAGTAAAATTTATTTGTCAGTAATTTCCTGGGAGATGCCTTGCTTTGGTCACTCCTAACTCTATTCTCTTGCTTGTGTCAGGGTTGTTTTTGCAACAGGTTTCACACTTGCTTGTTAGAGATTGCACAATATCAGTTGTTCTTCTCCTTATTACTACTTTTTCTAGATGTTTTAAAAGGTTTTCTGTTCTCCAGTGTGTACTCTCATGTTCCTTCTGTGCTATGTCTCGAAGGATCAGGGGTGGGACTACAACCTGGCCTATCAGTGTAACAGGCCACCCACTCTCTTTAATTTCATCTTTAAAAAATTTAATTAACTTTTGATCACTCTGATCATATTTTGGAGCAAACCTGGTTAGATCTTGCTGAGGAACGGAGGCTTGACAATCCAATATGAATTTACCACAAGCTTCAGTTTATTGATTTACAGCAGACAATTTTATAGTGTAGTTAACTAACTCATGCATATTCTGTAATCATACAATACTATTGGTTATATACTTCCACACCCTAAGTTTGGCTACTTGCCTTAACATGTATCTATGTTTACCTATAGTGCCTGATTTCTGCATATCTTTTACCAATTAACGCATTCTTGACGGCCCCCACGACTTCTATGTTGCAGAAAGTCGTGGTGACCTTAGATCGCTGATTGGACGAAGGTATCTAATTAATAGTTGGCTGAATATGGCTATTGTTAAGAAGCGGCTTGTTAATAAGCAATCTATCTACATCTGCGTGTCCCTTCTCTAGAAGCCAGCTTTCCACAATTCCCCTGTTTTCTTTACGCATTTGTGCGAGCCAAAGCTGATTCACTGTCTGTGATAATGATTTTTTCAAACATTGCAAAGCACAAGGTAGAATAACAGCTATGCCAACAAGGACAAGTAAAATCACTAATCCTACTTGCAAGATATAGCGAAGCCATCCTGTTATACCCCAGTCACCCCATGGAATTCCAAATAGGCCATCGTCCTTTTGCACTGTTATCTTTGCTGTATGCTCCTTAAGCCATTGAAGTTGTTTATGTATTGACTCACCATGATTGCTAAGGTTGAAACAGCACATACCATCAAATTCATCACAGCCGTGCCCCTGAGCAAGCAGCAGAAAATCTATAGCAGCACGGTTCTGCAGTATGGAATGCCTTAAACTATCCATGTCTGCGGATAGCTTCTCTATTATTTCTGTAGTAACTTTTGACTGCTTGCTTACCCAGCAGGCCAATCTCCCTATGGTTTTTAATGCATGTGCAGTGCCCACGTGTGGTAAAAGGGAAGCAAAAACCCGAGACGGTTTATTCCATAGGCCTACTTCATCATTGCAGTTTGCATCCAAAGTAAGACTGCGTCTCTTTCTGGACCGCATTAAATTGGCTGCAGTGGTTTTATTCATGGCAAGTAAAGTGAGTTTGCCCAAATAACATGGTTCCCCATAAGCACCTTTCGGAACTCCCTGCCATGCACGGTCTCCACAAATGAGAAATACACCTGATGGAAGGGCAAGGGCACTTTTATTGGCCCAAATTTGTATATAACCACTGCCCCGGCCATAACTTCCATGTGGACCACATTGGGCAGAGATGTTAGCATATTCTGCCGTATGGGGAGTCAACCAGGTGCTGTTAGGAATCACTATGGGGCTACCAAAAGTTATGCAGCCTGTTTCATTGCCACTTGCATTAAGAGCTCGGCTCCCCAAGAGATCCAACTCCTGAGGATCCCATGGCAATGAGGTATTAAGACCCGACAACAAGAGAGCAGTACAATGGCTAACATTGGCAGCTCGTGAGCAGTTGTTAGTTGAAAACCATGCAAAGCTAGTATTATCAAAGCCTGGGATACCAAGTAAGCATGTGCGAAAAGGGTTAGTGGCTGATGCAAGCGCAAGGCAAAAAGCACTAATATGTGTTTGATTTGCCCAGGTGACCCACAAATTTTTCCTGGGCTCAATTGAATGGAAGGGATTATTGGCGTTTGCATCGGTAGCATCTGCCAGAACAACCCCTAACATGCACAGTATGCACAGGAGCAAAACGCCTTTTAGTGCGTTCCCATTCATGTTCTCTGATAACCCAATACTTTGGGATCCTTTCCAAAGCCCGATCAGTGCACACTGCTCTCAAAATTTGAGACCCAGAGTTTGATGTTGCCCAATTTACTGCATCTTGGGCCTCCCAACGTAACCAGGCTATAACTTTTTGCTCTTCAGATTCAAATAATTGCAAACCTTGCCAATCAGGCAGCCCTGTAAATGCGGCTAAAGCTTGTTGCAGCCTGTTATGTGCAAAGTCAATTTGAGTTATGCGTGTATTAATGCAAGCCAAACAACAAGTATTATACACTTCTTGATGGACCCACCACCGTTTCTTACAAATACCACACTTAATAAGTAACCATGCCTGACACCACAGCTTAGCACAATTTCTACAAGGGTATCTATTCAGGTAAGGGGGTACAGAGCCTAATCTATTTATAATATCTCTTAATTCTAATAAAGTCTGCCAACGCTCGACTGGAACCCCAGCCCGCCGCAAGATAGGATCAAGAGCACAATGTAGAAGCCGAATCAGTCGTGGTGTTTCATCGATCGGCGGTATCGGGGGCACCTGTAGCCGTGCCAGGTTGATCAAGTGCAGGCTTCACCCAGCGGCTAGGAACCCAAAGGGGGCCTGTGGAGGAAGATACACAAAAATAACCTCTGCCAGAATATATGACCTCTACTGGACCCTCCCAGATGCCTGTTTTGGGGTCCTTATATAGGACCTTCATGCGTGGTACCGGTGGCTGTGCCACTCCCTTGTGATGAATTAAGATAGGTGGTAAATCCTGATCTCCAAATATACACAGATGATTTAGTACAAACAGGGTTTTAGAAAGCCTTTCTCTACTATCTGAGACCTCCTTATGTTTTGCCAGGTAACCCTTTATTGTTGCATTTGCTCGTTCTACCATTGTCTGCCCCGTTGGGGAGTGAGGAATTCCTGTAGTATGTTTTATATCCCAAAGTTGCATGTATTTTTTCACCAAGGCACTACAATAAGCTGGTCCATTGTCTGTTTTGATAGCTTTGGGTTTGCCCAATACGGCAAAGCAACTAGTAAGGTGCCTCATAACATCCCGGGCTCTTTCACCGGGCTGTAGTGTTGCCCATATCATGTGGCTGTATGTGTCAATGCAAACATGGACATATTTTAATCTACCAAATTCAGGGAAATGTGTTACATCCATCTGCCATAACTCATTAGCTTGTAACCCCTTGGGGTTCACTCCCATACCCAAACCAACACCCTGGTTATGAAAACTACAAATAGGGCAGGCCCGCACTATGGCCCTGGCTTCTGCCAGTGGAATTCCAAAACCCTTATGGAGACCCCTTGCATTTTGATGAAAGTTCATATGTGCGTGGCGGGCCCTCTCAAAGGAAGATACTGGAGCTTCCGCCACCGCTACCAATCGGTTCGCTCTGGCATTGCCTTCTCCAAGGCCCTCTGACCACTGATGACTTCTTGTATGCAACACGGCATATGGGTCAGTCCTTTGGCCAATGGTGCGTTTAAGCACCATCAATAGTTCCGCTAGTCGGCGTTTTTACACATCCTTAACCATTGCTTCCTCAATTCTGTTAGCAATGTCTGCGACATAGAGAGAATCTGTGACGATGTTAACAGGTTGGTCTATCCAGTTGGTAAAGACCCAGACCACTGCTGATAGTTCCAAGGTTTGTAAAGAGTCCTCCGATGTTGCAGGAATAATTTTGTGTCGCCATTGCTTCTCCTCCATCCACGTCGCAGCAGCTTTACGGGAGCGTTTGCCAGCATCTGTATAAACAGTCACTGCTCCTGAAAGCGGAGAGGATGACCGCAATGGCTTTATTAGCCATCGGTGATTAGACATCCATGCCAGCGTAGAAGGCTGGAGAGGTCGGATACTGATGAGGGTTCCCTCTTCCAGCAACGCTGCCTGAAGATCCATAGAATTTTGTAAGTACCAGTTCAGGTCATCCAGCTTCAGTGGTACTTGTATTTCCCCTGGCGATGTTCCTTGGATCTCCCTTATCCTTTGGCGGCCACGTTTGATAAGATTTGCCATTGTAATTATGTTTTCCTGAATCGTTTTTCGTGGTTGAAGGGGTGGTGCTAACCATTCCAGCACCAAAACATTGTAATCCTCATTTGTGGTGGGGGTATTTTCCCCCGTTTTCTTTTTATGCTGAGTGATGGCACCCAAAAGGTATTGAGGGCCAGTTAGCACAGTGATATTTAGTGGCACATCAAGTAGACGACGCGATGTATGATTTTGTACAACACGTTCTGAGATAGTCTGGATCGCCGCCTGCTGTGCTGTAGAGAGGGTGACTTTTGTAGCTGGCTCAGTGCCTTTCAGTAGAGGCCGCAGAACATTCAACAGTTCATTAGGAATACCAATGACAGGACGAAGCCATTGTAAGTCACCCATCAGTTTCTGAGCATCATGTAGGGTTTGGATGTTTGTGTGAATTTGCAGTTTTTGAAGACGAACCTGATGGTCTGTTATAGTCCATCCCAAATATCGCCATGGTGATGTGTTCTGTACCTTTTCAGGGGCGATTGTAAGGCCCTGAGCACACAAGTGATTAGTCAGGGTATGTAACTGATCTGCGGTAAAAGGCGCGCTCTGTGCCAGTAATATATCATCCATGTAGTGATAGATGATTACTTCTGGCCAGGCCATCCGAAGAGGCCTGAGAGCAGCATCCACATAGAGTTGACAAAATGTCGGTGAGTTCCGCATTCCCTGTGGTAATACAGTCCATTCAAAACGTTGTGCAGGTGCCTCACGGTTAATTGAGGGCAGCGTAAAAGCAAAACGCTGCATGTCATCTGGATGTAGTTCAATGGTGAAAAAACAGTCCTTTAAGTCCACAAGTAGAAACCATTCATCTGGTAGCATGCTGGGATTGGGGAGCCCTGGTTGTAAGGCTCCCATTTGGGCCAAAACATCACGGCCTACTAAAGCATTTACTCCTGGGGGAAGTGGTAACAACTGTACCACACAGTCCACAACTTTGTCATCGATGGTAATTTTTAAATGTGGTGACCGACGAGCCATGGTGATACCTCCTACACCAGAAACAGTAGCTCCAGATGCATATGCTGGCCAGTGAGCAGGCCATTTGTTTTCATCCAGTACCATGACATCAGCTCCAGTATCCAAAAGTGCTGATAATTGTATCCGTTGGCCAGAATATTCCAAAGATATCTGTTTTTGTGGACGTTGCCTCAAATCCACTGTTAGCATAACCGCAGGGCCTGTGGAGCCAAAACCTCCTGCTCCTCGATGAGGCCGGCCAGATGGACTTTGAAGTAACTGTGGTATAGGGACGACTTGAGCAATTTTAGATCCAGCAGGAATATGAATAGGTGGATGAAGTGTCCGAGCCATAATGTCAATTGTACCCTGAAAATCAGCATCGATTAATCCAGTTAAAATGTCCAGTCCTTTCATGGTTGCAGATGAACGCCTGATCAAAAGTGCACCAACAGGTTGTCCTCTGATTACAATTAGTCCTGTAATTCCAGTAGGTATCCGCTTGGGGAAGGTATCCACCAAGGTAACGCCTACTGTGGTTGCCAGGTCCATCGCAAGGCTCCCGACGGTGGCTGGTTAACAGGTAACTGGCTGTAAGAAGGCTGGAGTGGTTGGTTGCAAGGCGGCTGAAATTGGGCGGGCGCAATTTTTTGTGTCACAGTCCCTTTCGCGCTCCGATTCCCGTTTCCCTGGGATCTCCGACAAGCTGCAGAGCTGTGTGACGCAGACTGGCACTGAGAACACCACACTGCTCCAGCAGGGCAGTTTTGCCGTAAGTGCCCTGGCTGTCCACAGCGAAAACAATGGAGCTTTGTTTTTTGAGATGCTGGAGGTGGCCTTGGCTGCCGTAGGGGTGTGAGTGCGGCTAGGACTTGATTTTGAGAGGATTCTGCCTGCGCTTTTAATCCCTCCCCCAGCTCCTTGATAGCATTGACTAACCTAGCCTGACTGCCTATAAGGAACTGTGAAGCTTTTTCTAAAAGGTCCTCTATGGACCAATTCTCTGGCATGGTCATGATAAGATTTCTGACTGTTCCATTTCCATTTTGCAATACACACTGCTTTAACGTAGCCCATTGCATGCATTCTGCCATTCCTGCTGTTTTCACCGCTGCAGCAACCTTATCTACAAAAGATCCCAGCAGCTCATCCTGCCCCTGCTTGATGGACATATATGACGGGACGCCTCCGGGGGCTTTTATTTTATCCAGAGCATTCCGAGCTAAATCCATAGACTCTCTAATCTTGTTTGGTCCCAAGAGTGCCTGATCCTCACTTCTTAGATAAGGACCTAACCCCATCAATTCATTTAGAGTGACTCCATGCAGCGGGTCACCTGGTGCGCGCTGCACAGCCACCGACTCCTGGCAGCATGCCTGCCAATGAGCATTAAATAGCAGAGACTGATGTTGAGTAAGTATTAATCGTGCAATGCCCTTGATATCGTTGGGGAGCAGAAGTCCTGATCCCCAGATATAATCTAGCATTTCTCTAGTAGGCTCTCCCTGAATTCCGAATTCACTCACGGTAGCTCGCAACTGAAATAAGATTTTCCAGTTTAGGGTTAAAATAGAAGCAGTGAGCCCTCCCTGCTCTCCTGGGCTGTAAATCACTGGGAACGCCCCCAACATCTCAGTCGCAGCTTCCACGTCACCCTCCTGACCCGCTTGTGAGGTAAATAGCCTCCAATAAATTTCATGCTGACATGCAGCCCCCAAACCGGCACCACCGGGACTGGCCAGACCCCCGGTAGGCGGAAGTTCGGGGCTCCCCAAACTGGGTGACTGAAAAACTGCCCTGTGAGATACTGGGTCAGAAGACTCGATCGGAGCGGAAGGCTTCACCGCATCCTCAGAGGGCTCAGCAAATGGATTAGTAGGGGGAATATGTACTGTGTTTGTTAATGGGGGGAGCGGCCATGATCGCTCATTACCTTGCCCTGAAGTAGACGGGGGAGGTGGACTCAGCCGCTCAGAAGCAGCCCTAGCCGCCCTCTGTTCTGCCTGATACTGATACAGAGCCTTACTAGCTATCTTCCACACTTTGCATAGTTTTTCTCCAACCTTATCATCTTCAAGAATAGCATCCCACAACTTATCTCCTACTCTCTGCCATTCATCACGATCAAAAATGCTGTTAGGGTCAATAAAACAACCTTTAGCCAACCCCCATGCTGTCAACGCCACTAAATCACTCTTTATATCCTTACCCTTAATCCCCCGCTTTTCTAAAAAGCAATAAAACACATCAAAAGTGGCTTGTCTCTCCATTGCGCACTCACTTTTTTCACCCTCCGAGATCTTCCGGCCACTTTTCCTCTCTGGTGCGAGATTTTCACCTCACAAGTCCGGCAGTGTCCAGATCCCGTCCTGATAACGGTCGTCCTGTATGTGCGCCCACTGCTTTGATCCTCCGGGGTGTTTCGGAGCCAGATGCCTTGTCAGCCGTAGTTACATCGCTCTCAGATGGATCCAGCCAAAAGGGGAGCGAGACCCTTGGACGTCGGGGTCACCATTATGCTGAGGAACGGAGGCTTGACAATCCAATATGAATTTACCACAAGCTTCAGTTTATTGATTTACAGCAGACAATTTTATAGTGTAGTTAACTAACTCATGCATATTCTGTAATCATACAATACTATTGGTTATATACTTCCACACCCTAAGTTTGGCTACTTGCCTTAACATGTATCTATGTTTACCTATAGTGCCTGATTTCTGCATATCTTTTACCAATTAACGCATTCTTGACGGCCCCCACGACTTCTATGTTGCAGAAAGTCGTGGTGACCTTAGATCGCTGATTGGACGAAGGTATCTAATTAATAGTTGGCTGAATATGGCTATTGTTAAGAAGCGGCTTGTTAATAAGCAATCTATCTACATCTGCGTGTCCCTTCTCTAGAAGCCAGCTTAACACAAGATCTACTTTTTTCTGTGGCACTACTGCAAAAATGCTTTTTTTTGCTATCTTTCTTGTTGTTTTGTTAGCAAAGCAATTTCTTACTTCAGGAGTTGTCTTCTCCTTTTGATGACTTCTGCAATGAAGGACAGCTACTTCTGTAGGCTTCCAAGTGCTTTGCAGGAGTGCAAGGGTTTGTTTTGCATGCTTGATGTCATAACTTTGAGCAGTCAGCAGGCCACGTCCTTCTCAGATAGCTCTGTGGGCATGAACAACACTGAAGGCATATTTGGAATTAGTCCATATGTCTACCTCCTTTCCCTCGCTCAGTCCTAGAGCTCTGGTCAGTGTAATCAGTTTCCAATCTGGCTTCTTCAGAGGCACGTTCTTCAGGTCTGGTCTGCTGGAATAGGTCTCTTCCGTTGCCTGTAAACAGTCATGCTCAGGCAGGTCATCAAGTAATGTGGATGACAAAAATATTGTAGGATTTACAACAAGCATTGTATTTAGGGTGACATTGTGTCCCCCCTTTTTCTCTAGGTCAGAGATCACGGTGTGGGGTACATACTCGACAATGTGCTGCCCAAGGGTGAATTTTCAAGCTTCCTGTATTAGGATGACAGTTGCTGCCACAGTTTTCAGACACCCAGGCCACCCTTGGCTAACATTGTTGAGTTGTTTTGAGAAACAGGCCACAGCTCTTTGCTGATTTCCAAGGTGCTGTGCCAGTACTTTTAGAGTAACATTCTGCTGCTCATATGTAAAAAGTTCGAAGGGCTCTGTTATGTCTGGCAGCCCTAGAGCTGGAGCAGATATTAAGGAATGTTTTAGTTGTTTAAATTCAGCTTTTGCTTTCTCTTTCCAGTTGGTGGTTTCTTTCTCAGCTGCTTTAAGGGCTTTATATAAGGTTTTTTCTTGTTTTCTCTAGTCCTCTAGTTCTTTTGACAACTGATGTTTAAATATAGTTGGGCTATTTTTAAGCCCTTGGAGTAACTCTGTTCAGGTGAGCTGAGTTTCTCCTCCTGTCTCAGGATTTTCCCACTCAGATGTAAAGAATTCTTTACTTTTACTTACAGAAATCCAGGAAAAGGCATCTTTGAGATTTAAAACTGTGAACTTCCCTAGGTCATTTGTTGGTGTGGTCTGAAAAATGTAGGGGTTTGGCACAACTGAATCTATGTCTTCTATGTCCTCTGTGGTTTTGTTAATTGCCTTTAAATCTTGCACTAATTTGTAACTTTTACTATCATCTTTTTTTACTGGCAGAATGGATTCTCTCAGTTCACATTTTAAAGGTTGAAAGAAAGGCTGTGTTTCACTTATCCCTGTGACACTGGTTACTTTTACAATGCCTCGACTCAGTTTCCCCTCAGCCTGCCCCAAAGGTGTTTCTAGGACAGTCGCTTTCTTTCTTGGTTCATCTCTTTTAGATCTGGTGTGTTTAGCTACCGGATTAGCAGCCCCTATTATAGCCTCTTGGGTTACCATTCCCTTCTTCTTCCCGGTAAGCTCGCTGGCTGCTGTGGTTACAGCCCCCATCCCAGCCTCCTCTCTTTCAGAGCTATCTGCCTTGAATTCATCTGGCTGGATTTCAATTGCAGTTATTTTTCTCTCAGCTCTGTTACTGACCGCGCAGCAAAGCAGCTGCTGCCTTTCGCCCCCTCCTTTCCCAGTCTGGGAGGGGCCAGGTACGGCAGCAGCAGCACTTCTCTCCCCGCCTGGACCTGCTTCCGAGCCCCCCTGCCTCCGCTCTCAGTGCGGCAGGCGGGCTGTGATTGACTCGCCCTTGCTCTGCCCCTGCCTCTGCTCTCAGTGTGCCCCGGGGAGGGTGGCCGCGGAGGGGGCAATGGCCACCCATCCCCCATCTCTAGCCTTACCGTGGCAGGGGGGAGGGCAGCTGGCAGTGGCCACCGATCCCCCACCCCCAGTGCCATATCGGCCCGGGGCAGAGAGGGGGGCCGCCGACAGCGGCAGCGACGGAGGACAGAGCCAGCCTCCCGCCACCTCCTCCGATCCGGCTGGCTCTTGTAGCGAGAAGGGTTAGATATTCTTTTCCACAAGGCAGGCAGTCTTTTTTAATTTGTTTGTACACTTTTTCCCGATTCAAGAATATAGAAAACAACTCTGCATCTTTTAATTCATCAAACCTGCCTTGGACCTGAAACTCTACTAATAGTTTTGTGATTAATTGATCTTCTAAAATGCTTAGATTGAGCCATTCCTCTCCTCCCCCCCGTTCCAACACAGGCTACCCCCACGACGACAGCCTAGATAATTTTCCCATGTACTGGGGGGTGTTCTTTCCCATTAGATCGTGCCAGTTTGTTAAAATCAGACCTAGTGGGGAATCTTGTGGGATTTTTGGGTTAGTAGATGACGCATCACCTATGTTTCATTTAAAAACAGAAAAGAAACAGCTGGAAAGAAAGCACTTAGCCTAAAAACTGGCGCGAGAACTGAACGTGCAGTTCCCACGCCCCAGCAGAGTAAAGAAAGCAAGCTTAAAACAGCACGCGTGCAGCTTAAACCCGTGGCGAGGTTCAACTACCACCCTTCAGTAGTTGAACCCACACTCCAACCTGTGGGCCACAGCTCCCTCTGAGCTACAGCCCCCCGTGAGCCACTACGCAGCTCCTGTGAGTAAAAGGCGTCCCTTTCCCCTCACAGCCCCCCTGCAGGAGTGGAGTAGGTTGCGATAACTTCTCTTTTATGGCCCCCCTGGCCACACTCCCACCCTTGGAGATCTCCCCAGATGCTAGCAATAAAACCATAAAAAACCCTTTTGATCTCACCTCTCTTGCTGTGTTTCTGTGGTAGGTTGTTTCGGAAACTCCCTGGGTTTTTCAATCTCGCTGCCTCCCTCCCGTATAGTGCTGGCGAGTGGGGGGGGTGCAGCAGGGTATTCTTCGGTCCAGAATTGAAACTCGGGGTCTCCTCTTCTCCTGGCTGGCTCGCCAGAACTGATGCCTTAAATGCTGATAAAAATTTGAGACACAGACACGCAGTATAGGAAAAAGGTATTACCTTGGTTTAATAGGATTCCAGGTGCACCACGACGACTCAAGCCCCCACGATATCCCCCGTATACAATTTATGGACAGCCTAGATTAGCATACTTATCTAAAAGTCTCCAATGAGAAGTCTAACAAATGAAGTAATTGCCCCCTTATTAAAATTGCCCCCCCAAAAAAGATTACTACTTAGTTTACAAAAAACGTGTCTCAGTGATGGGGCTCTGTTCAAGGTTGGTGCGTCATGCTTTTGAGATTGTGGGGATGTTTTGTCTTCCCCAAAGAATTCTGAGCAAGGCAAGGGTACAAGGGTTATAGGGTTGAGATACAGGGAGTAAAAAGTACAGGAATGGGGAAGGGTAAAAGGATATATAAAAAGAGTGTAAAGTATAATGGAAAAAGGACAAAAAACCCATAAGGCATCAGTATCCACAAATAATTCCATGTCGTTACCAGCAGGAGTGTTTTTAATTTGCGAAGACTGCGCATGGCCCGGCATTCTCTCCAAATTACGAGGTGGACCCTGTTCTCTAGGGAGATTAATGTTATTAACCCCCAACACTTCAATGATTCTAAACATGTCCCGATGACATCATCAGACAAAACGAATGGCTCATGCTTTCTCCCCCAACTGTAAATCAAATGTCAAATTCTGGTCCCCTGTGGCCATGATATCTGCTTTCCTTTTAGCACCAGGAGTAGCTTCTGCTGGCGCATTAGCTCAGCTAAACAAACTAGGATGCTGGCTCGCTAGACAAACTAATGCTACTTCTAAAGCCATTTCACCGTTATTGCTTGATGTAGATTCAGTTAGACACACTATGCTACAAAATAGAGGTGCAATAGATTTTCTCTTATTAGCCAAGGGGCATGGCTGTGAAGAGTTTGAAGGAATGTGTTGTATGAACCTTTCTGACCACTCAAAGTCCATTCACCGGCAGCTTGCTGAACTGCAGTACCTGTCAGGGCAACTACAAATAGCCGATGGCTTAGGACTCGCTGGGTGGTTGAAAAGTTTGGGAATTACTGGATGGTTCAAAGATCTGATCCAAGCAGCTGTGCTCATTTTAATTGTAGTTTTGCTATTATTAATAATTTTGCCATACGTAGTGCAATGCTTACAGCATATGCTAATAAAGACGGTCAACCAAGCCTGGCTTGTGCAAAAAGAAAACAGAGGAATTGTTAAAGCATGGCTCGTAGAGCGAGGCCATATGAATATGTTTCTTAAGCCCAATTCAGCCTGTGTGACTGACTCTGAAGTCTCTTTCCCAGGAGATAACAAAACATAAAGAGCCAAGAATGTGAACATCATAAAAGAATTCTAAACAAGATAAAGAAATTACATAGAATTTTAGCTAATGCTTAGTGTGGCAAGCACAGACTCTTTCCCATGGGAATTTTTCTCTTCTTCTTCCTGTGTTCTATAAACAAAGATAAAGTTTAGATGTTATTGAAATGGTCTACTGGAAAGATAGGCAGTTCAAGCCTGGCCAATCAGCCTAGGGGGAGGTTTTGAATTGACCCAATCCGGATGATCTGTGAAAGTCTATATAAGTTTTGGAATTAATTAATAAAATTAGAATTTTGCCACATTCGACACAGCCTGATTCTTGCCCTCTGCTAGCAGTTCACAGTGACAGCTTAGAGAGCGTGATCAAAAGCCTACAGCCAATTAGCAAGTTAGATTAGGCGCGTGAACTCAAGCTTTTATCTAATCATATATACCAGTGTGTTGCGTGAACAGTGCTTTTGTCTATAATAATGCTTGCTTCATGAAAATAAAGGGGAGATGACACCTATACCTCAGTGAGGATGTGTGTTTTACTTGGCTGACCCCCAACTGGTTTCTACCTCTTTTAGCAGACACCTGTCTTTCAAACCGAGACAGTGTGTTGTTTTATTTCTAGATCTTTAAGGCATCAGCAGCATGGGCAACAAACAGGAGGAGTTTGAAGCCACCGTGCTGTTAAGAAGCTATGACCTTCTTGCCATTACTGAAACTTGGTAGGACATATCCCATGACTGGAGTATGACTATTGATGGCTACAGGCTGTTCAGACGAGACAGGAGAGGTGGAGGGGTTTCCCTCTACATCAAGAGGTGGATTGAGTGTGAAGAGTTGTCTCTAAAGAACAGCCATGAGCCAATTGAAAGCCTGTGGGTAAGAATCAGAGACTGAGGCAACAAAGGGAACCTTGTGGTTGGTGACTACTACAGGCTGCCCAACCAAGACGAACCTATTGATGAAGCCATCTTGCTCCAGCTGCAGGAGGCATCACGCTCACAGGCTCTTGTCCTATTTGGGGACTTCAGCCACCCTGATATCTGCTGGGAAAGTAGCTTGGTGAGCTGTAGGTGATCCAGGAGACTCCTGGAATGCATGGACGATAACTTCTTGAGCCAGGTAATAGACAGCCCCACCAGAGGGGATGCGATACTGGATCTGATGGCCACCAACATAAGCGAGCTAATCAGGGACGTCAAGACTGGAGACAGCCTGGGCTGCAGTGATCATGCACCAATGGAATTCACAGTCCTGAGGGACAAGAGTCAGGTAAGGAGGAAAGTTAGGCCCCTGAACTTTAGGAAAGCAAACGTCCAGCTCTTCAAGGAGATAGTCAATAGGATCCCCTGGGACACTGCCCTCCAGAACAAGGGAATGAATCTGAGCTAGCAGATCTTTAACACAGTCTTCCATAGAGTGCAAGAGCTTGCGATCCCCAGGAACAAGAAATCAGGCAAGGAAGGCAAGAGATCAGCATGGCTGAGTAGAGAAACTGCTGGTCAAAATAAAGAGAAAGAAACAAATGCCCAGGCAGTGGAAACAAGGACAGGTGACCTGGGAAGAGTATAGAGAGGAAGTATGCTTGTGTAGGGATGGGGTGAGGAAGGACAAGGTGAAGCTGGAACTGAACCTGGCAAGGGCCGCAAAGAATAACAAGAATGGCTTCTACAGGTATGTCAGCCAGAAAAGGAAGGTCAAAGAAGGCATGATGTAGCAGTGAGATCCACTCAGGCGAGCTTAGAGTCTGAAATAACCAACAAACCCCTCTGGATTTGAAGAGCCCTTCAGGTTAGGGTGACAGAAAATCATCCCCCCGACATGCTTTGAGGCTAAGCCCCATGAATATGGGTCAGGAATCAGAGGTATTGGTTCTTGAAGTTCTCTTCCTCTTTATCCCATATATAGTTAATAGCTAGAAAGTTCTTTACCCACAGTGCTATTATTGGTTTTAAAAGTTCTGTATCTGCCCCCCTTGCACCCCTATTCCTCAGTTTATCTGCCAGTTCTGAATCCCTCTTGCCTCTATTGGCCCTCCTGTGTAAACCCCTCCCATTTCTCCATCCCTTTTAACCCCATGTTCACTTCCATTCGGTGCTCTCTGCTCCTCGGAACCCAGCTCTCTCCTCTCCGGCGTTCCGTCCCAGTCCCAGCCACCCTCTCCTTCCTGCCATTCCCACCAATAAACCCTGGATTCCAAAAGCTGAGAGACTGCATTTCCTTTAATCGCCGAGGCTCCTATTATCCTGCCTTCGAGAAGCCAGCCCGAGCTCGGGTTCCACCAGCCCCGGATCCGCTCCACCCACACAGCTTGGAAGCCACCCGGCTGGGGCCTCTTTTAGTTGGGGTTTTTGGGGTCTCCCTGCCTCCCCAGAGCGAGAAAACCTCAACATATTCCCCCCCCCAATAAAAAACACTGGTGAACTGGAAACCACAGATGAGGAAACAGCTGAGGTGCTCAACAGTTTTTTTGCCTCAGTCTTCAATGGAAACCTCTCTTCCCACAGCTCTGAAGTGGATGGACAGCAGGATGGGGACTAGGCGAGCAAAGGCCCTCCCGCTAAGTGAAGATCAGGTTCATGACCACCTGAGAAACCTGAACATACATAAGTATGTCAGAACCAATGAGATGCATCCCAGAATCCTGAGGGAATTGGCTGATGTAGTTGCCAAGCCAGTCTCCATGATATTTAAAAAGTCATCACAGTCAGGAGAAGTCCCAGGTGACTGGAAAACGGGAAACACTGTACCCATCTTAAAAAAGGGTAGAAAGGAGGACCCTGGGAACTACTGACCAGTCAGCATCACCTCTGTGCCTGGGAAGATCATGGAACAGATCCTCCTAGAAGCTCTGCTAAGGCACATAGAGAACAGGGAGGTGATTTGGGAAAGCCAGCATGGCTTCACCAAGGACAAGTCCTGCCTCGCAAACCTGTGGCCTTCTATGATGGGGTGACTACATCAATGGACAAGGGAAGGGCTACAGATGTGTATTGGTTTGAAAACAAACCAGTGGGAGATCACAAGTCAAGACTGAAAGTAAAAATAAGTGAAATAATACAAGGAAAAGCACTGACAAAGTCAGATACAACCTGACACCCTGTTAGGGTGGTGGTAGCAGTCCAACCGAAGTAGTTCAGTTCAAGCAGTGATCCTGTGAAGGTCTGGTCTCCAGCTGAAGGTCCAGCGGTAGCTCTTGTCCTCTGGGAACCCAGTAGACAGGGCTAGCTCAGGCAGTTCCAAGGCCAGGTTATATCCAGGTGGGAACACCTGGCTCCTCCCTCCTGGGCAGAGCATCCCACAATGGGATAAATCCATGAGTCACGCGGTGGGTCCCTGCTGGCCCATTGACTGTTATCAGGGGTGGGTCATTAGCAGATGATAACAGCTAATGGATGGCCCATTGTCTGTCACCCGGAGTGGATCATTAGCAGGTGATAGCAGCTAACGGCCAACAGCTGGTGGCAATAGAATACTTAAATACATCTATATTGCAACCTAGGACAAGGTGTCACTTTTCTGGACCTCTGTAAAGCCTTTGACACAGTCCCCCACAACATCCCTCTCTCTAAATTGGAGGGAGATGTATTCAATGAGTTGACTGTTGGATGGATACGAAAATGGTTGGATGATCACATTGTTGCCTTCTTGGCCCCTGAAATCACGAGCCAGACATGGTTAGGTGATAAATCAGGTTACCTTTTATGAAGGGTCACTTCAAGTGCATAGCATGCCGAAATACACGCCAAAAATGCGCCGAAGATACACACATGACATAGAGGGAGTACAGTTTTATAAGTTTAGAAAATTAGCATAATTGACAAGAATCCCCAATTAGAAACACAGGGGATGAGTTAATTTCCCTTCTTGGTTCAGCCCTCTTCTGAAGCCCCCCTTCCTCACTACCAGCTCTACTTTGTTTATGAGAAAGTGTCTCGACCTTGGTTCTCAGAAGATAGGGCCTTAGCAATGTGTTTTGTCTTTCTAACAGGATAGGAAACTTACTAGCTACGAGTCTATATAGTTATACAATATTAGGCTGCAGAGCTACAAATATATGAAGGAAATATAAAAGCAAAAATCAGATGGGCATCAATATCCAGAGGGTAGCGGTCAATGGCTCAGAGTCCCGATGGACATCACTGACAAGTGGTGTCCCTCAGGGGTTTGCATTGGGACCAGTGTTATTTAATATCATCGTTAATAACATAGAAAAAGGGATCAAGTGCACCCTCAGCAAGTGTCCTAGGTTACAATATAGATGTATTTAGTATTCTATTACCACAAGCTGTGGGGTGTTAGCTGTTATCTCCTGCTATGACTCACCCCTGATAACAGTCAATGGGCCATCAAGAACCCACCTCATGACTCATGGCCTTATCCTATTGTGAGATGCTCTGCCCAGGAGGGAGGAGCCAAGCATTCCCACCTGAATATAACCTGGCTTTGAAACTGCCCAAGGAGCCCTGTCTACTGGATTTCCAGAGGATAAGAGCTACCACTGGACCTTCAGGAAGAGACTAGACCTTCCACAAGATCACTGCTTCAACTGAACTACTTCATTTGGACTGCTACCACCACCTTAACAGGGTGTCAGGTTGTATCTGACTTAGTATTTTTCCTTTTATTGTTGCACTTATTTTTAATTTTCCTATTAAATTATAATCCTGACTTGTGATCTTCCACTGGTTTGTTTTCAATCTAACACAGCAAGTTTGCAGATGACACCAAGCTGAGTGGTGCAGTTGACATACCTGAAGGACAGGATGCCATCCAGAGGGACCTGGACAAAATCAAGAAGGGGGCCCACGGGAATCTCATGCACGGGAATCACAAGACCAAGTGCAAGGTGCTGCAACTGGGTTGGGGTGATGCCCAGTATCAATGCAGGCTGGGGGATGAATGGAATGAGAGCAGCCCTGACAAGAAGGACTTCTATGATTCTCTTAAGTAAACTGAAGAATTGCCGGTGATCTAGACTTAGCACAGCAGACCTCACAAGCCATGGTAGGCTGCTACACATCAAGGCACTGTTTCCAATACAGGCACTTCTGGGTCTATTTCTGCAGGAAAGGATTTGGCAGGGTGAAGAATGGGGGATCCTTGTACACAGGCAGCAGCTAAGTAATTTCAGGTATGTCTTGGGGATGGTTCATATCCCATAGCCATTTTGTTTTTGTTTTGTGTCCGGAATTGTTACTGCTCTGTCGCTGTTGAGCAGCTAGCAGAGTAATGAATGCATCGGTTCTCAGTGGCAAGAAGGAATGACCTTTATTGTTTTGATTTCATCACATTTATAGAGTTCTCAAAAGTCACCCAGATTGGTCAGTCAGAAGCCTTCCCCCAGGCCTGATTGGCCAGGCCTGCACTGTCCAAGTTCTGGGACACTGTTCCAAAACATCCAAACTTTATCTTTATTTACAAAAACACAAGAAAACTTCCCATGGGAAAAACTGTGCTAGCCACACTGCTCCGCCCCCCCCCCAGGAATATCGTGATGGATGAAGGGCAGCCTGGGATCCTGCGGGTATTTGGGGACCAGGGGCGGCTCTTCTTTCCTATGGGGATGGTTGACAGAGCGGCCACATGGCATGGTAGGAGAATCTGACCTGAGATCCTGTTTCCCTGTGGGTTTTTTCCCTCTTGGTTTTATTTTTCTTTTAGCACTGTGACCAGGGCCTGCCATCTTGCTTCTCTGCTCCTCTTCTGTTTGGGAGCCCAGAGCCAGTGTGTGTGGTTGCTGGGAGCTGGGAACACCCCCCACCAGGCCATTCCTTCTGTGCAGCAGCCTGACCTTGGGACCAGCTGTTGCCAGTGAGCTGTGCAAAAGAGCAATCCCCCTCCCAGCCCCTGCTGTTTTCTGCTGCTGCTTCGGGGGTTTTGCTACACTTTAGCTCCACACCCTGGACTTCCTGGACTACCTGGACTCCCCCTGCTTCTGCCACTGCTTCGGAGTTTATTGCTACACTTCGATTTGCCACCCCTGGGGTCTGCTCTCCTCTGCTGTTCCAGCCTGCTGCTCCAAGGCCACTGCTACAGTCCAGCTCACCACCTGGAGGGGCACTGTAACCGGCTGCTAACCATGAGTTTTGCAAAGGGAGCCACCTCCTCTCTCCCCTGTTTCCTGAATCACCATTGCCATGTGGAGAGGCAGCTGAGCTCATGCCACAGTGCCCCCTGCAGCAGCGGGGGAATCACTGCACCTACCCTGCATCACCGGGAGCCAACAGCACCCCTGCCGGCTGTGATCATAACTACACCAAAGGGGAAAGTGCTTGATGGGCGAGAGAAGGCTGTTATTGGGATTCTGGTTTTGTTGTTGCTGCTGTTAATCTTTGTTTGTCTTGTTTTATATATATATATATATATATATATACACACAAGTAAACAACTATTATTCCTTTTCCTATTTCTTTGCCTGAAAGGCCTGTAATTTCAAAGTTATAATAATTTGGAGGGAAGGGGGTCATATTTTCCATTCCAGGAAGGTTTGCGCCTTCCTGGGCAGACACCTGTCTCTTAAACCACGACAAGGTGTCTTGTTATTTTAGTTAAGGTTCAGGCCATACCTCCTATAATTTCCCAGGAACTACAGGCTTATCAGTCTGACCTCAGTAATGGGGGAGGTTATCAAGCAGATCATCTTGAGTACCATCACATAGCACATACAGGACAACCAGGGAATCAGGCCCAGCCAGCATGAGTTTATGAAAGGCAGGTCCTGCTTGACTAACCTGGTCTCCTTTTATGAAAGGGTGACCTGCTTGGCTGATGAGGGAAAGGCTGGGGATGTTGCCTACCTGGACATAAGTAACGCAAGCCTTTGACACCCTTTCCCCCAGCATTCTCCTGGAGAAAATGGTTGCTAATGCCTTAGATTCTTTGCTGGGTGGCAAACTGGTTAGATGACCAGGCCCAGAGAGTTTTGGTGAAGGGTGTGTTGGTTGCTAGTCACAGTTGGTGGCTGTTCACAAATGGTGTTCCCCAGGGCTCAGTACCAGGGTTACTTCTGTTTAATATCTTTATTGATCTGGATGAGAGGATTGTGTGCAACCTCAGTAAGTTTGTAGACAACAGCAACTGGGTGGGAGTGTTGATCTTCTTGAGGATAGAAAGGCTATGAAGAGGGGTCTGGACAGGCTGCATTCATGGGATGAGACCAATTAAATGAGTTTCAACAGGGACTTGCACTTGTAACAACAACCTCATCCAACACTACAGACTTAGAGAAGAATATCTGGAAAGCTGCCTGATGGAAAATGACCTGGGGGTACTGGTAGACAGCCAGCTGAATATGAGCCAGCAGTGTGCCCAGGTGGCCAAGAAGGCCAATGTCATCCTGGCTTGTATCAGCAATAGCGTGACCAGCAGGACTAGAGAAGTGATTGTCCCCCTGTACTCAGCACTGGTGAGGCCTGTCACGGTCCACTTATAAGCGGACACATGATGGTTAATTTTGGCTATGATCTCGGAGTGCAAAAAGAATGTAAGGCAAATAATTCAATAGGTCAAGGGAGTTAAATTTCAATCCAAACAGGAACTTTATTAATTGTGCCCGTAAAGTGGCTTGAGATAGAAAGAGAGAGAGAATAAAGGAAAAGATAGGGAGAAAAGGGAAGAAAAAGGGGTTTATAGCTACCACTACGGGTCCACAGATGTCTAGCATCTCTGGGGGGCCCGGTCCAGAAGGCGTTCCTCTGCCTCTGTCTTTGATCGATGTGATCTCACTGCGGGGAAGGTCTTCGGAATTCAGTTATTCCAGAGCTGTCTTTTATACTAGTCAATACACCTGGTCTCTCATTGCGACCCACCTTTGCTCCCCCTTAATTCTTGTGGAGATATGCCAAACTCCACCTGGCAGGCCACACATGCCAAGAGAGGAGTGTCTGAGGCATGGTCGGCTTAGGAGACAGGTCCCCTCTTCTTGCGCATACGCTCCTCCTAGCGGCGGTGGTAGCCTTGGGGTCTTTGAGGCTTTGTGCATACTTTGTTGGGGTATGGGTCTGTGGTAAGTCCCATCATTTTTGCTCCATGGATTTTTCATAATAGTGGGTGGCAGGGAGTCTATGGGTCTGTGGTCCCATCTTGCTTCATGGATCTTTCACAATAGCAGGGACTTGGAGACAGGTGCAAAGCCTTCGTTCCATACCAGCTTTGGCAGGTACAAAGCATTCTTTGTATACCAGCTTAAGTCCTGCACCTGTGGTTTCTGATGAGAAATGTTGAGACAAAACTCAATTCTTTGACCGACCCTTACAAGGCCACATCTCAAGTACTGTGTTTACCTCTTGGCTCCACACTACAGGTACTGGAGTATGTCCAAATAAGGACAACAAAGCTGGTGAATGGTCTGTACCATAAGTCTTTTAAATTGTCTTTTACAGCAGGGGCCAGATTAAGTTCTAGTTGGGTTTAGGCCCTTCTAATTTTCTCCCTGTATAACCTCGCAACATCTTTGTAGTCCTCTTGAGTTGCCTGCCCCTTCTTCCAAAGTACAGAAACTCTCCTTTTCCTGAGTTCTGGACAAAGCTCTCTGTTCAGCCAGGCTGGTCTTCTTCCCCACCAACTTGTCTTTTTGCTCCTGTGTGTTTAGGATTTCCTTCTAGAAGAATATCCAGCCTCCCTTGATTCTTTGCCCTTCAGGACTGCCCTCCAAATGACTGTCTCAACCATTCCCCTAAACAGGCCAAAGTCTGCCCTCTGGAAGTCCAAGGTGGCAGTTCTGCTGACCCCCCTCCGTACTTCTCTGAGAATTGAAAACTCTTTCATTTCATGATCGCTGTGCCAAAGATGGCCTCCAACCACCACATTACTCACCTCCTGGTCTGTTTCCTCTCTGCTCTGTTGTATTTCGTGCAGACATCTGGTAATTTGAAGTTCACCGGGAGAACAAGGGCTTTGGAGGTTGGGGGAATTTTCCCCCATTTTGTTGCTAGGGAACCATTATGACCGAATACTTAATAGACAAAAGATCTGGCCAGGGTGTGGTGAGCACCTGGCCCTTGGTAAGTCACCTGCTCGATGGGCATTGGAGGGGTAAGAGTGAAGCTGCTGCCTTCCTTTCGCTGTGACTGCAGAAAAGCCCAGCATCTGCATTTCTTCCTTACTGTGTGAGCTTTGGTTTATTAAGAGTAGCCGTCTGAACTGGGACTTTTATTAACACCAAATTTGACTGGAGAGGACCTTTACCATGCACTCGGGTGCCTCAGGGAAACCCAGGGGCCCTTCCCCTAAGGAAGAGTCTGGCTGCCACTTCCTAGCTCTGCGACTTTCCTGACACTGACTCGGATTGCTTTTCTGCTACACCATGGCCCCGCATCCCCCGTCTGCCCAGACACACTGCGGTTTCTGCCACAACTGCAGAGTTTCTGCCACCTTTGCTGGCTAGCCCGGGTGAACCAGGCCTGCTGCTCCAGCTCGCTGCTCTAAGCTCCCCGCTGTGCGTCGTCCTGCTTTCCAGCCCGCCCACTATTATTCACGTGAGACAAGAAGCTGACCTCGTGCCACAGCGCCCCCTGCAGCTGCGCGGCAGTCATCACACCTGCCCTGCCCGGCTGGGAGCTCAACAGCGCCCCTGCCGGCTGTGACCATAACCGCACCAAACGGGAAAGTGCCTTCAACCCAGAGCAGGCTGCCACTGGGTTTCTGGTTTTTGTGTGTTGGTGCTATTCTTGTTGTTGCTTGATTGCTTCATTGTAGATACTAGTAAATAACTGTTATTCCTTTTCCCATATTTTTGCCTGAAAGCCCTTGATTCCAAAGTTATAATAATTTGGAGGGAAGGGGGGTCATATTCTCTATTCTAAGGGAGGTTCCTACCTTCCTTAACAGATACCTGTCTTTCAAACCAAGATAAAGGGCTGGCAATCATGAGACTTCTCCCATCTTCTTACAGAATATTTCATCTTCCTCTTCATACTTGTTGGGTGATCTGTAACAAACTCTCTCCAGGATATCTGCCTTGCTGACCTTCCTCTTCTAATTTGATAGCCACAATAGGAAAGACTTGGTTGTAGCTGGTCTGATCTGATTAGGAACTCATGCATGTGTGCTGTTTATACAGATTAACCTCAGGAAGTGAGTCTGCACAAGAGTCCCATGGAAACAAAGTAGCATTCCAGAAAACATCAGCCATGGGATTATAACAATGGAATTCAGTATTTTACCAAATTAGTTGCTCCACACCCTAAATCTTCAGTTTCAGTGTTTTACTGGCAAAAAAATGGATAGTACACAGCAAGATTTCTCCATTTACAGAAAGATTACTTTTCCCTCAATATTCATGAAGGGTACCTTGTTGATTACACATTTATATCTTGCTTAGAACAACATCCTCCTTGCTATATTTCAAAGAGAATATTGAGTGTAGTAGTATTTGTTATAGTTAAATCTGTACAGCTAGGGATGGATTTTTTCAGATATTTTAGAGAACTTAAGTATTATAAGATATATACAGCATGTACTTTTAAAAATAACCACATGATTTTATTTGCTAAAAACAATGTTTAAGATAGGTGATTTAATTGTTTTGATGTTACAGTGAGGAATCCATTTTTAGTGCCTGGGGAAGAGAGGAAATTCTAATATTTTAAAGTTGATATAACAGTATATTTTTATTAAGCATTTTTAGTTATTGATAACTATGAACAGGCTGAAGTACTATTTGTGTAACTAAAAGATAAGCAGAAACAATAGTGGTAATTAATTGGTTTGTAGAACCTTCAAAACTCAAGCAGCATAGAAAACCTTACATTGTCTGAGAATGTAACTGAAACTCAAGCATAGCAGTGTACAAAAGTATCAGAAATTACAAAGAACAAAGCTCAAAATAGCACCAAATTATAGCCATATTAGTAGTTGTGTAACTTCTACTATTGTAACCAAGGTATTGACATTAAATCTAGGATGTCAAAAATGTTAATTTTTATGATCATAAATGTGATGTCAAAAATCACATCCCTTGATCAATTATGGTATGTTTAGAGCCAGTTATTTCACTAAAACATCTTTAAATTCTTAATAGTCTGAAGTGTTAAAGAAGTCAGTATTTTCAACTGCACAGCTAAAAGTATTATTTGAAAGGTAGTTAACTGAAAGTTAAGTCCCATTTCACAGCATTATTTGTTCTGGATGGGGTGTCAATTTATTCCTCTACAGCAGAACATTCTGGAGACCTGACAGAAAAAGAAATAAGGGAAATTTTTTCATGCTAAGCTTATAAGAAAATACAGAAGGCTAAGAAGCAGCACACCTAGGACAACTGTATTCTAGCAGTGAATGACCATCAACCCTTTTCTGAGGCACAAAAATAAAAAATGCTACTTCTCTGAAAAAGCATTAAAAACTTTATTTTGTTCATTAAGTCACAGGAATAAAATAATATCCTTTTACAAGTTATTTTAATTGTATACCAACTCTCTTATAAACAACATAAGTGATTAAAGTCAATGTTTATATACTAAAGGAGTACATACTTAGCAAGTATAATGGTCAAAGTGAAGAAACTTTGCAGAAGACCCTCAGCACCTTTTCAAGTTTCTTTTGGAGCAGGGTCACAAATTACACTATCTTCAGAACTCAAGTCCAATTGGAAATCAACTGTACGTAAATAAAACCCAGCTAAAAGAACTGAGAAGAACAGAAAAGCTTCAACATTAAAGTCACCAAGTGGAAGTGTTAATATTGTTAACTGAGTTATGCAATATGGCAACTTTATATTGATAATATAAGCAATAAACCTGTCATACTGAAATGTGGATTTCCTATACTGTGTAAAAAAAACAAGTTTACTCACATACTGAGTAATGAACACACTCTTTAAAGGTACACTTAAAAACCTCCAATAAAGGGGAAGCATAACATCTGTTTGAATAGCAAGTTAAAAAGTCTTTTTATACCATTAAGCATGTTGCAGAGGAAATATTAAATGTCTCTAATTGCAACACCCTTTGCATTCAGTGTGCGACTCCAAACATAAGGAAAGAAACCAGTGTATGGTACTAGTACTGTTTAAATAACATAAGATTATACATTGCAGCATAATTAATACTACATACATACATTCCTAGTACATGCTGGTATATATGTTCTCAAACATATATACACACCCAGTCATAATTGCACTTTACACATCCTCTCAAACCCCCATCCATTCATTCCCATTCACAGTATCTGAAGGTAGATTGCTACGTTGCTCGGAGCTACCACATTTTATAAAACACATACTAAAAGATCATGTCCACTGTAATCTCACAGCAACATTCAAAATGATCCCACAAAACCCAGGAAAAGTTAGTATGCACACAAAATTAGGCTAAAAAAGTTTTTGGAGTTCCAATCACACAGTTAGTATAACAATCTCACAATTGTGAAGACTAATGATAAGCTTTATAGTTGATTAAGTCACACAGTGCAAAGCAACATTCATTGACTCTTTTGTGTAAATGGAATGATGGAAGTCACATGGGTAAGTTCAATGGATAGTTCATATATACATGTGACAGGAACACCCAAACCAGATTTGTGCTCTTAGATTAGTCATTCTGAATCACGACGCACTTCCAAAGCATCAGCTCTGCAAATTGGGCAGGTACGATTTGCCTGTAAAACCAGAAATAAAAGAAAGTTTAATGCACTGATAAATATGCTCATTACAATAACAGTGTCTGCAACCCAAAAACAAAATTCAATTGCCACTTGCCGTGATCAAGAGTGCCCAAAACAGACACACACGCACACACATACAACAAAGATAAACTCAGCGTGCACCTGTTTTCTGATATTTTGGAGAATATGAAAATGACCTACAAGTTTTGTAAACTCAAAAGAAAGAAATACAGTGGGCAGAGAAACCCACCATCACTAGAGAAGCAAGATAGAGGTGGAAGAAAGTGCTCTATATTAGGGCATCCTAGTCTTTATTATGAATCACAGCTTTTTAGACTCTCACTACCCTGTTATCCCAGCAGAAGAGCAGAAGTCTATCATGCAGGTTTGGCCAAAGTTTGAAAGTGAGTGAGGTAGGGAAAAATAAGGGTTTTTAGTAACAGACACAACACACAATCTGACTAAACAGCTCCAAAGCTGAACAGCCAGAGAAGTTTAGCCTTTTAGTGAAAAACTTGTTGAGAATGCACTGATTCATAAAATTATTTATGTTGGAATGATCCTCAGGAGGTCTATAGGTCAGTCTCCTGCTCAAAGCAGGGTGTCAGGGTTTGACCCTGACTAAATGCTGACACTCTAGTTCTTTTTTGCTACAGAAAAAAAATGTAAAAATACACATCAATCTCGTGAGTTAAATGAGATAGGACATTGCTAGGAGGACGCACGAAAAGAGGGCAAACAGGCTCTAACTTAAAGTTGCAAAAAAAAGTGATTTAATTACTTAACAGAGTTGGAGGATAAATGCAAGGCAAAAATAAACTTTTCATACACTATTTTTGTTCACTCCCCCCCCTCTTTCTTACAAACTCATTTTATTCACTCCCTTTTCTCTTTTTAACTAACAAGCTCGGGTAGGGAGGCAGGGTGTGGGTATTTTCTCAGTTCACAGAGAAGATTTATAAATCTATTCATCACCACAATTCTACTATAAATACTCTTTATCTCTATTTGTTTCTCTCTCTCTCTAGACAGTTTTTCTGCTCTCACTCTCCACTTTTTTAAGAAGCAGTCTCTGCGCTCACCCTCCTTCCCTCTTTCTAAACCAGCAAGACAGACAGGGGGCAGGTTGAAGGGTGTTCTGGTCAGTCCAATCAGGGAGAGTGAAGTTGTAAGGGTCCGGCGGGGTCCGGCCGCCTCAGTCCCAATGGCTTCCGGGGCTTCGGGAGACCTCGGGGGCCTCACCTGGGCCCAAGCTCTCAGCCCTCCCGGCTGTTCAGCTCTGTCCCAGAGGCGGCTGCGGTCAGCCTCAGTGTTCCCAGGCTCGCTCCTTGGAGCGGCAGGGACCACGCGGCGGAGGCGGGTGCCTGCCGGGCAGGAAAGCCGTGGAGTCGCTGGTCGCTTCCCGTGATAAAGAAAGTGCGACGAGCTGAGAGTCAGCAGTGTGCAGTTTATTAAGGAGAAGCGGCGCGGGGGAGGCACACTGGGGGCTCTCGGGTGGGGCGGTCCACGCAGCTACCGGGCGCAGAACCCGGCGGGGCTGGGGTCGCGGCCACACCACACCGAGAGAACAAAGGGAGGGGGTTTTTAGGGGGAAATACGGGGTTTCCCGGGGAGGAACAACAGGGGCGGAGCCAACGGGGCTCCGGGACAACATGAGGGACAAGCGGGGGAGCAAATGAAGTATAAGTAGGGAGGGGATTATAAGCAACTCATGGGGGAAGCCCGGCAACAGAACATTCTAGTGAGGGTAAGCAGCGGGGGCGGTGCTAAGGGCGGGGAAGCGAACTTTAAACCAATAAGATTAGGAAAAACTTTCCAGGGGAGGGAGAGAGCAGTTTACGGCCCGGCCTCCTCTGAGTCCCAGGCGATGGCATCCTCGGCAGCGTCCCCGTGGATTACGCCGACCGCCGGCCTCGGGGACTCGGGATCTGCAGCATCGGGCCGCCGCACCCCCACAGGAGAGGAGTTCTCTACTTAGCCATGGGGTCCCTCCCACAAGAGACAGTCGTCTGGGAGCTTCTTTGGCGTGGGTTTAATCTCACGAGCAACATCCCACCCGAATTCTGCTGCAATGTGAGTCTTCTTGTCTATAAAGTGCAGACTCTCCCGAGCTGAGGCCACGCTGCTTTCATCCCAGGAGCAAGGCTTTTTTCTCCCTTGCAAGGCTTCTGTAGCTTTAACTCTTTCAATGAGACTCCAAACTGGATCACAGCTCTCTCCAGGCATCTACCTGCTCTTCTGGCATGGGCTGTGTGTCGCTGTTGAGCAGCTAGCAGAGTAATGAAGGCACCAGTTCTCAGTGGCAAGAAGGAATGACCTTTATTGCTTTGATTTCATCATATATATAGAGTTTTCAAAAGTCACCCAGATTGGTCGGTCAGAAGCCTTCCCCCAGGCCTGATTGGCCAGGCTTGCACCGTCCAAGTTCTGGGACACTGTTCTAATAACATCCAAACTTTATCTTTATTTATAAAACACAAGAAGAATTCTCATGGGAAAAGCCTGTGCTAGCCACAGCTGTGGGTAGATTTCTGCATCTTTGTGGACTCCATGGGCTGCAGGGGAAACCTCCTGCTCCCCCCATGGCCTCTACCACGGCTAGCAAAGAGTTTTCAGCTCCGGCGCCTGGAGCACTAGAGCGCCTCCTCCCTCACCTTCTTCACTGACCTTGGCGTCTCCATGCTGTTCTCTTTCTACATATTTTTACCTCCACCTCCTCCTCCTCCTCTAACTACAAAGAAGTGAAAGAAGTGCGTGTCTGCTTTGTTTTAATTTCTTTTTAAATATGTTTTCACAGAGGCGTAACTAGCACTTTTAATTAGCTCTGTCCTAGGGTGCAATATAGATGTAGTTAAGTATTCTATTACCACCAGCTGTGGGCCGTTAGCTGCTATCACCTGCTAATGACCCACTCTGGATGACAGGCAATGGGCCATCCATTAGCTATTATCAGCTGCTAACGACCCACCCCGCATGACAGGCAATGGGCCATCAGGGACCCACCGTGTGACTCATGGACTTATCCCATTGTGGGATGCTCTGCCCAGGAGGGAGGAACCAGGTGTTCCCACGTGGATATAACCTGGCCTTGGAACTGCCTGAGCTAGCCCTGTCCACTGGGTTCCCAGAGGACAAGAGCTACCACTGGATCTTCAGCTGGAGACTAGACCTTCACAGGATCACCACTTCAACTGGACTACTTCAGTTGGACTGCTACTACCACCCTAACAGGGTGTTAGGTTGTATCTGACTTTGTCAGTGTTTTTCCTTGTATTATTTCACTTATTTTTAATTTCAATCTTGACTTGTGATCTCCCACTGGTTTGTTTTCAAACCAAGACATATTTTTGCGCCCAACGTAGGGCACGACCTGGGGAAACTCAGAAATCCTATCACCATGATGCTCAGCTTATCTATATGGGTACTGTATCTCGCTCTCTATATTTTTCCTCAAATGGGATACTATCTGCCCGTCATATTGCTCCTGTTGCGACCAGGGAATGGCATGAGAATTGCTCTATTGGTTTATTATGCCTATGGCATGGTTACCTGTGAGGCAATGAACACCATTCGTTATACATACTCGACTTTCTCTGCCTGGCCTAACCTGAGCTGCTTCGTCTGGGATCTCATCAGCAATCGCACCCACCCTCTGGGGCTAGGAGGAGAGAGCGGTTTCTTCCAGCCTTTCAGGTCAGGCACAGCCATTTTTGACAATATTGAGTTCTCTCTGGATGCTAGGGATGGCATAATCTTTTTGTTAGTTCTGTTTTCTTTGACCAGCACCGTTTACCTCATGCTGAAGAACAGAACAATACTTTGTCTTCTTGAGGAGGAGAAACGAAGCAAGTCAGCAGGCAAGAGGAAAAGAACCAAAGGAGCAGTCAATGTCTCAACACAGACCATTGCCGAATCAGAACAGCCAAAGCCAGTAGCGGTTGCCCCCGTCTAGAAAAAGAAATCCAAGAGCAAGTCAGTCCGCACAGCGACTGATGAGGATGCGGCAGGACCATCTCACCAAGCAGAAGAGACAGAGCCAGAGATCATCACTCGCTCTCTATCCCTGGGGGAGCTGCGTGACCTACGGAGGGAATTCACCCGGCAGGCGAATGAGTCCATGTTGACCTGGCTGCTCCGTATCTGGGACGCCGCAGCTAATGACACTATTCTGGATGGAAGTGAGGCCAGACAACTGGGATCCCTGTCTCAGGATGTGGTCATTGACCAGGGGATTGCGAAAACCCAGGAAACTCTCAGCCTCTGGCGGCGATTGCTACTGAGTGTACGGGACAGATACCTGGGCAAAGAAGACCTCCAGATGCACCAAAGGAAATGGAACACAATAGAACAAAGTATCCGATGCCTGAGGGAATTGGCCGTGCTAGAGATCATTTTCTCAGACAACGAGAGATTCCCCAAGAGCCCAGATAATGTCCGGTGCATTTCACAAATGTGGCTAAGATTTGCGCGGCTCGGACCAGAGATATACTCTCGTTACCTGGCAACATTGCAGTGGAGGGAAGGCGAAGACCAGGTGGGCGTGTTAGCAAACAAACTGAGAATTTATGAGGACACTGTCACCGCCCCACTACGCACCCAGGTCTCATCGGTAGAAACAAACCTGGCCGAGCAAGTCCGGAGATTGATTGAAGAGAGCCATCAGAAACTAAGGAAAGAGCTCACAGAAAGATTTTTCCATGCCACACCAAAACCAACCCGAGTCTCTGCCATCAGGAGCAGACGTACTCCAGCCAGGGAAAGAAAACAAACTCCACGACGTGACCTCTGGTTTTTCCTTCAAGAGCATGGGGAAGACATGAGGAAGTGGGATAGGAAACCCACCTCCACCTTAGCAGCCCGGGTACGTGAATTGAAAACAGAAACATCCACTTCAAGAAGCTCATCTAGGTACAACACTGCCCCAGTCTCTTGTGGACAGAACCCCCGACAGAATGGAAATGATAATATGACTGATCCTCTTGAAGGAACCTCAGGAACACATTTACAGAAGAACATCGTGCACCAAAAACAGGATTAGAGGAGCCCTGCCTCTAGCCAGGTAGAGGAAAGGGGTAATCGGATCTATTGGACTGTGTGGATCCGATGGCCTGGCACGTCTGACCCACAAAGATACACGGCTTTGGTTGACACCGGCGCTCAGTGCACCCTGATGCCATCCAGGTATGTGGGGACCGAACCCATTTCTATTTCTGGGGTGACAGGAGGATCCCAGCAGCTGACTGTACTGGAAGCTGAAGTGAGTTTAACTGGGAATGAGTGGCAGAAACACCCCATTGTGACTGGTCCAGACGCCCCATGCATCCTCGGCATAGATTATCTCAGGAGTGGATATTTCAAAGACCCAAAGGGACATCGCTGGGCTTTTGGGATAGCAGCCATAGAGACAGAAGACATAAGACAACTGAATACCCTGCCTGGTCTCTCAGACAACCCATCTGCTGTAGGACTACTGAGAATTGAAGAACAGCGGGTACCAATCGCTACAGCAACAGTGCACCGCCGGCAATACCGCACTGACAGAGACTCTGTGGCCCCCATCCATAAGATGATTTGGGAACTGGAGAGCCAAGGGGTGGTCAGCAAGGCTCACTCACCCTTTAACAGCCCTATATGGCCGGTGCGTAAGTCCAGTGAAGAATGGAGACTGACAGTGGATTACCATGGCCTGAATGAAGTCACACCACCACTGAGTGCTGCTGTGCCGGACATGTTGGAACTTCAGTACGAGCTGGAATCCAAGGCAGCGAAGTGGTATGCGACCATCGACATTGCCAACGCCTTTTTCTCCATTCCTCTGGCAGCAGAGTGCAGACCTCAGTTTGCTTTCACCTGGAGAGGTGTGCAGTACACGTGGAACCGATTGCCCCAGGGGTGGAAACACAGTCCCACCATCTGCCATGGACTGATCCAGGCTGCACTGGAGAAGGGTGAGGCTCCAGAACATCTGCAGTATATTGATGACATCATTGTGTGGGGGGACACAGCAACGGAAGTATTTGGGAAAGGAGAGAAAATCATCAGAATTCTCCTGGAAGCCGGTTTCGCCATCAAGAAGAGTAAAGTCAAGGGACCTGCCCGAGAGATCCAGTTCCTGGGAGTAAAGTGGCAAGACGGACGGCGTCAGATTCCTTCTGAGGTCATCAATAAGATCATCGCGATGTCTCCACCAACCAACAAGAAGGAGACGCAAGCCTTCCTAGGCGCCATAGGCTTTTGGAGAATGCACATCCCTGAGTACAGCCAGATCGTGAGTCCTCTCTACCTCATAACCCGCAAGAAGAACGATTTCCACTGGGGCCCTGAACAGCAGCAAGCCTTCACCCAGATCAAACAGGAGATCGCTCATGCGGTAGCCCTGGGACCAGTCAGGACAGGACTAGAGGTAAAGTATGTGCTTTACTCTGCAGCCGGGAGCCATGGTCTGTCCTGGAGCCTTTGGCAGAAGGTGCCTGGCGAGACCCGAGGTCGACCACTGGGATTCTGGAGTCGAAGTTACAGAGGGTCTGAAGTCAACTACACTCCCACCGAGAAAGAAATCTTAGCAGCTTACGAAGGAGTCCAAGCCGCCTCAGAGGTGATCGGCACAGAAACACAACTTCTCCTTGCACCCCGACTGCCAGTGCTGGGGTGGATGTTCAAGGGAAGGGTTCCCTCCACCCACCATGCCACTGATGCCACGTGGAGCAAATGGATTGCCCTCATCACACAGCGCGCCCGTATTGGAAACCCGAATCGCCCTGGGATTCTGGAAATTATAACAAACTGGCCTGAAGGTGAGACTTTTAAATTATCTTCAGAAGATGCAGAGGAGCAAGTAGCACGTGCTGAGGAAGCACCCCCGTATAATGAACTGCCAGGGAGTGAAAGACGCTATGCCCTCTTCACCGATGGGTCCTGCCGAATTGTAGGCGCAGATCGGAAATGGAAAGCTGCAGTATGGAGCCCCACATGACAAGCTGTACAGGCTACTGAGGGACAAGGTGGATCGAGCCAGGTCGCGGAGCTTAAAGCCATCCAACTGGCTTTGGATATTGCCGAACGAGAGAAATGGCCAAGGCTTTATCTCTACACTGACTCTTGGATGGTAGCCAATGCACTGTGGGGATGGTTAGATCGCTGGAGAAAGGCTAACTGGCAGCGCAGAGGAAAACCCATCTGGGCCGCTGAGATTTGGCAGGACATCGCCGCCCGGGCAGGAAAGCTGACTGTGAAAGTTCGACACGTGGATGCACATGTACCTAAGAGTCGGGCTAATGAAGAGCATCGTAACAACGAGCAGGTGGACCGAGCTGCCAAGGTGGAAGTGTCACAGGTGGATCTGGACTGGCAGCACAAAGGAGAATTATTTCTAGCTTGTTGGGCCCATGATGCCTCTGGTCATCAAGGGAGAGATGCGACATACAGGTGGGCTCGTGACCGAGGGGTGGACTTGACCATGGACAACATCTCACAGGTCATCCACAGCTGTGAGACTTGTGCTGCAATCAAACAGGCCAAGCGGGTGAAGCCTCTGTGGTATGGTGGACGATGGACAAAGTACAGGTATGGGGAAGTATGGCAAGTTGACTACATCACACTTCCCCAAACCCGCCAAGGAAAGCGCTACGTGTTGACCATGGTGGAAGCAACCACAGGATGGTTAGAGACCTACCCTGTGCCTCATGCTACTGCCTGGAACACCATCTTGGGTCTGGAAAAGCAAGTCCTGTGGAGACATGGTACCCCTGAGAGAATCGAGTCTGACAATGGAACCCATTTCAAGAATGGCCTCATAAGCACCTGGGCTAGAGAACACGGAATTGAATGGATATACCACATCCCCTATCATGCACCAGCTGCTGGGAAAGTTGAACGGTGCAACGGAATACTTAAGACAACTTTGAAGGCACTTGGCGGGGGAACCTTCAAAAATTGGGAACTGAACTTAGCAAAGGCCACCTGGATGGTTAACACAAGGGGTTCTATCAATCGAGCCGGTCCTGCCGAATCCGAACCTTTGCACACAGTGGATGGAGATAAAGTCCCTGTGGTACACGTAAGAGGTTTCTTAGGAAAGACTGTTTGGATTAGTCCCACCTCAGGCAAAGGCAAACCCATCCGTGGAGTGGTTTTTGCCCAAGGACCTGGTTATACTTGGTGGGTGATGAAGGCAGATGGGGAAACCCGTTGTGTACCACAAGGAGACCTTATCTTGAGTGAGAACTCTGTAGATGGTAATAGAATAAGGGGTGGATAATGTCCTAGGTTGCAATATAGATGTAGTTAAGTATTCTATTACCACCAGCTGTGGGCCGTTAGCTGCTATCACCTGCTAATGACCCACTCTGGATGACAGGCAATGGGCCATCCATTAGCTATTATCAGCTGCTAACGACCCACCCCGCATGACAGGCAATGGGCCATCAGGGACCCACCGTGTGACTCATGGACTTATCTCATCCCATTATGGGATGCTCTGCCCAGGAGGGAGGAGCCAGGTGTTCCCACGTGGATATAACCTGGCCTTGGAACTGCCTGAGCTAGCCCTGTCTACTGGGTTCCCAGAGGACCAGAGCTACTACTGGATCTTCAGCTGGAGACTAGACCTTCACAGGATCACCGCTTCAACTGGACTACCTCAGTTGGACTGCTACTACCACCCTAACAGGGTGTTAGGTTGTATCTGACTTTGTCAGTGCTTTTCCTTGTATTATTTCACTTATTTTTAATTTCAATCTTGACTTGTGATCTCCCATTGGTTTGTTTTCAAACCAAGACAATGGTAAAAAGATTAGAGTTGCTATAGCACTTAAGAGGAAAAAGAACATTCATTTAACTTACAATCCACCAGGCAACCATGTCCCATTCCTATCTTTTCTACATTTGGACAGGTACATGAGCTAACTTTCTTCTTTCCTCTGTTATTTGTTTCACCACTTTTTCATTGTCATCTATTTGCAAACAGCAGTTTGAGTCATTTAGTTTTCTACACATTCCCCCTTCTTCTGCTAATAGATAATCTAATCATATACCTTGATTCTTAAATGATTTTCCTGAACTTCTGGTAGCAAAAAGAACAATGGTAAGGTTAAGGGTTTTTGCTACTTCTTTTCTTAGGTTTAAGAAAAATGATTCTCCCACAGCTGGCCTCAACCTAACTGACAATATAATGGTAAGATTATTAAGAAAAACATTTTAATGGTGTAATCTAAAAACCTAATATTATTTTCATATTGTCTTCTGCACCACTTATGGCAAAAGAAGGCACAGAAACATCTTAACAAAAAAACAACAGCAAGTATTACCCCCCCCTTAACTGGAGATTTGAAAGGAGGGATACCCACACAGACTATTTCCACAGACAGTTTGTGGTAGGCACACGAGGCTTCTCCCGATGTCAACGCACTGGCTGCTACTCCAGTCCGCTCCTGAGGAGTGTCAGTCGTGGCTTCCCTTCCTTTTCCTCCAGCTGAGATGTCCAAATCTCCGGAGCCTTAGAGACCCTGACCCGAGTGTGATGGGTCTACTCCTGTTCAGCTATCTTGATGGCTGTTTCTGTGGTCAGTAACACTTGGAAAGGTCCATGCCACTTCACCGCCAGTGGTGCTTCTTTCTATTCTTTAACTAGGATCCAATCTCCTGGCTGGATGTTATGAACAGCAAAGTCCAAAGGCAGGGTCTGTGCCAGCTGAGCTTCCTGTCTAAGAGATTTCACAAGAGACAGTATCCTGGCTACATATTGTTTTAAATATACATCACTTATTTCCACTCCCCCAAAAGGCTGAGAATTAAAAGGGCAAGGAATTCCAAACATCAATTCAAACGGAGATAATTGAATATCTCCTCTGGGTCTGGCCCTTATTCTTGTCAAAGCCAGTGGCAAAAGCTGTACCCATGGCATCTTAGTTTCTATCACCAGCTTCAAAAGGTGTTTCTTTATTTCTCCATTCATTCTTTCTACCTGACCCGAGCTCTAGGGGTTCCATGGGATATGGAGGTTCCATTGTAGTGTTAAAGCAGCCATAACTCCTTGAAGGATCTTTCTTGTGAAATGAGTTCCCCTATCTGAGTCTATTGCTTCCACAATCCCATATCTTGGAATTATTTGTTCCAAAAATACCTTAATAACTGATCCTGTAGTTGCTGAAACAGTTGGGAATGCTTCTGGCCACCCTGTTAGCTGACATACTATTACCAGAAGATATTTAAATCTTGCCACTCATGGTATTGCAGTAAAATCCTCCTGGCATCTTTGGAAGGGGTGTACAGCCCAAGGCCTTCCTGCCCTGGCAGTTTTCTTTGTAACCCTGTTATTGGCTTTAGCACAAATAAAGCAACCTTCAATAGCTCACTTTGCCAGAGTAAAAAGACCCACAGCAGCATCTATTTTGAGGAAGGCCCCTGCCAATCTTCAAGACCCTTAATGACTTCTTTCATTGAGTTGTTTTAATATTTGTAAGGCCAGAGCCTTTGTTATCCATTGTTTACCATTCCTTATAAACTAATTATCTTCTCTTTCCTCTGCCCCACTATTTTTAATTATTTCAGTCTCTTCTGGCTTAAAAGAGTTTCTCTGGCAGTGGTGGGGCTACTGGGAGCAAAGGGAGGATCTTAGAGATTTCTGGCAACAGTGCTGCTTTCTGAGCTTCTTCATCAGCCAGTTGGTTACCTATTGCTTCCTCTGAGCACCCTGCCTGGTGTCCTCTAATGTGTATTATTGCCACCTCTTTTGGTAAATTCACCGATTCCAATAGGCAAAAAAATTAAGCTTTCATGTGCTAATGTTTTTCCCCTGCAGATTAATAAACCTCTTTCTTCCCATAATTTCCCAAGTGCATGTATCACCCCATATGCATATTTAGAATCAGTAAAAATATTCACTATCTTGTCCCAATATAATTCACAGGCTCTTACAAGTGCATACAGCTCTGCTGTTTGAGTTGACCATGTGGACGGCAACCTCCCCCTTTCTTTTCATTTCCTTTCATTAATGACAGCGTATCCTGTAACTCACATCTCTTGAAGACCTATCAATAAACACATTTTCTCCCTCTGGCCAGGGAGCGTCTCATAAATCTTCCTTAGCCTGGGTCAGGAGATTTATCACTTGAATGCAGTCATAGGTTTCTTCCTGGACCCCCTCTTCATGGTCGTTCAAACAGGAGGCTGGGTTAAACCCTTCTCCAGTTCTCAATTCTAAATTCTCCTGTTTCATTATGTAAGATTCATACTGTAATAACCAAGCGTTGATCATCCACTTAGAGGGTCTTTCAGTTATCAAAGCTTTAACTTGATGTCTTGGAGTGATGTTATGATAATCCTGTATTCCCCATCTTTAGCTTGTATGCTCAGAAATGTGGTCCTGTAGCTCTAACTGCACTCAGCAGGGGAGAGAAGCGCGGGTTGTTTTGTAAACTTTTTCCCCAAGCCTCGCTGCGGGGGAGTGAGAAGGAGGACTCTCCGGAGACTGCAGCTGCGACGGCTGTCGAAGTTGCTAGCTCTGTTCCTGTGGGGTTTTTTTTCCACCATGTTTTTCATTTGGACCCTTTTGTTTCCTGATTTGCTTTGTCGCCCAGAAAACCCAAGGAGCCCTGGAGGATGGTGTGGCAGAACGCTCCCCCCTCCCCCTTCTCTCTCTCCCTGATCGCTGGCCGGAGATGGATGGCTCAGATTAAGTTGATAGCTTAATCCGGGCTATCTAGTACTGGCACCTGGAAGTCAAGGTGAGACACAGAGAATGTGAAAAATTGTTGACTGCAAATCCACACTCTTTTCCCTATAAAAACGCCACGAAATCTCAGAAAGGTAGAAGCTTTTTCTATGTGGACATTGGAGCATGAAGAAAAGTTTTCTCCCCGGGTGTCTGGACGCAGCCCTGTGGTTACTTCTCGTGGGATTGGGTGAGGAAGTCTAATGTATTCCAGCTCCAAAATTGGATTTGGTAAGATCATTGGTTTCCTAGATTATATTATTCTGGCTAACTTATAGGTACCTTTCTTAACTTGCATTATAGTTCAAGCAAGCATTTCTTAACTTGCATTTTTGAGCTATTTTTATAGTTCAAGCAAGCTTTTACCCCATAATTGCATTTTAGCTATTATAGTGTTGCAATTATGCATTCATTGTGTGTCTATGTGTGTCAATCTGTTCTATGTTTGTATGTTTGTTATTTTCTGTATCTAATAAATGGTATTTTTAGACAAATTGGCCAAATAGCAAAGATCCTTGCGAACAGGACCGAGTGTTGGGTAGTTAGCTACTCTAAAGCCTGGCAAACTGCAGAAACTCATAAAGCTCCTGTCTCCCATGCAAGACAGACAGCAGAGCTCCAGGGAGCTACTGGAGCAACTCCGCCCAGCCCCCCGGGGGGGCCCTGGAAAAGAGAAACTACATCTGAGGAAAAGGACACTAAAGTTCACCAGCTGTTTAATCAGGTTTAATAACTCCTTTTCTCCTGTTTTCCCTTCCCCTGTGCCTTGCAGGGCACTCTGCGTGGTTTTGTTATAAATAAATAGTTTTTTCTTCACTTCCATCTAAGAAATTCTGTTGCGGGTGGGGGAGGGGGTGTCAGAGCCCTTGGCTCTCGGAGGAGGCATTTGTTCAGAGCACTCCCCACCTAGAGAATTTTTTCATTAATCCAGGACACTTGATGCAAAACTTTAACAATCACATATCTTCCTATTGTCAGTTTTCGGGCCTCAGTTACCATTAAAGCTGTGGTTGCACAATTCTGCAGACAATTCTGTTCCCCAGAAGCAGCTGCCAAATTCCCCAAAGCATGGAGGAACAACACTTTCCCTGAAAGCTGTGTGAAAAATCTAATGCAGGTATTGGAACCTGCTTTTTTTCAGAGTGTGGGGGAACCACACTTCTCTAAAAGCAGCTTGCAAACTACCAGTATACTTTACAGAATTGACTTCAGATTTTAACCTACCAATTTTGGCTTTTCACAACAAAGCATGCAAAAAGGGCAACTCGCCTACTCAATTACAAAATTTGGTATATCCTTTAATACCAAATCAAGTTTCTGAGGGTTCTTACAGATGGAACTTTAATTTTTACAATAAACACTTTGCTTTAGTTTTGCAACCAAAAAAACAAACTCTAAATCCTTGTGTACACTAAAGACTTTTGAATTTGCCATGCACTTGTATTTTCACCAGGTGCTGATACTCAAAATCACTATTATAAGCACAATAACACTCAACCTCACTTCAGTAGTTACTTTAAATAGGGGATAGCCAATTATACCATCACTAGTGATTTCTTTCCATTATCTAATTATGCTGTTTTCTCTCTTCTTTTTCTTACTCAAAGGCAAAATATTGTTTACTGACTTCTGTAATGGAGGGTCCCAGAAAGCATCCTTCAAATCTAGTACTGAATAATACTGATGTGAAGACGGGATCTGATTCAGGATAGTATAGGGATCTAGAACTGTAGGATGCCTTGATTTGACGATTTCATTTGTTATTCTTCAATCCTGCACCTTTCTGTAGGTTCTATCTGGTTTCTTAACCAGCAGGACAGGAGTGTTATAGGGAGACATACATGGCTCCAAGAGACCTGCCTTTAGTAGGGACTCAATACAGGCTGTAACCCTTTCCTTCCCTCCCTTGAAACAGGGTATTGCTTTTTAGACACCACTTGTCCTGGTTGCTTCAAAGTAATTTGGAGAGGCTCCATATTTAATTTTCTGTATTTCTCTGGGGCTGCCCACACTTTTGGGTTTATTTTAGCATAAGCCTTCTCATACATTTTACACAAAGTTATTACAGTGTTGGCCTCTGTATCATTCTGCACAATAATAATTTGCATTTTTACTTTACCCATCAAATCTTTTCTTAGTAAGTTGCAATCACAATAAGGAACAAACAGAAATTCATGCATCTCACCCTTATCTTCCACATCAACTAGGAGTGGTTGAATAAGTGATAAATGAGTGAATAGTGAATGTTGGTTTTCACATACATGAATTTAACATTTACAAATTATAAGGTACTGTGTAAAGTAGCACTAACATAAAATATAGTTATGTAGAAACTAAGTTAGAGTGAAATATAACTTCAAAATGGTTGTAGTATGTTAGAAAACGTGGTAAGGAATACATGGTAATAAATGTCTTTTAAGCTGATAAGCCACAAGACCAGAGATCAAGACGTACTAAAGAAATTAAAAAAAAAACAGACCTCACCTCATGCATCCCAGGAAATCTGTTATCTACATTCACACCTCCCTGAGAAGCTGTCAGCCCTGAGGCAAACCAGAGGACCCAAGACGGCCCCGTGCTGGCGAAAGGGGGCAAAGATCGAAGAAAGAGGGGTGGTTGAAGTGTAAATAGTTTTTTTGGGACTTTATGAATATGTAACAGTTACAGAAAGTACTTAAGTACACATTAAGATGAATAGCGCGCAGGGCTGAAAAAAGCAAACCTGCCACGCCCACCCAGTGCCGTAAGCCTTTGTTCTCCTAATAAATGTTCAATATTATATTTCTAAAAATGCCGGCTTGTGAATCTGTCTATATCAAATAAAACACACTCGCTCATCTTTTTCATTCATCCCTTGAATAATCAAAGACCTTTTGAACATTTTTCCCCCTTAGGGATAAAATTCAATGTGGATTGAGAGGCCCCTGTGTCTACCAGGAAATACACCTCTTCTCGATCCAGGCTCACTTTAAAAGTTATGAAGCACTCGTGTGTAGTGGGTCCCTGGTATAATGGTGTCACCGAAACTGTGTGAAAAACAAAAACAAAAACCCTCCAACAACATCTTTAGTGTTAGAGAGTCAAGGCATTACTTTATTATCTGGCCAGGATGTTGTTCTGGCCAGGATGTACCACAGAAATCATCTCATCCACATATAGCCTGGGTGTGCAGAGAGAATCATTCCATGATACATCTCTTTTACTCGATTCTTCATATATTTTATACAGTAAAAATACTCAGAAAAGTATTGGGTCAGTGTTCATTGGTCCAAAGTTGAGTAAACCCCCAGTATTCAGTTTCCCATTGGATCTGAATCTCCTCACCTCTGATGTTAATTAGATTTTTCGTTCTTCAATTTTCCCATCAGTCCTTTCTGGGCCAGGATGTCTTCACCCCTGCTGTAGGTGGCGTCTGGGGTAGATGTTTGTAGATAGCCACTGATGTCCTGCTGATGTTCTGTTGATATGCTGTTTATCTTTTGGGTTACTCCCAGTCTGTTGATATGCTGAGTCCACCAGACCCCACCTGGTAGAACAATGCCCTGGAAAAAACCTAAAATTCCTTTTACCAGTGTGGATATTGAAAAACTGCAAGCAGAAGCTTTTTCCCTGAGAACCTCTCCTTTCCCATGCAAGCTATGAAAAACAATGGGATGAATTTTGTAAATAATAATTGAACACCTTCTGTTTTCCTCATCTATTTTGGGTTTAAGGCAGAGAGTGTTTGGAATTGGGCGTTGTAGGACTTCAGCCAATCACCGCGGGAGGTGGGTGACCACTGACCAATCACCTATGGAATTTTAGCACATATAAGCAGGAGTTGTAGCAATAAACTCTCTCTCCTTGCTGCATTGGTGTGTGCCTGCTGCATTCTCTCCGGGTATTACAGCGACATCTGGTGACCCCGACGTGTACTACACGCAACGGTTCAAGCCGCCCGACTCCCCCTGCGGAACGACTCGCGGAAATGCTGAAACAGGAGCGTCGCCAGCAGCACTCCTCTGCCACTGCCCCTGTGGCTCCGGTTTCCTCTGTGCTGCTACCCTTGGGAAAAGTAACTGCCGGTTGCTCTTGCGGTTTCTCCAGTTCTGTGGCCTGGTGCGCTGGTGGCTCAATGCTCCATGGCTGCACCTAGCTCTACTGAACAGGTGGCAGCTGTGCCCGGGGCACCTGGCGGGTCTACGTGGACACCCGTAGCTGGGCACCTTGCCGCACAGGTGCAACTGCCTATGATAAAGATATTAACAGATATCTCGCAGCAGCTTGTGGAAATATCTCAGAAGTTAGCGGCGTTACCGGAGGCTTTCTTGTGAGCGGCCGCCAACGCAAGTGAAGCAGGGCGGCTTGGGCGGGAAGTGCCCGTTCCGACAACCCGGAAGGCAGAAGTGGCAGTGGCTTCCACTACAAAGCCAAAGTGGCAGCGGCTTCCCGCATGAAAGTGGAAGTGGCAGCAGGAAAGCTAGCGCATCCCGGGTGGGCTAAGCCGGCCCCAGTGACGGTTCCGGTGGCAGAGGGGGTTCCAGAGGCACATGCCGACCTGACGGCTGCCACGCCAGCGAAGCAGACGGCTCTGACTGATTGTCCCGGGTTAATGATAAGACTCTCTCTCCTCCGAGAGCGAAGGGCCCCGACACCCCCTCCCCCACCCACAACAGAACCTCTTAGATGGAAGTGAAGAAAAAACTATTTATTTAACAAAACCACGCAGAGTGCCCTACAAGGCACAGGGGAAGGGGAAAAACAAGGTGAAAGGCAGTTATTCAACCTGATTAAAAAGTCCTTTTCTCAGACGCAGTCCCTCTCCTCCTCGCCCCCCACCCGGGGCCGGGTGGAGCTCCCTGGAGAGCTCTGCTGTCCTCTGGCCCTCCTGGGTCTCCGGGTGGCAAAGCAGATCGAAGAGAAGGGGTCCAAACGAGGAAAAAGAAGAAGAATGGAAAAAACGGGAACAGAGCTCACTCCGACCCCCGTCCAGCACGCAGTCTCTGCCGGGCGACGAATCCTCCCCCGGAGCAAGGCTTGGAGAAAATGTTTTCAAAACAACCCGCGTTTCTCTCTGCGGCTGGGTGCAGTTAAAGAGACAGGACCACACATTTTTTTCTTTCTTGGGCATATAAGCCAACGATAGGGGATAAAGGATTATCATATCATCAATCCAAGACACTGATGATACGCCAGCACGGCCAGAGAGAGACCCCACAGCGCCCCACCTGCATTGCTGCCTCCTATGCACTCTAGTCCGGGTTCCCTCAGCTCAGCACTCACACCCGGCCAAGGTCCCTCATTTGTAATGGGCCTCTCGGAGAAACCCCTGTCTGATGATTCAGACAGTGATGTGGAGGACACGCCTGCTCCAGGGTGGAAATCTGCGGTGGCCGGGTGGAGGAAAAAACTCCTGTTACAGACCTGCCCTTGGACATTCCCAGACTGCATGGTAACTGTCCACCCAACAAACCCCAGGCGTTTCTGGGAATCGGTTAAACTGGGCGCTCTAGAGGCGGTAAACTGGAATCTCCCGGAAAGGTTGGGAATGCCAGGCAGGACAGGGGAATCTATGGAGGATCAGGTGACTGCTACAGCACCTCTAGGAGGTGTACCAGTAGATCAAGGTGATATTAACACCCCACAAGGGGATGCCCAAGCCTTTCCTGTGTTCAAGGCTCTCCCAAATTCGGGTCAGGCTAACAGGCATGACGTTATTTCATGGAACGTAGTGCAGGATTTACAATCCAAAGTAGCACAATACGGGCTTGAATCTCCTGAAGTCATGCAAATTATTAGAGTGCTGAATACTGACCTGCTTGCTCCATTCAATATTAGGCACTTGGGTCAAGTTCTGTTTCAACCTATACAATTTACAGTTTTAGAGAATAACTGGAGAAATCTGGCTGAAAAGGCCGCACTACAGAATATGCACTTGCCTTCCGATGACCTTAGACATGCCATTGGGGTAGATGCCCTTTTAGGAACTAATTACATTTCTAACCCCAATCTCCAAGCTACTTGGGATCCTCGGATCCTGGAGCAGGCCCAAAAGGCCAGCATGGGAGCCCTAATAAAAAGCATAGACATGGCTGCTTCTAAAACATGGTATGCAAAAATATCTCAGGGGCAGACTGAGCATTTCCTATCCTTTGTAGAAAAAATTGCTGCAGCCCTGGAGAAACAGGTGGAAGATGATTCAATAAGACAGATATTGTGCACAATGTTAGCAAGAGATAATGCCAACGATGAGTGTAGAAAGATCATAGATGCCCTACCAGGGGAGCCTACACTCACAGAGATGGTAGAAGCTTGCTCTAAGGTGGGATCAGGGAACCATAAAAGGTCTGCTTTGGCTGAACTTGTGCCGCTTGGTCAGGTACCCCTTGACCATGGACAAAAGCAGCCCGAGGCTGGGAACAAACAGAAACGAGCTAAATCAAAGCAAAAGGAAAACACGAAGACTGGGACTCCCCAGTGCAGGAGGTGCGGTAGGCCAGGTCACTGTTCAGACTATTGCAGGTCTAAGTACCATGTTGATGGTCGACCTCTGTCAGGAAACGCAAAGAGAAGTGCAAAAAGCGGGAGTTGCCCTCCGACACAAGTGCTCCCCCAGAACAGGGCGCCGACACAGGCCTACCCAGCCAACTTAGAGACGGCACCCAAGGACCAGCCCGGGTGGACACCTACACTGCAAGGACAGTCTTCCTAGAATCTAGTAGTATTCATAGGGTTCCTTTGGATGCATATGGACCCCTCGGTCAGGGACTCAGTGTGCTGATTGTGGGAAGACCTAGTGTCACCCATCAAGGGATTTTTGCTCACCCAGAAGTTATTGATGCTGACTTTACAGGCCAGATTCACGCTATGGTTTCCATGCCAACACGCCCTGTCACTATCCCTGAAAAGACGCACATTGCTCAACTAGTGCCTTTTGAGACTTGTGTCCCCAGGGCAGAACAACAAGCTTGTGGAGATAGCGGCACTGGATCTCCGGAACTTCCGCAGATCTGCTGGGCTGCAGACATTTCTAGGCAGAGGCCACAGATGACATGTACCCTCATCCTGCCAAAAGCTCATCCGCACCGGGTTCAGCTCCAAGGTTTGATTGATATGGGTGCTGATGTAACGATTGTCTCCTCCTCTTTATGGCCTCTAGCCCCTGTGGGATCGGCTATCGTGGGGCTAGGAGGAACCACATGGAGCCATTTAAGCTAATGACCTGTATTGGTAAAAGACCCAGAGGGACACACAGCTGCAATTCGGCCTTGTTACTTCAGCTCCAGTTAACCTCTGGGGACAAGACGTGTTGGCAACCTGGGGGGTGTGCATTGGGAAAAATTCTTGATAGGGGTCACTGTGTGCAAGGGCACACCGTATTCTACGCTATCTCTGCGATGGCTAACAAACCCATATGGGAAGCGCAGCGGCCCCTGCCAAAAGAGAAATTAGTCGCCCTTCATCAGCTGGTTCAGGAGCAATTAAAACAGGGACACATTGAGCATTCTACTAGTCCCTGGAATACCCCCGTTTTTGTAATTAAGAAAAAATCGGGGAAATAGAGACTGTTGCAAGATCTCCGGAGAGTTAATGCAGTGATGGAAAGTATGGGGACATTGCAGCCTAGCATACCCTCACCCGCAATGATTCACACAGGGTGGGAAATCCTGATCATTTATTTGAAGGACTGCTTTTTCACAATTCCTTTGCACCCCAATGACAGACCAAAATTTGTCTTTGCCGTGCCTGCAATTAACAATGCTGAACCTGCAAAGAGATTTCAATGGAAAGTATTACCTCAGGGCATGAAGAATAGCCTGACCATCTGTCAATGGTATGTCGTTCAGGCTTTGTCCAGAGTCCAGGAGCAGTTTCCTGAGGCATTCTGCTACCATTATATGGATGATATCCTGGTGGCAGCATCCACCCAGGACGAGTTGCAGAGGTTACAACCTCAATTGCTCGCTGCCCTGCATTTCTATGGGTTGCAAGTGGCTCTGGAGAAAGTTCAACAGCAGCCTCCTTGGAAATATTTAGGAGTCAAAATTTTGGATCAAACCATACAGAACCACGAGGTGCAGTTCTCAGACTCTATTAAGACCCTCAATGATGCCCAAAAATTGCTGGGTATCATCAATTGGTTACATCCTTAGTGAGGACTAACCACCCCACAACTTTCCCTGCTTTTTAATATTTTAAAGGGGGACCCCAATCTGAATTCACCTCGGAAATTGACTCCTGAGGCACGATGAGTGCTGAATGAGGTGCATCAAGCTGTTTCTGCTCATCAGGTTTATCGAGTGGATCCCTCTATTGATATCACTGTTTTCATTACTGCTCCAGACCTCCATCCTACAGGTATCATTGGCCAGTGGAACAAACAATGGGTTGACCCTTTGCATATCCTGGAATGGGTCTTTTTGCCTCATCAGCCAAAAAAGACAGCACCCACATTGTTCAAATTGATCTCTTGTCTGATAATTAAATGCCGTCATCAGTATTTACAATTGATGGCAGCGGATCCTGCAACGATTGTTGTTCTGGTATCATGGGACAGCTTTGAATGGAGCCTTGTCAATAGCACTCCTTTGCAAAGTGCATTGCAAAACTTTTCAGGGCAGATTGCTTATCACCTGCCCAGCCACAAATTACTGCAGCTGGCAAATTCAACCAGCTTCACCTTGTGGCCAAAGAATAGTCGAGTGCCAGTGCACGCACCCACCATCTTCACGGATGGTTCTGGTAAAACAGGGAAAGCCATTGTTACCCGGAAGGAGGGATCTGAGTGACAGGTGCTGAAAGGCCACGAGACAGGCTCTGTTCAGCTGGTTGAATTGAAGGCAGTTGCCATGGCTTTTCAGCGGTTCTCTCAGGTACCTTTGAATTTGTTCACTGACTCTGCTTATGTAGCAGATATAACTAAATGTTTAGATTGTTCAATTCTAAAAGAAATCAATAATGTGGCTCTGTTTTCACTATTGCAAACTTTGTGGAATGCAATTCAAGTTCGAGTGCGCCCATATTACATTCTGCACATTCGAAGCCACACCAAATTACCAGGTTTTATAACAGAAGGCAATGCCAGGGCTGACATGCTAGCCAACCCTGCATGGGTGACACCTCAGCCTGACAAAATTGCACAAGCCAAGGCATCGCACGGTTTCTTTTATCAGAGCACACATACCTTGCAGAAGCAGTTTCAATTGACGCCAACTGAGGCTCGT
>NC_139510.1:13839136-13888940 GCF_008360975.1 Lichenostomus cassidix
AACAACTGAATACTATGTTAGAACGAGCTCAGATATCGTGGGTAAAGAAACAGAATAACCAGAAATCCTCCCGATGTTATCGATGTGGGAGTGAAAAACACATACGAAAGAACTGTAACAGAAAAGTTTGGTGTTCCCGCTGCAACAGAGATACTCACAGCACAGAAGCTTGTAGAAACAAAAAGAACAAACACAAAGTGACCAGTGACCGATTAGCAGCGGTGGCCCCTACCCTTCACTGCGCGCCGCCTGCGGACCACAAACAGACCTGTGGCGGAAGTTGCTCCAACCGTGGTTTCCGGCCGAATGACAACCAGAGCGGAGGTCCCGGAGGGTGCCCCGGTGGGCGGAGCCGCGAGCCATCCACGCCTCCTTCACTGCCCCAACGGTGACGTCTGTGGTGAAACTCTAAACTCTACTCCTCCCCAAGGATGAGGAAATGATTGACAGCTTCAGCAGCGAACCAGAACTAACCAACAGCGTTGCCAGCAGAAACAGCAGTCTGATACAGAATGGAGTTGTTTCTTTTGTAGTCATGGAGAACTTTTAAGAGTTTCAAAGATGCGATTCTTCTTCAGTGCTCTGAACTAGAGGTCCTTCATCTCCCGCTCGGGAATCACATCCATGTCGTCCCCCATGGCGGCAGCGGTCCCGCCGCGCTCTCTAGTTTCAGAAACAGATCTTTGAACACGTTCTCCAGCTGTTTTCTCCAAAACCTCTAATTATTCGCTTTGCCGGGTGAAACACCTATTGCCACGTATTGACCAACAGGCCAAAACCTATTTTCAACGTTTTACTAATAAAGAAGCATTGTAACAAGATATTATCCTGATAAAAAATAACACCTTGAATACTAAAAGCCTTGAACGAAAGTTGAATTTTGCTAAAGCATTACTTAAAATAGAGTTTGTGTGTATGTGTGAATATTGTAGGCCTACTGAGAGTGTTGTTTGCTTTTCGAATGCTTTAATGTGGATGAAACCTGTGACTGATGAGAGTGTGATTTTGATTTCTTGAGAGTTTTGATGTGTGAATGAGGACCTGTGGGTGAAGTTATACTGAATAGTTTAAATTACCTGTTAAGTACTTTTGGTTAAACATAGATTCTGTTAAAGTTAAGTAATAGTGAATTTAAATTCTATTAAGTTGTAAATTCTGTTAAAGTTAAAATTCTGTTAAGTAATATTAAGTGATGTTAATTTTAAATTCTGTTAAGTTTTAAATTTTGTTAGAGTTAAGTTGTTAAAGTGATATCAATTTTAAATTCCATTATAGTTAAGTCCAATTTGTTAGTTTAAAATCAGATTTATTAAGATTAAGTTTTATTCATTTTCAGTGATATTAATTTTAAGTTTTAAATTTGTTAGTTTATATTATTATTCACAAAAGCTTTGCAGTTTCATCTTTCCTTAGTTAAAGTCAAATAATAATATCTACTATTTTCAAATATTTCATCTCATTTTATATAGTTAACTACAAAAACAGTAACATGATAAAACACTCTTCTTATTAATATTAATCAAAGCTTGATGTTCTAAGAAATCCCTTTTACTTAGCACCTAAGCTCTGGCCAAGCTTTGGTCCTAATTAATTGGGAAACATGCCATGAGTCCCAAGAGTTTATAAAAGCTAAACCTTCTTCCAGGTAAACTTAGGGTCCTTGTCCGGAAAAGGTTCTCTAAGCTTTACCTGTGAAGTGAATGTTTTTAGCAATGACAATTCCTAGACCATGGCAACATATCTAAATAACTAGTGAAATTTCCTTAAGTAAATTTATAACAATTCTAATAATAAGAATTACTTATAGCAAAGCAAATTAATCTGATAACAGACAACGTCTGTTCTCACAAACGAAATGGGGGAACTGTTGGAAAACGCAGTTTTCCAGCAAAACTTATGCTAACTGAATAAACCTGAGCAGGGCCTCAGCATTCTCAGGCCTCAGTAAAATTCCAACAAGCTACAGTGGCTTGTTTACCTGAGAATGTTCTGTGGGAAGAATGTCATGAGAAAGATTAGGGAGTCAGAAGTGTTATGAGAAAAGAATAAGGGAGTTAACAGGAGGATCCCTGAATGTGTGAGAACAGACTGCAGGTGTGTGTGTAACTATAATTGGTAAGATCTGTAACAGTATATAAGTCTCTCGTTTGGTGAAATAAAATGGAGCTTACTTTATATCTCATATTGAGACTGCTGTGAGTTTCCCTCTCGTCACAATGTTACCCGGTCTTATCACTCCTTGCTTTAACTATATTTCTCTGCACTCCCCTGTTGCCAAGACCGCTTTACGGCTCCCTTTATTGCCCCCCTGGGCATGGATTGTCAAGACCCCTTCTCGACTTTCCCTTATATTTTGGGATTGTCATCCCTTTTGCTGGGACCCCTTCCCAGCTTTACCTGTATTACCTTCCATGGGTGCCCTCTCAGGTTTTTCTTAGTTATCTTTGGTGGAAAGCACAATTGGTCCCACAGCCTTAGCATTCTCCCCAAAGGACTTTCCAGGGATATTATGGGATTGTCATCCCTTTTGCTGGGACCTCTTCCCAGCTTTACTTTTGCTACCCTACATGGGTGCCCTGTTTTACCTGTGCTACTGTGAGAAACGAAGCTCAGTATTGTAAAATTTTAAACATTTATTAACAAAAAGACAATAGGGGACAAAACGAAAAACTCATTCCACAAAGTAGAGGGAACAGCGCTGGGTGCTTAGCCACCGATGCGGGGAAGCCAGAGGCACACCTTCTGGTTAGGGGATACAGTTTTTATAACCCCTAACCCTGCCTCCTTAAGGTACTCCAATTGGCTAGTTGTCTTCAGTCCTCATTGGCTCGTCTTTTCTAGGGTCTTCTGATAGGTTAGCTGCTTGCCCAGCTCTCCCCTTATGCTAATTAACACTCACTTCTCTCCCCTTTCTTAGCCATAACATTTAACAATTAGCCATAAAAAATCAAGAGAGGTTTAACAGTTAGACACAACAAATCTATAGAGGTAGCCATAACATTTATCAGTTAGCCATAAAAAATCTATAGAGGTAACCATAACATATACACAACCATTAACAAATAACCATAACAAATACCTCATAACCCTTTACGAAAGCCAACTCCATTACTTCATTTATAACACTACCCTCCATGGGGGCCCTCCCAGGTTTACTACTCGAAGATCCCATTGTACTCACCGGTAAGATTTTTTAGTGGTTCTTCCCTGCGGACTCTTCACAGACCCCCCTGGTCTGACACTCATCTATCTCCTGGAGAGTCTCGGGACCTCAATCAATCACCTGGTGCCAGCAACCACCAAGGGGAGTTGATCACCAAAACTGGGTGAGGCACGCCTTCAGCTCTGCTTGCTGCAGGCCGCCCCCAAATGGTGGAATGATCCCACGCGTTCCCAATTTGTCAGAAAAATTAATCCACAAACACCAGAGGTTTATGTCTGTTGTATCACGGTCCGGGAGGGTGGCACAGGCCGGCTGCCCCCCCGGACCAGGTCTCTGGTTCGTGTAAATCCCACCGGATCCAGGGTGGCTGGCCCCCGAGGTTCTGCAGCATGGCGGCAGTCTTCCAACCACGTCAATTCAAGCAGGAATATCATGAGACAAGGAAAGAACTGGACTCCATCTCTGTTCTGCTAGGGATGTTTATTTGGGATAACGGGAAAAGGGGTGCAGGGAAGGAGAAGGGGGAAGGGAGACAAGGCAGGGAGGAGATGCTAGCAACCCAGAGATGCAGAGACCTCGAGCTGATCTGGACATCACCTTATAAAGGGAAAGGAAGGGGAGGGACTGTCTCCCCTGGAGCCAGTCTCAGGGAGTCTGAAGGGAAGACAGGCATAGGGAACCCACCAATAGATTTCAGGGTACAACAGAGCATATTTCAAAATGAACCAATGGTATACAAAGCAGAGGGACAAAGGAGCACATGGAATCCTAAAACTCCACGTTGCAACATATGTCCAAAAAGGAGACAGAGGAGTCCTTTAGCTTTATTCACAAATAAAGGGAGACATCATGGGCATTTCCCATGGGGTCTCTCAAATTGCTAGAGGAAGCAGCCTCCTTTTTATCCTAATTTCCTGGCCACATTTGCTTCTCTCTTCCCCTATTGGCTGAGGTACTTGAGAGGTACAGACTCCCCAAATCGCCTAATACAGACCCCCTTCTAATGTGCATTCCTCCTCCCCACCCTTTTTCTTTTTCTTTGTGTCTCTGTTCTTTTTTTCTGAGTCCAGGGATTTAGCACGGCCTTGGGTGAGTAACTGTCTCTGTCAATTAATGGAATTCCTATGGAATTTATGATTCCTCTCATTGCTTCTTTCACCTATCAGTATCTGGCCTTATCTACCAGCAGGCCCCACAGTTTGTTTGTAAAGACATCTCCCTCTTGTTACTTTCAAAAGCCTTCATCAAGAAGACCCCTACAACCACCAAATTGGGGAGGCACAAGCCCAGTGCAAAAGAACTATTTATAACCATGAGATCATGTTATGTAAATTAGTTCCAGCACAAATATGATGATGTTAAAATGACATAGTAACATTAAGTGAGATTTACTGTATAAATAAAGCACAGCAGTTGACAAGGGTGGGTGAGTTAGATGGAGAAATCCCCCTCACCTCCAGCGCTGCAATAAACAAATACCTGCTCTATAGACACTGGTCTAGGGGTTTTATTTCCAGCCTACCTTTTCAGGCATCAGCACCTCCATGTACATGCCCACCATTCTCATTTTGCAAAGGTTATTTATACATTTACAAATTCAGCATCCGCCCTTGTCTCGTTCATTTATCTATAGGTACAGTCTTTAAGTATTGTGTTCTTACATAACTTGTAGCTTCCTTATCTTAGGGTTACAGACACTGCACGTTAAACATTTATTCCACAATTATTTGCTAATACACACACACCTAATTTTACTATTAAACACTTTGTTGCTATATTAGCTATACTTCATCTATAATTGTGTATTGATTATGATCCTGTTTTCTATTACAGATAGAAATTACATTTTTCTACTCTTTTGTGATGGCTCTTTTCTCATTTGTCAGTAAAGTAGCTTCCTTCCCCTACAGCAATCAGCCTGCTTCCCCCTTATCGCTTAGCCCATAGGGGGGGCTAGGTTTTTGTTTTGAAAAAAAAAGTAGTTAGTCATGCTTACTAGCTCGCATTCCTTTCTTATCATCCTAACGCCTTCCAGGGTTAGGCCTCATTGGTTTACGAAAGTACTTTTATCTTTGCAGAAGCAGTTGTGGTTAAGCTAGCAGCTAGCACTTAATATTTATTACTCTATATTTTATACTATGTTGCTGGTACATTGAGGTGCTTATGTTAAAAGAGTCCTGTGTTTCATTCTTCACCAGGATTTTCAGAATTTCATTACCAAGTTTGATGAAATCTTGGTACTGAAGTCAAAGTGTATCCAAATGATATAATGCCAGATTCAGCTCTATGTAGCCTCTCCTGGATCTGACATGTCCCTGCAAACACTTCTATCACTGAAACTGCACGGAAAACAAAAACCCTCCAACAACATTTTAGTGTTAGAAAGTCAAAGCAATACTTTCTTTCTGGCCAGGATGAGCAAGAGAAATAATTTCATCCACACATAGCCCGGGTGTGAAGAGAAAATCATTCCATGACACATGAATTTTACAAGATTTTCCCCAAAGTTTATTCAGTCAAAACCCATAGAACTTCATTGGTCAGATGAGGCATGGATTGACTCCACAACTCAAATAGTTATGAAGTAGGTATGCTTTTATTCCAGCTGGAGTGCATGGGGGGTAGCCCCTCCAAAGGCATGCACACCGTCAGCAGCACTTCACTTGGTTTATATTAGATTACAGGTTACATATGCATAAAGTTACACAAAGCCCCTACACATATTCATTACGTATCTCTGCTTCGTATTATAATTAATTCAAAGTTCATTTAAATATGCTGGCACAAGCGCAATGTCAATTAATTGAAGCAGTGGTCACTACGGGTCTTGGGCAAGTTTAGGAGAAAGCAACCGGAGTAATCCTCTAGATGAACTCTTCACCTTGTCTCCTTGCGCATGCTCTCTTGGTTCTTGGTCCAAATCCAAACCTTAGAACTAACTTGTACCAGTTCTGGGGTCCGAGAGCAGGATGTTCAGTCACACTCAGTAGTTTTTCTCAATTATTTGGCTTTCTTCTCTGTACACTCCCTGTTACTAGGTAGGCACAAAATCATTTAGCAAATGATACATTGTCTTCAGCAATCAGTTCATAGTAATATTATTCAATCTCTGGCCTTCTAAATCATTTAAAATAATTATCCAGCTTCTAGTACCCCTAAACTAGTAAATTCTAGCCCCCTTAAATCAGTCCCCCCTTTTTTATAAAATTAATAAATTCTTTTACTAGTAAATGGATTCTTCTTCTAACAAGCTTTTGCGATAGGTCTCTCTCAATGCCTTTCCATGTGTATTCGATAAAGTGGTTAAAATGGATAGCTTCTTTAGCATCCTATAATTCCAGACAAGTAACATAACAGATAACACAAGTCTAATACCTACCAGAATTAGTAAAACAATGATGGGGTGACATAATGTATTAAGGATACCAGTTGCAGTGGGTGACCATCCAAAAAGCATGTCCCACCAGTGATGATCCGCATCCTGTCTTGCTCTTTGTAAGACTCTGCTTATTTCTTCTGCATCATGGTGAATCGTTATTAAAGTTTTCTTCCCACTTTTTTGAATTCCTTTTAGGATGTTAATTAATCTTTATGCTCTACTAATTGTCTTACTAAAGTAAGGTTCATCCCAATAGGTGTTAATGATAATTCATAATACATTGTGCAATTGGACTTTATCAACTGATGAGATACAACTGGTGCCAAATACAAAAAGTCACACCCAGTAATCTTCACAAAATTAGAAATGCAAAAATTAGAATGATTCTTAACATCCAAAGTAATGTTGTCATTATCTATTTTTATAGAAACACGCATTGTTCTTAAGCAAACACAACCCTGACCAATATATACAAGTACTGTTCTCTGACTAGTATCCCGGTGAACTTCAAAGTGGCAAGTGCTTTGCTCAACATCTAGACATATGTCTTTGGCATTGATTGTGTTACTCTCACAGATAAACCCTTGTTGTTCTTGTGTAATGCATGATTCTAAATTTACAGTTTGCCATTTCTTACCAACCATCCGGGCCCATGCTCTGCGTTCAGAAGGGTAAAGCACTGCTCCATCGTGGTTTAATCCTAAAGGAACAATGGGGTGTATTACATCAATTGTGGCATTGCGTATAGTAAGTACAAAGGCTGTAGCTGTGTTAGTAATTGGGTTATAGGTGAAGTTTACTAAAGTCCACCAAGATTGGAACTTCTTTTCCAGTTCAGTGGCATTATCCCAAACAGCTTTTCGAACTTCAATAGGAAAAACACCTTCATTTCCTTCTCTTATGATTGAAGAAGCTGCTGATCGCATCCATAATTGTGCTTGTATGAAACTAAGAGCTAGGGATTCATTATTTTGAACTGCTCCAAGTGCATCTATTATTAATTTATGATTCTGATTGTTAGCCTTTGCAAGATCTGGAAGTACCTTTTAAATTTGCCACTGGCCATTTCTTAATGCTAATAAGAAAGATTGTAAAGGTTGTTTTAGTCTTGTTAGGTCACCGGTTGTGGTGGCCAATTTATTCATTAATATCTCTGAATCAATCCCATTTAAAACACCCAATCCTGTTACCAACAGTCCAGTTAAATCTCTTTGTGTTCTTGCCTCTGTAACCATGTTGTCCAGCCTTCGAAAGATGTCTTTAAAAGAGAGGAGCAAGCTGGTTGAATTTCAGAAACATTAATTTGCATCAGTAATTCTACACACTTAAAAGACCATTCTGGGTTAAACAACAATTGTTGTTGGCATGTGTTTCTTATTACATATGGGCTGACTTTATAAATTTTTGGTTGAAGTGTTAGTTTAGGAGGAATAGGAGTATTAATTTGGGAGGAATCTTGTTTTGGTCTGGCTATCACATTCATTTTAAATTTCTGAGTTAAACCTAATAGTGTTGGTTGAGTAGGTTTAGATCTTCACTGGCACACTACATAAAAAGGATGAATCATAGTAAGATTAAACCAGCAGTCACTTTGCTCTTCCTTACAAGACTTGGTAATATCGACATTAATGTCATGTGGGTCACCGGAAGTCTTGTTACTAGTGAATTTCTGGAGACAACACAAGGAAAACACATCTTGTTTAACACAATTCCAATCCTCAGTAGGACATAGTTCTTTTGAAATACCAGAGTGAATTTTGGATGCCAGATTAAAATCCAAAAAGATGCCAAAGACTGTAATAGAAGAGGGTTTTTCATATTGAAAACCAGGTTCTATTTTCCTGCATCCCACCTGGATTTTTTCATTAATGATACCAGGTAGGGTCATGATCCACTCATCTTGATTCCAAACCCATTCAGGTGGGTGGTAAATTTCATCATCATGCATAACAATTATAGCTAAATCTGTCTCTAGGGGAGTCTCCCTGAAAACTGGAATGCCCTATGAGAGCTTGTGACCAAAGCCATTCAGCATTGCCCTGGCTAAAACTACCTCCTTTTCCTTGAAGTATGGTTATAACTGTGAGAACACCAATGAGAGTAACTTTTCTAATTGAATTCATTTTACTCGGGTAAATTTCAATATCAGTTCATTATCGTTAGAAGCCACTTTCCAAGGGGTCTCTGGAGCCTTCTTCACTCGAGTATGATGAATCCAGGCATTCTGTTCCTTGATTTTGAACACAGTGAATGTGGTAAGGAGTACTCGAAACGGTCCTTCCCACTGTGGCTCCAAAGTTTTCTCTGTAAGAGACTTAACATAAACATAATCTCCAGGTTGAATGTTGTGTACTGGGCTGTCTAGGCCCCGACTCCAAGTTCCAGGCACATGCTTTTCAATTTTCCTGAGTTGCTTATTCAAGGCCACCATATAGGTGGTCAGTGAGTTTCTCCTCCCCAACTTGGGTGGACAGTCCTTTCTGCACTCCGTATGGTCTCCCATAGAGCATTTCAAAAGGACTTAACTTTTCTTTGATTCCGGGTTTAGTTCAGATTTGTAATAATGCAAGTGGAAGAGATTGGGGCCATGCTAAATTGGCTTCTTGCCCCAATCTTACAATTTGCTGTTTGATTAGGTGGTTCATTTTGTCTACCTGACTACTTGACTGTGGGTGGTATGGGGTGTGAAGGTCCCAATCTATGCCCAAATGATGGCTAACTTGTTGTACCACCTTTGAAATGAAATGTGGTCCTCTGTCTGAGGACATCATGGCTGGAACTGCGAAGCGTGGTATTATTTCTTGCATCAATGCCTTGGTTACCTCCAGGGCTTTGGCAGTTCTAGTGGGACAGGCTTCTGGCCATCCTGAAAAGGTATCTGCTAATACCAACAAGTACCAATACCCTCCTTTTCTTGGGAGTTCTGAAAAATCAATTTCCCACTTCTGTCTAGGCCCATTCCCTTTCCCAATTTGGCCCCATTTAGGTTTGGGGATATTTTTAGGGCTAGTCTAGAGGCAAAGGTCATACTGTCAGGTTACCTGTGTGATGGTTGCATATAGATTTCTGGCAATAATTTTTTCAATTAAATACTTGTGTAGGGCATCTATTCCCCAATGTGTCTTTTGGTGTTCTTCTCTTACTAATGCCCAAACTAAATGAGAGGGAATGACCAACCTCCCCTGTGCAGTAATAGCCCAACCCTCTTCATTATATGACCCATCCTGATCCTCAATTAGTTTTCTGTCCTCTTTATTATAGGTTGGCTTACCTTCTAGGAAGATTTGGCCATCTGGAATTAAAGCCCCTTCAGCTGTCACTGCACCTTTTGCTGCTTCTTTTCCCTTTCTGTCCGCCAGACCATTTCCTTCTTCCAAATCTGAGTTTACTTTCTGGTGTGCCTTAAAGTGCATGATTGCTACCTTTTCGGGTAACTGGACTGCTTCCAACAGTCGAATTGTCTCTTGTGCATGTTTAATGTTTTTCCTTGTAAGTTCAACAGTCCCCTTTTTTTCCAAATGGCCCTGTGTGCATGTACAGCTCCAAATGCATATTTTGAGTCTGTATAAATGTTTATTTTCTTTCCTTTTGCTATTTCCAAAGCACGGGTTAAAGCAATTATTTCAGCTTTCTGGGCAGAGGTGTTTATTGGTAGGGGTCCAGATTCTATTACCTTTTTGCTGGTGGTGGCTGCGTACCCCACATGTCGCTTTCCACTGATGACGTTGCTGCTCCCATTGGTAAACCAGGTCTCTGCATCATCTAAAGGTGTATCCTTCAGATCTGGATGACTGGATTATGTGGCTTCAATAGTTTCCAGGCAGTCATGGTGTACCTGCTCCCCGTTGTTTCCACTGAGGAAAGAAGCTGGATTAACAATGTTAGTGATCACTATTTCCACATCGTCCTGCTCCACCATGATGGCTTGGTATTTCAGGAACTTCTGTGGGGAGAGCCAGTGTCGGCTTTTCACTTCCAGCACTGCAGACACTGTGTGGGACACTAGCACAGTCATTTTCTGGCCCAAGGTAAACTTGTGTGCCTCTTGAATGCTTAGCACAATTACTGTGACAGCCCTGAGACACCCGGGCCACTCTTTGGCCGCTGCATCTAGTTGCTTAGAGAAATTAGCAACTGCCTGTCGATATGGGCCCAGGTCTTGTGCTAGTATTCCCAGGGCAATCCCCTGTTTTTCATGAGAAAACAAAAACAATGGTTTACTCACGTCTGGAAGTCCCAAAGCTGGAGCTGACATCAGGGCGTTCTTCAGTTGTTTGAAGGCCCTGGTGGCCTCCTTTGACCACTGAAGATCTTTGCTTTCCTTTTTGATGCGCTCTTACAAAGGTTTTACAAGGACCCCATAACTAAGGATCCAAAGTCTACACCATCCTGTCATCCCCAGGAAAGTCCGTAGCTCCTTTACAGTTTGGGGTTTCGGGGTTTGGCAAATGGCCTCCTTCCAGTCTTGTCCCAGAGTCATCTGCCCAGCACTGATTTCATAGCCCAAGTAAATTACTTTTGGTTTTACTACTTGAGCCTTTTTCTTGGACACCCTCACCCACTCCTGATGACAGACAATGGGCCATCCGTTAGCTATTATCACTTGCTAATGACCCACCCCGCATGACAGGCAATGGGCCATCAGGGACCCACCGTGTGACTCATGGACTTATCTCATCCCATTGTGAGATGCTCTGCCCAGGAGGGAGGAGCCAGGTGTTCCCACCTAGATATAACCTAGCCTTGGAACTGCCTGAGCTAGCCCTGTCTACTGGGTTCCCAGAGGACCAGAGCTACCACTGGATCTTCAGCTGGAGACTAGACCTTCACAGGATCACCGCTTCAACTGGACTACTTCAGTTGGACTGCTACTACCACCCTAACAGGGTGTTAGGTTGTATCTGACTTTGTCAGTGCTTTTCCTTGTATTATTTAGCTTATTTTTAATTTCAATCTTGACTTGTGATCTCCCATTGGTTTGTTTTCAAACCAAGACATATTTTGGCGCCCAACGTGGGGCACGACCTGGGGAAACGCAGAAATCCTATCACCATGATGCTCAGCTTATCTATATGGGTATTGTATCTCGCTCTCTATATCTTTCCTCAAATGGGAAGCTATCTGCCCGTCGTATTGCTCTTGTTACGATCAGGGCATAGCATGAAAATTGCTCTATTGGTTTATTATGCCTATTGCATAGTAACCTGTGAGGCGATGAACACCATTCGGTATATTTACTCGACTTTGTCTGCCTGGCCTAACCTGAGCTGCTCCATCTGGGACCTCCTCAGCAATCGCACCCACCCTCTGGGGCTAGGAGGAGAGAGCGGTTTCTTCCAGCCTTTCAGGTCAGGCACAGCCGTTTTTGAGGATATTGAGTTCTCTCTGGATGCTAGGGATGGCATAATCTTTTTGTTAGTTCTGTTTTCTTTGACCAGCACCCTGTACCTCATGCTGCAGATCAGGAAAATATTTTGTCTTCTTGCGGAGCAGAAACAAAGCAAATCAGAACAGCCGAAGCCCGTAGCAGTTGCCCCCGTCCAGAAAAAGAAATCCAAGAGCAAGTCAGTCCGCACAGCGACTGATGAGGATGCGGCAGGACCATCTCACCAAGCAGAAGAGACAGAGCCAGAGATAATCACTCGCTCTCTATCCCTGGGGGAGCTGCGGGACCTACGGAGGGAATTCACCCGGCAGGCGAATGAGTCCATCTTGACCTGGCTGCTCCGTATCTGGGACGCTGCAGCTAATGACACTATTCTGGATGGAAGCGAGGCCAGACAACTGGGATCCCTGTCTCAGGATGTGGTCATTGACCAGGGGATTGGGAAAACCCAGGAAACTCTCAGCCTCTGGCGGCGATTGCTACTGAGTGTACGGGACAGATACCTGTGCAAAGAAGACCTCCAGATGCACCAAAGGAAATGGAACACAATAGAACAAGGTATCCGATGCCTGAGGGAATTGGCCGTGCTAGAGATCATTTTCTCAGACAACGAGAGATTCCCTAAGAGCCCAGATAATGTCCGGTGCACTTCACAAATGTGGCTAAGATTCGCGCGGCTCGGACCAGAGATATACTCTCGTTACCTGGCAACACTGCAGTGGAGGGAAGGCGAAGACCAGGTGGGCGTGTTAGCAAACAAACTGAGAATTTATGAGGACACTGTCACCGCCCCACTACGCACCCAGGTCTCATCGGTAGAAACAAACCTGGCCGAGCAAGTCCGGAGATTGATTGAAGAGAGCCATCAGAAACTAAGGAAAGAGCTCACAGAAAGATTTTTCCATGCCACACCAAAACCAACCCGAGTCTCTGCCATCCGGAGCAGACGTACTCCAGTCAGGGAAAGAAAACAAACTCCACGACGTGACCTCTGGTTTTTCCTTCAAGAGCATGGGGAAGACATGAGGAAGTGGGATAGGAAACCCACCTCCTCCTTAGCAGCCCGGGTACATGAATTGAAAACAGAAACATCCACCTCAAGAAGCTCATCTAGGTACAACACTGCCCCAGTCTCTTGTGGACAGAACTCCAGACAGAATGGAAGTGATAATATGACTGATCCTCTTGAAGGGACCTCAGGAACACATTTACAGGAGAAAAACATCGTGCACCAAAAACAGGATTAGAGGAGCCCTGCCTCTAGCCAGGTAGAGGAAAGGGATAATCGGATCTATTGGACTGTGTGGATCCGATGGCCTGGCACGTCTGACCCACACAGATACACGGCTTTGGTTGACACCGGCGCTCAGTGCACCCTGATGCCATCCAGGTATGTGGGGACCGAATCCATTTCTATTTCTGGAGTGACAGGAGGATCCCAGCAGCTGACTGTACTGGAAGCTGAAGTGAGTTTAACTGGGAATGAGTGGCAGAAACACCCCATTGTGACTGGTCCAGACGCCCCATGCATCCTTGGCATAGATTATCTCAGGAGTGGATATTTCAAGGACCCGAAGGGACATCGCTGGGCTTTTGGGATAGCAGCCGTAGAGACAGAGGACATAAGACAACTGAATACCCTGCCTGGTCTCTCAGATAACCCGTCTGCTGTAGGACTACTGAGAATTGAAGAACAGCGGGTACCAATCGCTACAGCAACAGTGCATCGCCGGCAATACCGCACTGACAGAGACTCTGTAGCCCCCATCCATAAGATGATTCGGGATCTGGAGAGCCAAGGGGTGGTCAGCAAGGCTCACTCACCCTTTAACAGCCCTATATGGCCGGTGCGTAAGTCCAGTGAAGAATGGAGACTGACAGTGGATTACCGTGGCCTGAATGAAGTCACACCACCACTGAGTGCTGCTGTACCGGACATGTTGGAACTTCAGTATGAGCTGGAATCCAAGGCAGCAAAGTGGTATGCGACCAGTGATATTGCCAATGCCTTTTTCTCCATTCCTCTGGCAGCAGAGTGCAGGCCTCAGTTTGCTTTCACCTGGAGGGGTGTGCAGTACACATGGAACCGACTGCCCCAGGGGTGGAAGCACAGTCCCACCATCTGCCATGGACTGATCCAGGCTGCACTGGAAAAGGGTGAGGCTCCAGAACCTCTGCAGTATATTGATGACATCATTGTGTGGGGGGACACAGCAACGGAAGTATTTGGGAAAGGAGAGAAAATCATCAGAATTCTCCTGGAAGCCGGTTTTGCCATCAAGAAGAGTAAAGTCCAGGGACCTGCCCGAGAGATCCAGTTCCTGGGAGTAAAGTGGCAAGACGGACGGCGTCAGATTCCTTCTGAGGTCATCAATAAGATCATCGCGATGTCTCCACCAACCAACAAGAAGGAGACACAAGCCTTCCTAGGCGCCATAGGCTTTTAGAGAATGCACATCCCTGAGTACAGCCAGATTGTGAGTCCTCTCTACCTCATAACCCGCAAGAAGAATGATTTCCACTGGGGCCCTGAACAGCAGCAAGCCTTCACCCAGATCAAACAGGAGATCGCTCATGCAGTAGCCCTGGGACCAGTCAGGACAGGACCAGAGGTAAAGAATGTGCTTTACTCTGCAGCCGGGAGCCATGGTCTGTCCTGGAGCCTTTGGCAGAAGGTGCCTGGCGAGACCCGAGGTCGACCACTGGGATTCTGGAGTCGAAGTTACAGAGGGTCTGAAGTCAACTACACTCCCACCGAGAAAGAAATCTTGGCAGCTTACGAAGGAGTTCAAGCCGCCTCAGAGGTGATCGGCACAGAAACACAACTTCTCCTTGCACCCCGACTGCCAGTGCTGGGGTGGATGTTCAAGGGAAGGGTTCCCTCTACCCACCATGCCACTGATGCCACATGGAGCAAATGGATTGCCCTCATCACGCAGCGCGCCCGTATTGGAAACCCGAATCGCCCTGGGATTCTGGAAATTATAACAAACTGGCCTGAAGGTGAGACTTTTAAATTATCTTCAGAAGATGCAGAGGAGCAAGTAGCACGTGCCGAGGAAGCACCCCCATATAATGAACTGCCAGAGAGTGAAAGACACTATGCCCTCTTCACCGATGGTTCCTGCCGAATTGTAGGCGCAGATCGGAAATGGAAAGCTGCAGTATGGAGCCCCACACGACAAGCTGTTCAGGCTACCGAGGGACAAGGTGGATCGAGTCAGGTCGCAGAGCTTAAAGCCATCCAACTGGCTTTGGATATTGCCGAACGAGAGAAATGGCCAAGGCTTTATCTCTACACCGACTCTTGGATGGTAGCCAATGCACTGTGGGGATGGTTAGATCGCTGGAGAAAGGCCAACTGGCAGCGCAGAGGAAAACCCATCTGGGCTGCTGAGATTTGGCAGGACATCGCCGCCCGGGCAGAAAAGCTGACCGTGAAAGTTCGACACGTGGATGCACATGTACCCAAGAGTCGGGCTAATGAAGAGCATCGTAACAACGAGCAGGTGGACCGAGCTGACAAGGTGGAAGTGTCACAGGTGGATCTGGACTGGCAGCACAAAGGAGAATTATTTCTAGCTCGTTGGGCCCATGATGCCTCTGGTCATCAAGGGAGAGATGCGACATACAGGTGGGCTCGTGACCGAGGGGTGGACTTGACCATGGACAACATCTCACAGGTCATCCACAGCTGTGAGACTTGTGCTGCAATCAAACAGGCCAAGCGGGTGAAGCCTCTGTGGTATGGTGGACGATGGACAAAGTACAGGTATGGGGAAGTATGGCAAGTTGACTACATCACACTTCCCCAAACCCGCCAAGGAAAGCGCTACGTGTTGACCATGGTGGAAGCAACCACAGGATGGTTAGAGACCTACCCTGTGCCTCATGCTACTGCCCGGAACACCATCTTGGGTCTGGAAAAGCAAGTCCTGTGGAGACATGGTACTCCTGAGAGAATCGAGTCTGACAATGGAACCCATTTCAAGAATGGCCTCATACGCACCTGGGCTAGAGAACACGGAATTGAATGGATATACCACATCCCCTATCATGCACCAGCTGCTGGGAAAGTTGAACGGTGCAACGGAATACTTAAGACAACTTTGAAGGCACTTGGCGGGGGAACCTTCAAAAATTGGGAACTGAACTTAGCAAAGGCCACCTGGATGGTTAACACAAGGGGTTCTATCAATCGAGCGGGTCCTGCCGAGTCCGAACCTTTGCACACAGTGGATGGAGATAAAGTCCCTGTGGTACACATAAGAGGTTTCTTAGGAAAGACTGTTTGGATTAGTCCCACCTCAGGCAAAGGCAAACCCATCCGTGGAGTGGTTTTTGCCCAAGGACCTGGTTATACTTGGTGGGTGATGAAGGCAGATGGGGAAACCTGTTGTGTACCACAAGGAGACCTTATCTTGAGTGAGAACTGTGTAGATGGTAATAGAATAAGGGGTGGATAATGTCCTAGGTTGCAATATTGATGTAGTTAAGTATTCTATTACCACCAGCTGTGGGCCATTAGCTGCTATCACCCACTCCTGATGACAGACAATGGGCCATCCGTTAGCTATTATCACTTGCTAATGACCCACCCCGCATGACAGGCAATGGGCCATCAGGGACCCACCGTGTGACTCATGGACTTATCCCATTGTGAGATGCTCTGCCGAGGAGGGAGGAGCCAGGTGTTCCCACCTGGATATAACCTGGCCTTGGAACTGCCTGAGCCAGCCCTGTCTACTGGGTTCCCAGAGGACCAGAGCTACCACTGGATCTTCAGCTGGAGACTAGACCTTCACAGGATCACCGCTTCAACTGGACTACTTCAGTTGGACTGCTACTACCACCCTAACAGGGTGTTAGGTTGTATCTGACTTTGTCAGTGCTTTTCCTTGTATTATTTCACTTATTTTTAATTTCAATCTTGACTTGTGATCTCCCATTGGTTTGTTTTCAAACCAAGACACCCTGTACCCTTGGAGCCCCAAGAAATTTAGTAGACTTACTGTCCAGACTACGGAGGCTTCTTCTGTACGGGTAGGTATTAACATGTAATCTATGTATTGCAATAGCTTCCCTTCTTCAGAGGGGGCTTCCCAGGATTCCAGGTGTTTTGCTAGTTGATCCCCAAATAGGGTGGGACTGTTCTTGAATCCTTGAGGCAGCACCGTCCTGTTGCTGTTGAGCCACTAGCAGAGAAAACCCAGGTTCTCAGTGGGGCAAGAAAAAGTGTCTTTATTATTTTGATTTCCATATATATATAGACTTTTCAGAGGTCACCCAGATTGGTCAGCCAGAAACTTCCCCCTAGGCCTAATTGGCCAGGCCTGAACTGCCCAAATCTTGAGAGACTGTTTGCAAAACATCCAAACTTTATCTTTGTTTATGAAACACAGCAAAAATGTTCTCACGGGAAAGACCTGTGCTAGCCACACCGTTCAAGTGAGCTGAGTTTTGCGTCTGCTTTTAGGATTTTCCCATTGAAACGTGAATATTTTCTGGCTGGCTCCGTCGAGAGGGAGGCAAAAGAAGGCATCTTTCAAATCTAAAACAGTAAACCAGGTTAGTTCAGGTGTTCGCTCAGTTAGTAGTGTGTAGGGGTTTGACACCACAGGATAGAGGTCCTCAGTTATTTTGTTTACTGCCCTTAAATCTTGTACCACCTGATATCACCCATCAGGTTTGCGGACTGGTAAAATGGGGGTATTGAAATCAGATTTGCACTCTCCCAATAGCCCTAGCAGTAAAAAGTTTTCAATCACTGGGCTAATTCCTTCCTTGTCTTCTTTCTTAAGGGGGTATTGTTTAGAACTAATTGGTTGTTTTCCTGCTTTCTATTTTTAGCTCTTCCAGGTACATTCCTTGCCCATACCCCGGGGAACACTTGATTCATGATTTCTTCACCAATTTCTCCCTCAGCCTCTGTATTTTTTAGCATTAAATTTAATACCTCAACATATATGGTTATCATTTACCTCCAGAGTAATTTCCCCATCTTTGAATGAAATGGTTGCTTGTAACTGTTCCAACAGATCTCTGCCCAAAAGGGCTTTTGGAGATCTGGGCATGTACAAAAACTTGTGAATACCCCATTGCTTTCCCAGTTTGTACTTGAAAGGTTTGCAAAAAAATGCTTTTTCAGATTGGCCAGTTGCCCCTTGAACCATAATATAATCATCCCCCACCGGCATTAAAACTTTTTTTAAAACCAAATACATTGCCGCCGTGTCCATCAAAAATTCTATTTCTTTTTCTTTTTCCCCTAGCTTCATTACAACCAGTGGGTCTGCTAGGGTGGAGTCCTCCGATCTTCTTCAGTCTTCTTTCACGTGTGCAATGACCCCTTCTCAGCCTCGCCTTCTTTGCTGGTTCCTCTGCTTTCTTTTTAAAAAACAACATTAACTGTAATAGTGTGTTATATTCTAAAGACCCATGTGGAAGCCATCTAATTCTGTCATCTAGCTTGTACAAAGGCCACTATTGAGTTAAAATTTAATAAGAGTTCTTTTATCTTCTATACTTCTGCTCCCTGCAATTTTCTTCCAATGTGCTAAAACACAGCTAAGTGGAGTTGTTTTAGGAATTTCTTTGCTTTGCCCAGTTCCCATCTTATCTACTTCTTTCTCTTGGATTAATCTCTTTTCTAGGCAAACCTCTTTTCACACTGACTTACTGTTTTGGTTTTTTTTCCAATTTTCCTCTTGCACTGACCAGGTTTCAGAAACTAAGTGATTCTTTCCACACACTAAAACAATAACAACTACTTCTGACCACTCTGTCACAATAGTAAGCACATCTCTTTCGTTAAGGTCTCCGCTTTTTATTTCAGCTATTTTATGTCAAGCTTGAATTTTAGAATCCTCACACAGTGGACACCACTTTAATCTCAAATGAAAAACACGATACCACTTTTTGTGACATGCAGCACACTCACACAATGCCCAAACTTTACAGTAATTATTTTTACATTTAGGACAAAAAGGTGTTTTGCTGTGGCTAGCACAGGTCTTTCTCGTGAGAACATTCCGTTGTGTTTTATAAACAAAGATAAAGTTTGGATGTTTTTTAAACAGTGTCTCGAGATTTGGACAGTTCAGGCCTGGCCAATCAGGCCTAGGGGGAGGTTTCTGGCTGACCAATCTGGGCGACCTCTGAAAAGTCTATATATATTGAAATCAAAATAATAAATTCTCTTTTTCTTGCTACACTGAGAACTCGGGTCTTTTCTCTGCTAGCGGCTCAACAGCGACATCTTTGGTATCAAACAAGCATCTCATTTATTTCATTCAAAGTCAAGCTGCTATGAGAGAAAAAAAGGGTCAAGATACTAAGAGGGAGGAAAAAAAAAGCAACCACTCTTTGTATGCTCCTATTTTTCCACTAAATAAACTCAATATTCTCAATATTTTTCTAAAATTACACCGCTAACAAGAGACTTGGTGTTTTTGACCACACAAAACTTTTATAATGCTCCAACTTTGTTTTCTTTACCACCTGCCCAGTCGTTCTCTGACAGGTCGGTAAAAAATAATATCTCCTAACTCCGCAAGCCTGCAAACCTGACACTGTGTTAAAACTCACTAATCATACTGTGGCACAGCTGCTGTACTACATCCACATCTTTTGATGTAGCCACCGGAAAAAAAAACAGTGTCTTCTAGCTTGCCGTGGTGTAAAGTTTTCCTTTATTCACTTGCCACTACAATTTCAATCAACTACATACACTCTCCCAAAGCTTTATGACAACTTCAAACAATTACACACACCATATTCTTACCCTAACACAACAATAAACACTTATTACAGACAACAAACACTTTTTGCAACCACAACAAATTACAACAAAAATTCCAAAAACCCACACTCATATACCAAAGCTAATAATTCACAACCATATTCAAATATTCATTCTAGCTTTATTAAACTGCTTGCTTAATCTGTTCACCAACCAATCCCTCACTTGCTTCACACATGCAAACTAATCTGCATCTCACACACACATACACACACAAACACAACACCTGTGTTAACAACAGTTCAAACTAGTTTCTTTTCAAATTAGTTCCTTTTGAGACTCTGAGCTTTTTGCCCCCCCCCCTTCCACCAGCACAGGCGCCTGTCTGTGGCCTCCAGGGCTGAAGGCTGAACTCTTAATTCACATTCAAATTATAGGTAACAGCTCTGGCCTGATGGCTTATCGGCTAAGCATGCATTTGAAACCAGCACAGAAACCGCTGAATCATCCCATGAAGGACTGTCACCTTGGAGGAGGCTTTGGGGGTCTCCAAAGACCACCAAGACATACGGAGCATGCGTTGTGCACATGCTAATGATATTAATGACTTCCGAGAAATGATTTGTATAACCACTCCTATCCTGAAGAATGTAATTAATATTCATGATTTTACCTATAACTCTGTGTCTTTGGGGTACTGAGGTGTGTGTGTTTGGTGGAAACAATCCCCACACATCCGGTGCACCGAATAAAGCAAATACCCACTTCTCTGACTTGGTCTCTGAAGTGTCTCTGAGCTCGATTGGGGCGAATCAAACTGGCACCCCAGATGGGACCCTGACTCTGCTCGGCTGCCGGATCCAGGGGTAAGCAGACCTCCCAGTCGCGACCCTGAATTTTCAGGGGGAGCTCAGCTGTCCACTGGCTCACGGCGGGAGTAGACTAAGGACCATCTGCACCAAATTAAGGTATTTGCTACTTTTAAAATAAATGCCTGCAGGTCCGGGGTGCTAGTCCCCGAGGGTGAGTGGAGACTGGGTCTCCCGAAATTAGTCCCGGGCAAGGGGTTGGACCCCCGGGGTTGGAACCCGCTGTCCAGAAAAGGTACTTTTAAAAGGTTGGACCCCGGGGTTGGACCCCGCTATAGTTAAAGGTGCCTTTAAGGGGTTGGACTCCACTGTATTACAACATACTGTGATTTTTGTTCTGTCTGTTGTTATTCTGTTACTGTATTACTGTGTCATTATTTTGTTAATGTGTGAGTGTGAACGAATGAGACGTGTCTCCGACATTGAGCGAGAATGGAGCTTTATCTACGTTTCCGTTCTCTAGCGACAGAAACGGCCAGAGAAAAGCGAAGAGACTGGCAAAGAATGAACGAGTGTGGGTCACATATAAACCGTTGGTTTGGAGTGTCTAGAAGGGAGCAAATTATATTGTTGAATGGAGGGATTTTGGCTGCTGAGTTGAGAACGCTCGGACCCCAACACCTTTCTAGTATTGCTCTATTTGATTTTGCGATTAAAATTCTGTGTTTTGTGTGTGGAAACCGTTATGAAACTTAAACTCAGTGCGCGTGTATTAATTATGAGAGGAAGTGATGTTGTCTATTTGCTCGGGTGCTTCTAAAATTTTTTAATGTGTGTGCATGTACTGTGTGTGCAAAATTTTACCTGTGTTAATTGGTATTTTGCTGGCATATAAATTTATGCGGGGACGCCCGCAAGATAAAAATAACTAATTGAATCTACTAAGTACCTCTTTAGAGCTCCTGTGTGTAGCTGCTGAAATATGGTTGTATAGAATGTTGTAGTAGATGGAGCTTGCAATTAAATAAGAGTAAGGGGAAAAGAAAAAGAAGGAAGAGGTGTTTCGAGACCCTCCCCCATCTTGCCTAAAATTTTGACAGCTAACCCAGGGCGAGCTGCAGTTCCCTGTGTCCTCCCCTTTCGGCGTGGCAGTGGCGAGCTCGGAGGTGGGGGGCTGGATGCGCAGGCTGAGAGCCTGTGGGGAGGTGCGGAGCCGAGCTGGAGCTGTGGGACAGCTGTGAGCTCAGCACCAGGCAGTCCCTGACCCTGCCAGCCCCTGGGGCAGGGCGGCTGTGGGACACACCGATCACCTGTGGTGCTGCTGGTCTTGCCTGCTGACAGCCTCGGAGGGGGAAGGGCTGCGTTTGGATACAGCAGAGGGAATGTTTAGAAATGTGAATTGTCTGTTAAGAGTTCTGTCTAGGTCACCAGAATGACTTTGTGGGACAATGAGCACCCCCAGGGAGTAGTGCGGGTGGGGGCTGGAGAAGGGCTGAATAAGCCCTGAAGAAACTGGTTAGAAAGATACTGCAAATGTATGTAAGAAAAGATAAAAGAAGGCAGGAGCAAAAGTAATGCCAAAGAGACACTGTAAGCAAAAATATCTGTAGAAAAGATATACCAAATTTTGTAATTAACTATTTCAAAGTTAAAATCTCCTGCCTGGGTTACTCTGAGTTGCTGCTTTGGTTTTTTTGAACAAAAGTTTGCTCGACCCTTCAAGCAGCCAGCCAAATTGCCTTAGAGAAAATGCAAATTAACTGCTGCAGAGGAAAAAATTTTAGAACTGCTGAGGAGAAGGTAGAGACAAGGTGTGTCTCTGAGCCACTGTCTGGGGCTGTTCAAGCAGCCAAGAACGTGACAATGTGTACTTAATTCATGTCCCCAAGAGGGTTCAGTCCTTTCTGTATGGTTGGTTGTCATGGCAAGTAACTTTTGCAAAAAGGTGTTCTTCCCCATGCTTTGAGAATTTGACAGCCACTTTTGGAGAACACGGTGGCGTGATGCTAATTTTATAAGTTACCAAATCCAGTGGCTGGCGGCTATTGATTGTCTCAGAATGTAGCCAGAGGCTGGCCACGCTGTCTGCAAGTTGTGCAGCCAAAACTCCGATGGTAAATGAAGCCCGAAGGCTGACAATAGGAATATACCTCATAAGTTTCACACCAAGCTAAAGATTTATTAACTCAAAAAACATCTGAGTAGATGACCAGCGCAGTTATTGTACTGTGAATCTTGTCTAGTAAAACAAGAGTATTTAAGAAAAAAAGAAAAAAACCCAAAAACAAAGGGGTTTGACTCAGCCTCCTTGAGGAAGTTGAAAAAAAAAAAAATTTATTTAGTAGTGAGTCTTCAAAAGTACTAGAAGAGTAACAATTTGAAAAATACACTATCGTTAACGAAAGGAAGTTAAAATAAGTGAAACATTGCCTCTTACATAGTCAGCTCAAGCAGCAGAGCTGTAAGTGCTTATAAAATCCTGCGAAGTATATAAAGACAAAATAGTGAATATTTTTACTAATTCTAAATATGCATATAGAGTAATACATGCATTTAAGAAATTACAAGAAAAAAAGGGAAGTTTATTAAATTTTAATTTCTCACTTATTAAAAGAATTCCCAATGGGGAGTTAAACGAGGCAAGAATTCATCATTCTCCCACTCTAACATGTGTTATCACTGTGCAAGTTTGTTTTAACATCTTTCAGTGTGTCCTCATCAGACAAAAAGCTGTGTAAGACGAAGAACCACTCAAGCCACAGAAGCAAAAGAACTGCTAACTTCCCTCACGGCTGTGAGTTCTACAGCCAGAGACTCCTCTCCAGTGTGAAACCAAAATGAAACACATTAAATGGTTTTGTTTTTTGTATTACCAGAACAGTGTTATCCACAGTCAGCTATCCTAGCAAAACCTTGTAATAATTGTAATGGCAAGTATGGCTTCAAATGCAAAGGGGTAAGTAAGCCAGGAAAAAAAAAAAAAGGGAAAGCTATGTGAGCTTGAATCTAAATTTGTGAAATTGATATATAACAATAACAAAATAATTTCATTTTTAAAATGAAAAGGTTTCAAAAGGATGGCTGGCTATTTTACTAAGTATTTATAACTGTTGCTGTTTAATGCATATTTGTTTGTCCAGTGTTTAAGAATGCTAAGCCCCACAAAAGAAAATACTGCCATAGACTAATCTGCCAGGCTTTGGGCTCCGCAATTTAAAAGTTAATTTAAAATAGCAGTTAAAAGTGCCATTCTTCAGTAGCACATTTGAAGTCCTAGAAAAAGCTCGCAAAATCGTATAAAAGATCCTGAACATCTGTTGATTTTGTGAGTGGCTAATATTTGTGAGCATATTTTTTGTAAATTGAAAGATAATCTAGATTTACGGAGAGTAAAACAAAAGACTGAAAAGGTGAGAAAAGATAGCCTAATAGATCACAAGCAGAAAACTAACAGCATGAGAATCTTAGTCAGTTATCCTTTATGCTTTCCTCTTTCCTTTCTGCTCTGTTTGCTAGAAATTCTGCCAAAGTGAGGAAGAAAAGTACCCCATTTTACAAGCAAGAAAAGCTATCAGTGGTCCTGATCACTGTCTGGAGCCATGATGTGAGCTGCCAAAACTGAAAAATTTAATGTCTCTGCAACACTTCAAAATGCCTGTGTGTATGATGTGTGGGAAAGGGACAGGTCAGGCCTTGCCCTGGTGAGACAGTGAACTGCTCCTTACCTCACCCCCAGAGCATCCCAGCCCTGCAGTGAGGTCCAGTCATGGACACAGCAGAGGCAGTGCTGCACAGAGCTCCAAGCCCAGCCCTATAGTGGGGCGAGTCATAGACACAGCAGAGGGCAGTGCTCCAATCTCCCCATCCCTGACTCCAAAGAAACCTGCTAGGAGATGGAAGGCCCAAGAAAGCCAAAAGAATTAACATTCCTCTTAGAATTTCTATAGATTCTGTCTTTCTTCTTTTTCTTCAAAATAACTGCTCAACCAATACCTCTCCACATTAGTGTTGTTCCTCAACTAACAAAGCTTACTCCGAATATATAAACCCACCAATTTTCAGTTTTGCCAAGTAGTTTATACCCTAGCCTGAAATAAGTAAACTAAAAAAAAAGAACCTTTCTACCATTGTAGAGACCATAATAAGTGCCACTGCAGATGCCATAAAAGCACAGCAAATCAAGATAAAGAGCATCTTACAATTAGCTATAAATTTGCTGTATGCCAAAAGAGAAAGAATATGTACAGTTATAAATACAAGCTGTTGCAATTATGTTAATCCTAACTTAAACAAATGTATATAATAGTTTTTTGTGTTATTGCATTGTTATTTACTGTCTGCAATAGTAGTTATTGTTATATAATATTAGGTACTTAGAACTGTGATGTTTATATCCAATAGCAAAAGTATAAACTTAGATATAAAATAGAAAAAGGTATTTAATTTCATAGCATACAAGATTTGTAAAGAATTACAAATTACAAAAGAAAAGGGGGGAATTGAGACTCTGAGCTTTTTGCCCCCCCCCTTCCACCAGCACAGGCGCCTGTCTGTGGCCTCCAGGGCTGAAGGCTGAACTCTTAATTCACATTCAAATTATAGGTAACAGCTCTGGCCTGATGGCTTATCAGCTAAGCATGCATTTGAAACCAGCACAGAAACCGCTGGATCATCCCATGAAAGACTGTCACCTTGGAGGAGGCTTTGGGGGTCTCCAAAGACCACCAGGATATACGGAGCATGCGTGGTGCACATGCTAATGATATTAATGACTTCCGAGAAATGATTTGTATAACCACTCCTATCCTGAAGAATGTAATTAATATTCATGATTTTACCTATAACTCTGTGTCTTTGGGGTACTGAGGTGTGTGTGTTTGGTGGAGACAATCCCCACACATCCGGTGCACCGAATAAAGCAAATACCCACTTCTCTGACTTGGTCTCTGAAGTGTCTCTGAGCTCGATTGGGGCGAATCACTTTTCAAACTAGTTTCCTTTGGGATTCACTCGATCCACCACCAGGATCCCTACCGGCCGCTCCATCGGTCAGCGAATACCCCCCTTGCTAGCTAAGGACAGCGAATTACCTGGCCAGTTCCCAGTTCCCCTAGCCGGTCGCTTGCAAGCTCAACCCACTCAGGGACAACGCTGCGCACAGAGACATCTCTCTGTGACTTATCAGCAGCCCTAGCCACGTGTATATGACTTACAGGCTTCCCTATACCCAAAACAACATACCATTTCTCCACTGTATCAGATGGTCATTGTTTGCCCCTGCAGTGAGTGGCCGAGGAGCAAAGCTCCTCCAGGAAAATCCCGGGGTGTGCCTTAGGATGCCAGCACCTCAGTCGATCCTGCAGCCAGGAAAACCTTGTCCACCTGGGGTGCCAAAAATGAGGCGTGGATTGATTCCACAACTCAAATAGTTATGAAGTAGGTATGCTTTTATTCCAGCTGGGGTGCATGGGGGGTAGCCCCTCCAAAGGCATGCACACCATCAGCAGCACTTCACTTGATTTATATTAGATTACAGGTTACATATGCATAAAGTTACACAATACCCCTATACATATTCATTACCTATCCCTGCTTCGTATTATAATGAGTTCAAAGTTCATTTAAATATGCTTGCACATGAGCAGTGTCACAGATTAATTGTGGGCGAGGTGATGCCTTAAATTGCTAGAAAAAATTTTTAGATGCAGACACACAGTATAGGAAAGGGGTTTTACCTTGGTTCAATAGGATCCCAGATGCACACCGACGAACCAGCAAGCCCCGACGATATCCCCCGTATACAATTTATGGACAGCCTAGATTAGAATACCTATCTAAAAGTCTCCAATAAGAAGTCTAACAAATGAAGTAATTGCCCCCTTATTAAAATTGCCCCCCCCAAAAAGATTACTACTTAGTTTACAAAAAAACATGTCTCAGTGATGGGGGCCCTGTTCAAGGTTGGTGCATCATGCTTTTGAGATTGTGGGGATGTTTCGTCTTCCCCAAAGGATTCTGAGCAGGGCAAGGGGTACTAGGGTGATAGACATGTAGGGTTAAGATACAGGGAGTAAAAAGTACAGGAATGGGGAAGGGTAAAAGGTTATATATAAAGGATATATATAAAGAGAGTATAAAAGTAAAATAAAAAATACAAAAACCCATCAGGCATCAGAGGGTCCCGAAGATAAATGAGGGATGAAGTTAGTAGTCTTCCTCAGGATGAACTCTTCACCCTGTTCCCTTGCGCATGCTCCCTTGGTTCTTGGTCCAAATCCAAGCCTTAGAACTAACTTGTACCAGTTCTGGGGTCCGAGAGCAGGATGTTTGGTCACACTCAGTAGTTTTTCTCAATTATTTGGCTTTCTTCTCTATATCCTCCCTCTTACTAGGTAGGCACAAAATCATTAAGCAAATGATACATTGTCTTCAGCAAGCAAATCTTAGTAAATCATTATCCAATCTCTGGCCTTCTAAATCAGTTCAAAAATTATTATTATTATCCATCTTCTAGTTCTCTTAAATTAATAAATTCTACCCCCCCAAAATCAATATTATAATGAGTTCAAAATTCATTTAAATATGCTTGTGCCTGCACAGTGCCACTTGATTATTGTGGGCAGGGATCACTGCTGGTTGTGGGTAGACTCTGGAAGGCAGTAACCAGAGTATTCCTCAGGATGAACTCTTCACCCTGTTCCCTTGCGCATGCTCCCTGAGTTCCTGGTCCAAGTCCAAACCTCAGAGCTGACTCAAGCCAGTTCTAGGGTCCGAAAACAGAATATCTGGTCACAGTGTTTTAGCTCTATCAATTGATCTTGCAGTCCTCCTGTATCCTCCCTTTGTGCTTGGCAAGTGCAAAAACTGTTAAGCAAGGGATATATTGTTTTTAGCAAGCAGCTTCTAGTAAATCATTATCCAACCTCTAGACCCCTAAATCAGTACTATAAAAAATTATAACTGGTATATTTTCCAACACTTCCACCAGTTTAAACCTTCTTTCCCTGCACATGCACAAGAACAGCTATGGAAAAAAACAGCCAGTATTTCACCACACTTGGTCCTGCAGAGTGTGGGTGAGTAGAAGATAGTTTTCAGTTTGATGTTTGTGATTAGTGTGTATTTTAGATAGAGATGGAGAGAATTCTGAGTAAATGAGAGATGACTTCTTGACATCACAAGCATTTTATTTCATTAATACCAGTGAACTACCTTCTTAAGAATAACAGTTCAGCAGCATTTAAATATCTCACCAAGCAGCAGGCAGTCTTGTACATGTATCATAGCACCTTCTAACATATTAAAGGCACTTCTGTGTTGCCAAGAAAATGAAGAGGGAAGGAAAAACAATTTGAAGACAGACACAGATCTGAACAGAAATACTCAAAAGCTATCCAGAACAGTGTTTGGAAATGGAAGGCAGGAAAGAGAAAAGAGCCACTGTTTGTTATGTACACTAACATAAATAGACCATAAGTAAATGGAAGCCAAGGCAGAAGAAGTGCTGTCACTTTCAGAAGGAGGAAAGCTATTGTAGAATTAGTTCTGTTGATTTAGGGGGGCTCAAATTTACTAATTTAAGAGAACTAGAAGATGGATAATAATAATAATTTTTGAACTGATTTAGAAGGCCAGAGATTGGATAATGATTTACTAAGATTTGCTTGCTGAAGACAATGTATCATTTGCTTAATGATTTTGTGCCTACCTAGTAAGAGGGAGGATATAGAGAAGAAAGCCAAATAATTGAGAAAAACTACTGAGTGTGACCAAACATCCTGCTCTCAGACCCTAGAACTGGTACAAGTTAGTTCTAAGGCTTGGACTTGGACCAAGAACCAAGGGAGCATGCGCAAGGGTGAAGAGTTCATCCTGAGGAAGACTACTAACTTCATCCCTCATTTATCTTCGGGACCCTCGCCCACAATTAATCTGCGCTTGCGTGACCATATTTAAATGAACTTTGAACTCATTATAATATGAAGCGGGGATAGGTAATGAATATGTATAGGGGTATTGTGTAACTTCATGCATATGTAACCTGTAATCTAATATAAACCAAGTGAAGTGCTGCTGACGGTGTGCATGCCTTTGGAGGGGCTACCCCCCATACACCCCAGCTGGAATAAACACATACCTACTTCATAACTATTTAAGTTGTGAAGTCAATCTACACTTCACTGTTCTTGGGACAAATACTGCAGAGCTCCTAAAAGAGGTGGCTTAAATCATGGGCAACAAGTGGCTTAGTAGGGTCTTTGTACCAAAGGATCATCTAGTGTGTTAATAAGCTCTCATGGTTTAGGCCCTGGCCTAATGCCCAGCACTTGCAGAAGTCATCAAGAGGAGAAGACAATTCCTGATGTGAGAAATCGCTTTGCTGACGAAATAGCAAGGAAGATAGCAAAAATAAAAATTAAAAAAAAAAGCATCCTTGCAATAGTTCCACTGAAAAAAGTAAATCTGACAGGGTTTACTCCAAAATATGATCAGACGGACTACAAATTACTTAAGATTCTTAAGGCTGAAATTAAATAAAGTAAGTGGGCTGTTACCCCAATAGACCAGGTTGTAGTTGCACCCCTGCTCGATCAAAAAAATAGCACAGAGAGAGTATGAGAGTACCCACTGGGGAACAGAAAACCTTTTAAAACATCTAAAAAAAGTAGTGATAAAGAGAGAGATGACTAATATTGTACAGTCTATAACAAGCAAGTATAAAACCTGTTGCAAAAACAACCCTGACACAAGCAAGAAAGTAATGTTAAGAGTGACCAAGACAGAGCATCTCCCAAGAGATTACTGGCAAATAGATTTTGCTAAAATGCCACATAAGAAAAAAAAATGTACTGGTATTAGTTGATAGGTTCAGTGAATGGCCTGAAGCTTATCCCTGTCGCACCAATGCAGCAAAGGAAGTAGTCAAAGCCTTGCTCAACCACATAATTCCAAGGTTTGAGGTTTCTTTGGGAATGCCATCAGATAGGAGACCACATTTTGTTGCAACAGTGATCGAGAAAGTTAGCAGGATTTTGGGACTTACTTGGGACTTGCATACACCATACAGGCCCCAAGCAAGTAGCAAAGTTGAACATATGAATAAAACCCTCAAGGCCCAGATTGGTAAAATCTACAAAGAAACATCTATTACATGGGTTCAGGCTTTGCCTATAGCCTTACTGAGGGTCCACATACAACCAAGGTGGAGAGACAATATAAGTCCCTATGAAATCCTATATGGCAGACCATATCAGGTTCCACATATCCTGGGGAAATTCACATTAAGGGCAAAATCGATTTACAGAAATACTTAACAGCTTTAAGCTCCACTTTGCAGAAGCTCCAAAGATTCGTCATGCTGTCCAAACCTATAGGATTGGACACCCCTGCTCACCCATTTCAGCCTGAAAACTGGGTCTACATCAAGTGGTGGGACAGTGACCCCTTGAAACCTAAGTGAAAGGGACCATTCCAAGTTTTACTAACCACCCTCATTGCTGAAAAAGGTTGCTAAGAAAAGATGGTTAATCCACTACTTCAGAATGAAAAAAGCTTCTGCCCCTGAGACCATCAAAAAAACAGAGACTGATGCAAATCAAAATGATGTCATTTAAATTGTTCTTTACATGTCTGTTGTTTGCCTAATTAGTAACCATGACTCAAGGCTCAGCCAAAAGTTGCACAACACTGTGATCCAAAATGTATCCAGTGCTCTTAATATGAGCAATTGCTAGATTTGTACCCAATTACCACCTCTAGATATTTGTGGTAAGTAGCCATTGAAAAATTAAAAAATTATTAGAAGAAATTTGGAAAAAGACTCAAATTCTTCATGAAGTGGGTTCCAGAAATTACACCTTGAAATTTGACCATATCTTCCACACCCTCACTTCATGGTTACCAGATTGGGCCTGGGTAAAGAAAGCATTTATAATAGTTGTAATTGTAGCTATTATTTTTTCTATAGCCATTTGTGTAAACCGGTACTGTAATTAGTATAGAGACTAGACAAGGTAAGGTCATGTTAGTCTCTAAAACGGGGGGAAATGATGCCTGATGATTTTTGTCCTTTCTTTTAATACCCTTTTTATACATCTTTATACCCTTTCCCTTTCCTTGTACCCTTCACAAACACTCCTTGTACCTTAGCCCTACATGTTTATAACTCTTGTAGTCTGATATTTAGCTTAGTTTGGGGGTTCTCCAGGGGGGAAGATGAAACATTTATAACTTTCTCAAAACTAGAGGCTCCAACCTTGGACAGAGCCTCCTCTCTAGAACATGTTTTTTGTAAACTAGGCTGTAGTCTCACTTGGGGGGGGTAATTAGAATAGGGGGACAATTACTTTATTTGTTAAGTTTCTTATTGGGGGATTTTAGGTAGATATGCTGACTTGTAAAGTCCATAAAATCGTATACACGTTGTACACGGGTGTGCTCCTCGGCATGTTTTCCACCTTTGACGAGTGTGCACCAAAGATCCTATTAAAACCAAGGTAATACCCTTTTTCCCTATACTGCTGTGTCTGCCTCATTGTTGGAAAATATACCAGTTTAAAAATTTTGTATAACTTTAGTCAAAGGGTTCTGTTTGTCTTTACCCTGGGAAAAGGAATTTTAAGTTTCTTTCCAGGGCATTGTTCTACCAGGGGAGGTCTGGTGAACTTAGCATATCAACAGACTGGGAGTAACCCAAAAGATAAAGAGCTATCAACAGAACATCAGTGGAACATCAGTGGGACATCAGTGGCTATCTACAAAACATCTACCCCAGATGCCACCTCCAGCAGGGGTGAAGACATCCTGGCCCAGAAAGGACTGATAGGAAAATTGAAGAATGAAAAATCTAATTAACAACAGAGGCGAGGAAATTCAGATCCAATGGGAAACTGAATACTGGGGGTTTGCTCAACTTTAGACCAATGAACACTGACCCAATACTTATCTATGTATTTTTACTGTATAAAATATCTGAGAAATCGGGTAAAAAGAGGTGTATCATGGAATGATTCTCTCTGCACACCCGGGCTATGTATGGATGAGATGATTTCTATTGCACATCCTGGCCAGAACAACATCCTGGCCAGATAATAAAGTAATGCCTTGACTCTCTAACGCTGAAGATGTTGTTGGAGGGTTTTTGTTTTTCCCGCAGTTTTGGTGACAATATTTTTACCAGCTTTTAAGGCATCACCACGACATCTGCTCACTCCGCTCTCCCCTGCCACAGCTGGGCAGAGGAGAGGAGAGAAAAAGGGTTAACACACAAAGGAATTCATGAGTTCAGATAAGGAACAGGGAGAAAAATACTTCCAGGACAAAAACAGGCCCATCTTAGGTTACAAAGTGATTTATTAGTAAACGGGTCAGAGGAAGGTAATGAGAAGTAAAATAAAGCCCTTAAAATCACCGTTTGTCTGCTCACCCCCCTCCCTCCTTCCCACTAACAGCACAGGGGGACAGGGTATGGGGGTTTGGTCAGTTTATCACCGAGATCTTCCGCTGCTCAGGGAGAGGAGTACTTTGCGTTGCCATGGGGTCCCTCCTACGGGAGACAGTTCCCTGAGAACTCCTCCAACATGGTTCCAAATCTCACGAGCAGCAGTTCGCCCAAAACTGCTGCAATGTGAGCCTCCTCCCACGGGCAGACAGTCCTCCCAAAACTGCTGCAGCGTGGGTCCCTCGTCCACGGGTTGCAGACCTCTGAGGCCAGGCTGTTCCATCTTGGGAGCAAGGCCTCTCTCCCCACTGGGACTCCCACTGGATCACAGCCTCCTCCAGGCATCCACCCACTCCAGTGTGGGCACCTCCCCACGGGCTGCAAGTGTATCTCTGCATCCCCTGTGGACCCCATGGGCTTCAGGGGGAAAACCTGCTTCACCATGGTCCTTACCACAGCCGGCAGAGGATTCTTGGCCCCGCTGCCTGGAGCACCTCCACCCCCTCCTTCTCCACTGACCTTAGTGTCTGCATGTTGGTTTCCCTCACATATTTTCACCTCCTCCTCCTCCTCTGGCTAGAAAGAAGTGCGTGCATCCATTGTTTTGATTTCTTCCAAAATATGTTATCACAGAGGTGTAACCAACATGTCTAATTGGCCTAGCCTTTGCCAGCAGCCTGTCCATCATCTGCAGAGCTGTCAGAGATTGGCTCTGCCAGACATGATGAAAGCTTCCAGAAGCTTCACACAGGAGCCATCTTTGTGCCTCCCCCCACTAGCAAAAACTTGGCCAAGCAAAACCAACAGAGAAGCATGTGGCTTTCATACTACTGCCAACAGTGAGAGGCCAACAGCTTACCTGCTGCGAACGATGTCTGATGCACTGTGGCACAGCTCTAGAGGGCTCATCATCTGAGTTTACAGAATTGATTTTCACATTAAAAAAAGCTCTGGTTAGAGGCAGTGGGCTTTCAGAAGCTGATAACAGTGCTGTTATGTGAAGCTGGTATTTGAATCAAGAACTACAGAATTGTCAGGAAAATTAATCCAGAAACACCAGAGGTTTATGTTCAAAAAGGAGACAGGAGTGTGGGAATCAATGGCAGGTCTCTCTAGGCCTGTCTCAGGCTCACAAACACCGACCATGTTACAGGCAACCTCATACCTGTGAGAACCTTACCATGAACAGAAGCAAGAAGTAAAAATAAAGTGTGGACAACAACCTGTACCTGTGAGAACCTCAGTGTGGACAGAAGCAAGAAGTAAAACAAAGTCTGGACAACAGCTTGTCAACAAGACCGAAAAACATGAAGGAATTTTGCACATGCAATAGGGAGGCTGTTTTTCACAGAAGTTGTGTACTAGAAATAACTGACCAATGGTGTTATATGACAGGTTTGAGGAGCCAGTGACTGTGTGGCACGAATGTTAGAAAATAGTAAAAAAAAGACTTTGCAGCAATAAAGCTCGCTCTATCTTTCACCTTCCTTCCTGGCTTGGAGTTGTGTTTTTGCATCACGTGTCCATCTCTACTGCAACAGAGGAGTCCTGTAACTTTATTCATGAATAAAGAGAGAGGTCATGGGCATTTCCCATGGGGTCTCTCTTAAATTTCTAGAGGACGCAGCCTCTTTTTATCCTAATTTCCCAGCCTCAGTTCCCTCTCTTTCCCCATTGGCTGAGGTACTCAAGAGGTACAGACTCCCCAAATCACCTAATGCAGAATCTAATATACATCTCCCCTTTTCTTCTTTTTCTTATGTCCCTGTTCTTGTAACACAGTCTGGAACAAGTTAATCAGTGGAATTCCTATGGAAATCTTCCCATTGTTTCTCTCAGTATAGGTCTTATCTTACCATCAGACTCACCTTTGTTTGTAAAGATACTCCCTTCTCATTCCTTTCAGAATGATCAGCTGGGGAGCCTTGCAAAAGCTCTGCTGCTGCATGCATCACATCTGAGCCACAAAGCAAGTCCATTTGCTGAAGGCACAAGTGACCTTGAAACATGCTCACTGACAACCAGCTGTGTGAGTGCTACCACTCCAAAATTAGGGCTGTCCCAACACATTCATCCATCTCAGTGTCTCCTCAGTAATGCTTGTAGTAGCTCAATCAAAGCCTGCTCAGTAGCCAAAAATGCAAAGCATAATGGAACACTTCTGTCTGACCAGCTGTGGATTTTACTGCCTGCTTCTACAGCGACCCCAAGGAGCCCAGGTTTGGCTGAGTAAGTGCCTCGGTTTAAGAGACAGGTGTCTGCTAAGAAAGGTGGGAACATCCCTTAGAATAGAGGATGTGACTCCCCTTCCCTCCGAATTGTTTTAACTTTGAAATTAAGGGGCTTTCAGGCAAAGATATGGGGAAAGGAATAACAGTTCTTTACTAGTATCTATAATGAACTAAACAAGCAACAACAACAGTAGCAACAACAAACAAACAAAAAAAACCACAGAAACCCGGTGGCAGATGCCCCTGGAATGCCAAGCACTTTCCCATTTGGTGCAGTCACGATCACAACCAGCAGGGGCGCTGATGAGCTCGCAGCCGGGCAGGGCAGGTGCGATGACTCCCAAGCAGCTGCAGGTGGCGCTGTGGAACGAGGTCAACTCATCTTACGTGGGTAATGGTGGGCGGGCTGGATGGCTGGAAGCAGGACGGCGCACAGCAGGGAGCTGAGAGAAGCGAGCTGGAGCGGCAGGAATGGCTCACCCGGGCTAGCCAGCAAAGGTGGCAGAAACTCTGCAGTTATGGCAGAAGCCGCAGTGCGTTCCGACAGGCGGGGGCGGGGGGGCAGCGACAACCAGGCTCCTCTGCAGTTGTTGCAAAATGCAGCCGGGGAGGTGCACACTCCCGGCAGAGAAAAGGGTCAGAATCCCGTGCCCTTTCCCAAGCGAGAGCTCACCCAGCCAGGAACAGAAGGCAGTGCACAGCCGGACTCTCCACAGTCGCAGCCATGGAAGGCAGCAGCTTCTCTCTGTCCCCTCCGGTGCCCAGCGAGCAAGTGAAGGTCCCACCGGTCAGATGCCTCCTCCCCTAACCACACCCAGCCACACCAGCCACATCCTTTGTCTCTTACAAAAAGAGTTAATGGTCCCTGAGTACCTAGTCGTTGGTTTCCTAGTAACAGGGATGGAGAAAATTCCACCCCCCCCAACCTTCAACAGCGAGTAATTGCAGTGACATTCAGTTATCTGGGTTGCATAATTAGTGCAAACACTCCAATGTCACATAACATAGCTCTGAGGAACAGAAGTGCAACGGGAGGAGTCCTAGTGTCAGTGGCATTTGTACACAGTGCAGAGCAGTGGTGCTTGACAGCCACTGAGAGATATAAAGCAGTGGCACACCCAGCATCTTGTTAAAACCATGGAGGGAAAACCGGACATTTCACCAAGCTCCCATTTAAAACAAGCAACTCTTAGAAAGCCTCCCTCCACCTCCTGGGACCAGGGAGAGCTTTCCTGTGCATAAGGTGAAGAGAATATGTGGTAGCCCTTGTATCTTCTGAAAGTATATGATTCGCCCCAATCGAGCCCAGAGACTTCAGAGACCAAGTCAGAGAAGTGGGTATTTGCTTTGTTCGGTGCACCGGATGTGTGGGGAATTGTTTCCACCAAACACACATGCATCAGTACCCCAAAGACACAGTGTTATAGGTAAAATCATGAATATTAATTACATTCTTCAGGATAGGAGTGGTTATACAAATCATTTCTCAGAAGTCATTAATATCATTAGCATGTGCACCACGCATGCTCCGTATGTCCTGGTGGTCTTTGGATACCCCCAAAGCCCCCTCCAAGGTGAAGGTCCCTCATGGGATGATTCAGCGGTTTCTGTGCTGGTTTCAAATGCATGCTTAGCTGATAAGCCATCAGGCCAGAGCTGTTACCTACAATTTGAATTTGAATTAAGAGTTCAGCCTTCAGCCCTGGAAGCCACAGACAGGCGCCTGTGGTGGTGGAAGGGGGGCAAAACTCAGAGAATCTTTCTCACATAAATGGATGTAAGTACTTAGAGTAGTTTCCCCAGCAATTTTTCAGTGAGCATACAGAAAACAGTGTGAAAAACAAGGTTCACTCTCCTGTTGAAATTTAAAAGGTTTAATAAAAGACAATAGGGGACACCAAACAATAAAGCAAAGAAGCAGCGCTGGGTGCTTGGCCCGGGGCCAAAAAGCACACCTGCTATTGAGGGAGTCTCCTTAAATACTCTTTGTATTGCGTCAGTTTCATGCCTATTCATGCATATTCAAACTTTTCTCAAAACTATTTTGCATGTTCCAAGAACTATTTTGCATGGCTCCTCCTTGGTTCCGCCTTTTTAGAGCATGCGCTTTTTCGGCTGTGGTTTCTTCCAGCCTTGGTTATCGCCTCCCAGTTTGGGCTTGGGTCCTTAGTCTTTGCATCTGGTTATAGGCTGATAGTCAGGTATCAGTGGCAGGTCTTCTTTTTGGGTGTTATCCAGTCAAGCAGGTAGTGTGGTTAGTAAAGGAAAGTCCTTTAAACTACTTTTATTACAATATCGAAATCTAGTTTATAACAGAAATTAAAACATTGGTTATATACCTCTATCTTTATGACTACTTCTGTAAAAAGAATAAAACCATACACACAATGAATATCTACGAAAAGCCAACACTATATTAGGATATATTTATAACAATCCCCCCTTTTACTTTTTTATAAATTATTTGGCTTGAGCAATAATTCTTGCTTTCTAATTTCCATTTCTAGCTCGTTTTTTTCACAAATTACTTTGGCTTCTTCAAAGGGGTCTTTTCTTTGTTTCTTTAATACCATTATTTTTTGTGCTGTTTTAGATGTGGCCAAGTCTGAGTCCATAGGCATTGTTACCACTTGCATTCCTTGGACTACACTGGTGATTAGTCGAACAAAACAGGGAATCAAGCAAGGAAGAAATAACAAACCAGTGGTTGCACATAAAAGGAAAAAGCCCAATTTTTTCCACCATTCTATTCCCAATACATTATCCCGCCAGTTAGCTTTTAGCATTGATTCCCATCTTTGGATCGGTACATGGGCTATTTTTCTGATATCTTTGACTATATCTAAGACAGCATCTCCATTGTCATCAATTTTCAAACAACAGTCCGATGTATTAAATTTTCCACAAACTCCCCCTTCTTCGGCTAATAAATAGTCTAAAGCCAACCTATTTTGATACACTGCTGCTCTTGTTTGCCTTTGTTGACTCGATATTAATTCCAATGCCCGAGCAGTTTTGTTGGTTATGATCTCTACAACAGCTTGAAGTCTTATAATTCGATTTAACATATAAATCGGGGTTCGATAGCCCCAACTCCCATCTTGTGCCCAGGTAGCTGGCCCATACGTTTCCAATATGCGTTCAGGGGGCCATTCTTCCTCTCCCCATTTTTGAAAACCTCCAATCAATTCTCTTTTGTTTCTTTTTAGGTCCTCATAAAGTGGTACTCCTAATTGATCTCCATCTGGTCCTGGTAAAAGGAAAAATCCTGGTTGTATGATCCCCAGAGTGCAACTTCCTTTCCACCGGGGGGGGAGTTTTGGGTATGCTCTGTTTCCACATATCCAAAATAGACCATCTGGTGCTTTCCAGTAATCCTTAGCCTGTTGATTTATATTATTCCAAAATTTGGATATTTCTGGGATTCTAAAATAGGGATTTTTGCCTGTGACATTACATTGAAAAAGCTTTATTTCATTATTAAACTTGCAGTTTTTTTCTTTGGTTCCTTTCTGAGTCCAATACAGAATTGGTTCTTTTGGGACCCACCCTATAGAACTTCCATTACTAATTTTATATCTTTTACAGGGAGTGTTTCCTACCTCGTTAAGGAAGTTTTTCCCAGTACGCCATAGGCACTCTTCCCCTATTACTGTTGAACTTAAAATCCACCCTTCTGGCCGGTTCTCTCCTTTCATATTTGTTCGGTTCCATTTAAGAAGTTCTATAGGGCCTAGGCTACTGCCCTTCCAGGGCCATTCTTCTGTCATTAAAGCCCCACCACATACCCAACAGTTGGTAATGTTTAACTCCTTACTTATTCTTTCTCCTAATTCCACAAACAGGTTTTTCCCTACTCCTGAGATTTCCATTTCTTTTTCTAATTGTTGTCTGAGTTTTGTATATAAATCCTGGCGTTGGGTTGATACAGGTTGGGATTGCTGGGTTGGTTTCCCTTTTTTGTTTACTATTTGTTCCTTTACCAAATCCTGGACCCGGTTACTAAGGGCAAAATGAAGCAAACCCATTCTTCCCCTTTTGGACATTTTTCTCCTAATCTACTACCACTTGTTCCTAAATTTTCCACAATCTAAAATCTTTTCCCTTTATGTGTGCAAGTACCTAATTTGGATGGATCATAGCATTGGTTGCTAACATGAGTATGGGTAATAAGAAAGGAACCTCGGGTTTTTTCCCAGTAAAGTGTCCGGTAGCATTTGCGACATGATTTTGCTTGTATCCCATAAGGGAAAAGGCAAAGAACAAGTGACACAAGGAGGAATAATAGAGGTCCGGTATGGCTTATACCCCCACCTCCCATGCCTATGGGGTTGCTGCCCATAGCAGGGGTATATAATGTTCTCGGTGGCGAGTACAGTGGTCAATCTGGTCTTGCCCTCTATTTCTGTGTTACTTCCTCTTTATTAGTTTCCAAGCAAATTGCCTTTGACACTTTTCAGCTGTGGTTTCCCATTGTTCCTCAGGTACTTCCCATTTGTCTTGGTTTGAAAGACAGGTGTCTGCCAAGAGAGGTTGAACCCTCCCCTAGAAACAGAGAATGTGATTTTTTTTTCCCTCCCTCCGAATTATTTAATTTTGTAAATCAAGGGCTTTCAGGCAAAGGTATGGGAAAAAAAGAATATCAGTTCTTTAATAGTATCTATAAACAAGCAATAACAATAATAGCAACCACAACTAGAATCAGGAAACCAATAGCAGATAACTCGTGAGCTGCTGAGCCTTCTCCCGTGTGGTGTAATCACGGTTGCAAGCAGCAGGGGCGCTGTTGAGCTCCCGGCCGGGCAGGGCAGGTGCGTTGACTCCTGAGCGGCTGCAGGTGGTGCTGTGGCGCAGGGTCAGGTCAGCCTCACGCAGCTGGATGATGGCGGACAGGCTGAGAAAGCAGGCAGCCAGGCAGCTCGGAGCGACAGAAAACAGGGGTGGACGCCCGCTCCCTCCTGGCTAGCAGCGAGGTAGCAAGGATTTCTGCAGTCACAGCAGACGCCGCGGTCTCGTGCGGCAGAAGGCAGAGGCAGGCAGCAGAGGCAGCCGGACTCTCCCGGCAGCAGCTGCGGGAAAACGCAGCCCGGGGAAAACGCGCCCTTCCCAGTGGGAAGAAAAAGTTGAATCAAAGCTCACCCAGCCAGGAGAAAAGAAAAACAGGGCACAGTTGGATTTTCCACTGGTAGCAGCTGGAAAGCAAAGAGAGAGAGCACCCTCTCCTCTCAGCGTCCGAACCACGAGAGAGCGTTCCCAGGGCTGGCTCTTCCCTTACCGTGCCCTGCCCAAAAGCCCAGCTTTTGTCTTTTACAAAAGGCTTGATCGCTCTAAACATCTAACTATTTGTTGCTTAGTAACAGGAATGGGAAGAAATTCTCAACCCCCGACACCATTCAATAGGTACTCATAATTCCCTCCCACAGTGCAAAGTTATCATTTGAGTTAACCCTAGTTCTGTCTGGATAGGGAGTGAATTTCACTCTCGACTCACTGTTTTTGTGAATTACAACACCAGCTTCTCCCACAATGTATGCCTTTTCATTCAACCCAGCTATTATGTTTAGTATTGGGATGAACTAGACAAGGTATGTAGCATGGCACTGAAGGAGATTGTAATATCCCCTTGAGATTAGGATACAGTCTATTTTTCTTTTTATATAAATCACAGGCTAAGGCTAAAACATAAGGACCCTTTGTCTAAAATAATCCTGATCCTCCAGTTTGGGGTGGAAGTATTCCTCTCCAAGGCGGGTATTGGAGGTTTTTCAAAACCTTTCTAGATGGCTCTTGAAAACACCGATATAAGCTTAATCTTATTTCTCAATTATTTGTGATTCTTGGGATCTTTCCAGTTCATTACCACTAAGTCTTCTCTTAAAAGTCAACCTGGTATCGCCTGGTTTAGAAGTTAGAGTCCACTCCTTAGGTTCTTCCACAGGTCCTTTGATTCTGCTGGCGTGGATCCATCCTCTTTCCCTGGTCCGAATTGCTGCTTCAGTTGTCAGTAGTACCTGAAAAGGACCTTCCCATTGTGGGGTTAAAGATTGTTCTCTCCATGTTTTCACTAATACCTGCCGAGAAACGGAGGCTTGACAATCCAATATGGGTTTACTACAAGCTTCAGTTTATTGATCTACAGTATACAGTTTTATAGTGTAGTTAACTAGATCATGCATATTCTGTAATCGTACAATATTATTGGTTATATACTTCCACGCCCTAAGTTTGGCTACTTGCCTTAAACATAGATACATGTTATCTATAATGCCTGATTTCTGCATTTTTGTTAGCAATTACTGCATTCTCGACGGCTCCCACAACCTCTATGTTGCACAAGGTCATGGTGACCTAGATCGCTGATTGGACACAGGCATCTAATTAATAGTTGGCTGAATATGGCTATTGTTAAGAAGCAGCTTGTCTAAGTGTTAAGAAACAGCTTATTTAAGTCTGTATGTTCTTTTTCTATTAACTAATTCCCCACAAATACCCATTCTCCTGGTTGGATATTATGGATTTTAAATTCTAAGGGAGTGGTTTGAGGGATTATCCCTTTTAACCGCAAATTTTCAAGTGTTTTTGCAATGGTGATGACATATTTTCGAATACCCATTTCCCCTTCTTCATAAGTAGCAGTTTCATGTTGTGTGGTTAAAAAAGGTAACTCAAACATAATCTCATAAGGTGATACCCCTAGGTCTGACCTGGGTTGTGTTCGGATTCTTAGTAGAGCCAATGGTAAACATTTTACCCATGACATCTGTATTTCAATCATCAGTTTTGTTAGAGTTCTTTTTAATGTCTGGTTCATTCTTTCTACCTGGCCTGAACTCTGTGGATGCCATGGGGTATGTAATTCCCATTTTATTCCCAGCACTTGAATTATTTGTTGTAGCACTTTTTAAGTAAAATGTGTCCCTCCATCTGAGTCTATTTTATTAACCATTCCATATAGGGGAATAATTTGTTCTAAAAGGGTTTTACATACTACATTAGCAGTAGCCCTGACAGTGGGGACCACTTCCACCCAATGAGTTAAATGATCAATTATTACTAATAAAAATTTCCACTTTTGTACTTGAGGGAGTTCAGTAAAATCTACTTGGATACTTTGAAATGGTCGTAGAGCAAACTCACGACCTCCCGGGGTTGTTTTTCTCATTACTTTTTTATTTACTTTTTGACAGGTTATGCATTTCTCAGTTACTTGCTTTGCTAATCCAAAGACTCCAATGCACCCATAATTCCTTAAAAAGTGATCACACAAAGCCTGAGTACTCCAATGAGTTTTTTGATGCAAGCCTTCTAATACTTTTCTAGTAAGTGGTTTATTAAGTAACTGTTTTCCATCAGGGAGTTTCCATTTACCAGATGGATCTTGCTTTCCCCCTATCTTACTTAATTCCTTTTCTTCTGTTTCACTAAATTTTGGAATTTCCAATTCTTCTCTATCTGGGGTCAGAATTAAAAAAAATTTTTCAGTCCCATTCTCTGCTGCATCTTTAGCTTCATGGTCTGCCAGATTATTCCCTCTTATTTCTGGGGTCATTCCCTTTTGATGTCCCTTAACATGTACTACTGCTATTTCTTCTGGCAACTTTAGGGCTTCTAAAACCTCTAAAATCAGTCCTTCATGTATTAATCCTTTTCCCTTAGAGTTTATTAATCCTCTTTCTTCTCAAATTTTCCCAAAAGTATGTACTACTCCCAAGGCATACTTTGAATCAGTATATATGGTTCCTTTTCCCTTTGCTAGATATTCCAGTGCTCTCTTTAGGGCATATAATTCACAGGATTGAGCTGACCAATGTGAAGGCAATTTCCCTTTTTCAATTGTCTGCATATTCTCTCCATCCACTAAAGCATATCCTGACATTCTTTTCCCTTGTAGACATCTAGATGAACCATCAACATATATTTTTCTCCCTTCTGGGAGAGCCTGTTCTGCTAGATCTTCCCGAACCTTAGTTTGATACTGTATAATTTCTAAGCAGTTATGTACTAAATCACTTTTTGGTTCTCCATATAAAAATTGAGCTGGGTTTAAACTTTTGTCTACTTCTAATGTCAAGTCATTACTGTCTATTAGAATTGCTTCATATTTTAACATTCTGGAATCGGTCAACTATTTTTCAGCTTTCTGATTTAACACACTCCTGACTGCATGAGGACTATGCACAATTAACTTGCTTCCAAAAGTAAGTTTACGACTTTCTTCTACCAGGATGGCAGTAGCTGCTATAGCTTGTACACACACTGGCCAGCCATGACTTACTGGATCTAGCATTTTAGATAAATAAGCTATTGGCCTTTTCACTCCTCCCCATTCCTGAACTAAGACTCCATGGGCTACTCCACTTTCTGCATTCACATACAGATGGAAAGGTTTTTCTAATGAAGGTAAACTCAAGGCAGGTACTGAAGCTAGCTTGACCTTTAGTTCTTCTAATTTAATATCATCTTCTTTAGTCCATTTTATATCATCCCCCTCTGTCAATTTTTCATACAAGAATTTTACTGCCTGCGTATACCCTTCGATCCATAACCTGCAATATCCCAATAACCCGAGCAGCCTTCTAATTTCCTTCTTCGAAGAAGGAGGGGGGAGAGATAAAATCCCCGAAATTCTTTCAGGATTTAGTTTTCGGCTTCCTTTACTTATTAAATGACCAAGAAACTTTACTTCTGATTCTACAAATTGTAATTTTCCTTTTGATACTCTTAATCCTTTTTCCCCAAGAAAGTTTAAAAATTTGATAGTAGTCTCTCTAACTTCTGTTTCAACTTCCCCTGATAATAAAAGATCATCCACATATTGGATGATTTGTATTCCAGGAGGGGTGGAGAAATGACATAACAACGAGAGGGAACTCACGGCAGTCTCAATATGAGATATAGAGTAAGCTCCATTCTATTTCACCAAACGAGAAACTTATATACTGTTACAGATGTTACTAATTATAGTTACACACGTATCTGCAGTCTGTTCTCACACATTCAGGGATCCTCCTGTTGACTCCCTTATCCTTTTCTCATAACACTTCTGACTCCCTATTCTTTCCCATGACATTCTTCCCACAGCTCAGAAACACAGTTGTGGTTCCCAGGTGTTAGTTTCTCATAACAGCTTGTTAGGATTTTTACTGAGACCTGACTATGCTGAGGCTTTGTTCAGGCCTGTTTAGTTAGCATAAGTTTTGCTGGAAAACTGCGTTTTCCAACAGAGAAAGTCTGTAATACTTCTTCTAAGGCTTGCCCAAATAGATTTGGGGATTCAGTGAATCCTTGTGGTAGTTTTGTCCACCTTAACTATTGTTTTCTCCCATTGCTTGGATCTTCCCATTCGAAAGCAAAAATATCTCGACTGCCTTCTGCTAAAGGGCAGGCCCAAAATGCATCTTTGAGATCCACCACACTAAACCACTGATGTTGAGGTGGAACTTTACTTAAAAGGGTATAGGGATTAGGTACCACTGGGTAATGGGTCTTAGTTCTTTTGTTAACTTCCCTTAAATCTTGCACTAATCTGTAAGTTCCATCAGGCTTTTTTACTGGGAGAATAGGGGTATTGTGAGGGGACATACAGGGTTCTAATGTTCCATCTTTTATCAAATCTTCTATTATTGGCTTTAGGCCTTCCCTTCCTTTTTAGGATATAGGGTATTGCCTTATGCGAATGGGGCATTCTTCTCTCTCAATGGTTACTTTTATGGGGTCTATATCCAATTTCCCTCTATTTCCTTCCCCAGCCCAGACTTCTGTGTTAATCTTTCTTTCATCTTCCTCTTCAAGTTTTAACACTTTTACTGTCATCTTTCCCTCCTCTGGTATGACTCCTATCCCTAGTTGTACTTGTAAATCTCTCCCCAGTAAATTGCAACATGCTCCAGAGACTAATAGAACATCTCCCATCCCTATTCTAGTTTCCCCTTCAATTACTACATTTTTAATAACAGGAACCTTAAACCCCTCCCCCTTAGCACCTGAAACTTTCACGGTATCCTTACTAATACTACACCCCTTTGGAACACTCACCACACAGGTTCTTTCTGCCCCTGTATCAACTATAAATTCTAATGCCTCACCCTGGGGACCTACGTTCAAGGTTATCAAAGGCTCTAGATGGTATTTGTCCCCCAAAAGATAGAGCCTTTGACACCCCTAATCTGCTGATTCCTCTGATTGCATTTCTTGGAAAATTCTTAGATCCTTTTTTAAGTGTGGGCATTCTCTCTTATAATGCCCCTCTTCCCCACAATGAAAACAGACATTTTTGGTTTGCTCTCGAGGTTTGGTTTGTGCTTGGGTCTTATTTCTCCCCCTCTCTTTTTCCCTAAACTCGGAATATTTAGGAATGGTAGCCGGAGATGCCGTATTCCTATGGGAATTGCTTTCTCGCATGGTAGCTACCATATTTTAGCCTTTACTTTGGCTTTTTCTTCATCCCTTCGTACATAAACTTTCTGAGCTTCCTTTAGTAACTCATTTAATCCCTTGTCTTGACAATCCTCAATTTTTTCTAACTTTTTTCTAATGTCTGGCCAGGCATGAGTGACAAAATTTACTTTTAATAAAGCTTGTCCTGCTAGACTATCAGGGTCTATTCCAGAGTATTGCCTCATATTTTTTTTAAGTCTTTCTAAAAATTCCGTTGGGGTTTCCTCCTTCCCTTGTTGTCCATCAAAGGCTTTGCTCACATTTTGCCCTCGGGGTGCTGCTTCTTTTATCCCTTTAATTATCAGATTACGATAATCTCTCATATTCCCTCGTCCTGCTTCTTCATTGTGGTTCCAGTTAGGGGGTGCTATTGGCATTTTATGATCCCCTGGTGGGCCAAGTTGATTTTCTCTTTCCCAAATTTTTATTCCAGCAGCTCTAATCATCTGTCTTTCCTCTTGGGAAAATATAATGCCCATTATTGACTGCATTTCTTCCCAGGTATAAATGTTTGGACCCAAAAACTGGTCCAGTTGTTCTGCTATGCCTATTGGATCCTCTAATAATCTTTTAATTTCTTTTTTAAAATTTCTAACCTCTGAAGAGGTCAAAGGAGCGTTAACAAAACCTATTCCTCCTTGAGCCCCTCCCATGGGAACTTCCCTTAAAGGAAATAAACTGAATTTATGATCCCACCCTTCTTGTTCTTCTATCATCATAACCTTAGAAGAAACTTTTCTTCCGTGTTTTGGGGTGGTGGCAGGAGAGGGTTCATCAGACTGTCCTTGAGTTTTAAATGAGTTTTTTTCGAGTATTCTGGTAAGGAGCTCCTTCATCTACTAGGGACATAGTATTTGTTTTCAATCGTTTTGGGGTAGCAGCAGGTTTTTTTATTACTCCCGGAACTTCCGATGTTGGAGGACCGGAAGTTTGTATCACAGAGTTGAAACCCTCTGTGTTAGGTAAACCGGAAGTGTGTATCATAGAATTGAAACCCTCCGGGTTAGGTAAACCGGAAGTGTGTATCGTAGAATTGAAACCCTCCGGGTTAGGTAAACCGGAAGAAGGAAGTAGTGAGGGAAAATTGCCCGCCTGGTTTACAGCGTGGCAAGACTCCGGGTTTCTTGGAATAGAGGGTTCAACATGTACTGGTACTGCCGGTGCCAGCGGGACTATAGCTGCAGGGGGAAACGGGGCTGGAGCCGGCAGAGGCACATGGTAAGGCGGCGGGAGGACCTGTAATGGATCCCAGCCTTTTTCTATTTCTTTCTTTTTATCTGTCTCCGGAACCTCCGAGAATTTAAAAACTGATACTTTTAGAGTTTCCTGTTCTTCAACCCAGCAGGAAGCATATTCCTGCTCCTCTGAATTAACTGGGTTTTTAGAATTTACAAATATTTTTAAGGCTTCACAAATCCAAGCTTCAGATGATCCATATCGGGGCCAATAAACGTGATCTGATCTTATTTTTCCTTTTGTCCATTTTATCATACAATATTGAATCACTTTCACTTTATCTTTTTCTTTTGTGTGGGGATTTTTGTCCCAGTTTGCTAATTTTATTCCTAAGGGGCTATCTTGAGGTATATCTGTCGGGACCTCTTTACTTTTTTTCTTTCTTGTCTTACTTATTTCCTGCCCCATCTTTTCAAGCCTTTCTTCTTTTTTATATATATATATTTGTCCCTAGCTTTTACTCTTTTTAATAACTTAAACACCACCCACCCCTCACAGTACAGGAAACTTCTCTTTTCTTAATAATAACATACACTTTTCACTCATTCACATTCACTCATTTATTATTTTTATTTTTCTGTCTCACTCATTCTCACTCACAACAACACAAAAAAATATTTTACCCATGGGTATTTAACTTTTAGGGATAATGAAATTTCAAAATATTGTTGGCCAACTCCAGATGCTCTTGGGAGTGGTAATCTTAGGATATTTCCTTTAACCTTCAATTCTACACTTCACGTCTTATAGGATTTTCCTATCCTTCTTAATTCTACACGTCCCGTCTCACAGGAATTTTCTTATCCCTTTTTTTTATTTTACCCCCCCTCAATCTGGCACCTTTTTAAAATTGGGGACTCTTTATTCCCGTTTTCCAGTCCCGTTTCCTAGTGGATTGTGCTAGAAAACTTTTTGCTCCCTTTTCCTAGGGGTCTTAACCCCTCCCTGGAACCCAGTCTCAGTTTTCCCCGGGGGAACATTCACTCCTTTTTCCTTGCGCTTCGTCTCTTTCCTGGCCGTGTTTCTCGCGAAACAGCGGAACCGCAGTATCAGAGACCCCTCATTCGCTTCGCAAGTCTGGTAGCCAGCTCGCGTCTCACACACACACCAATCAATCTCCCGTAACCTGCCCCCCCGACAATACTTACAATCCTTTTTCTTGTCCGGGTCTTCGTGCACTTAGAATTTTGGGCTTTTTACCACCGCGGTCTGTTTAGGGAGTCTTTGTCTTTGCTTTATGGGTCCCTTCTTGTCCACGGGATGGCGACCTGCGACCGCCGATTCACCCTAGAAGAGGGGAGCGGTCCACCAAACGCGGCGGGGGGGGCACCTTCCCCTGCTCCGGCTCTTCGAAAGTGTCAGAGGTGAGGTCTCCTCCCGGGCGAGCCCCCAATTGTGAAAAACACACTTCACTCTCCTGTTGAAATTTAAAAGGTTTAATAAAAGACAATAGGGGACACCAAACAATAAAGCAAAGAAGAAGGCTGGGTGCTTGGCCCGGGGCCAAAAAGCACACCTGCTATTGAGGGAGTCTCCTTAAATACTCTTTGTATTGCGTCAGTTTCATGCCTATTCATGCATATTCAAACTTTTCTCAAAACTATTTTGCATGTTCCAAGAACTATTTTGCATGGCTCCTCCTTGGTTCCGCCTTTTTAGAGCATGCGCTTTTTCGGCTGTGATTTCTTCCAGCCTTGGTTATCGCCTCCCAGTTTGGGCTTGGGTCCTTAGTCTTTGCATCTGGTTATAGGCTGATAGTCAGGTATCAGTGGCAGGTCTTCTTTTTGGGTGTTATCCAGTCAAGCAGGTAGTGTGGTTAGTAAAGGAAAGTCCTTTAAACTACTTTTATTACAATATCGAAATCTAGTTTATAACAGAAATTAAAACATTGGTTATATACCTCTATCTTTATGACTACTTCTGTAAAAAGAATAAAACCATACACACAATGAATATCTACGAAAAGCCAACACTATATTAGGATATATTTATAACATTACCACCAAATTGGTGATGGAGTACACAGAATTTTTTCAGTCAATTCCCAGGGAAAGTATCTGCAGAATTTGCATTCAAACTCTGCAGGAGAAGTCCTGCATGTTTCCAGGGTGTGTGTAGGAGGTTTCTGCCTCCATGAAAGTTTGTGTAGCTTTTATAGTTTGTAAAGTAGTGTCTCTCAGTCAGGAATTTCCAGCTTGTCTCCCCATATCTGTTCTGATGCCCAGTTGTTTATTGGGGAGTTCTACCCCTGGCGCCAGAGAGGGGGAATATTTCACTAGCAAGTGACAACTTACTAGTCAGAGAGCTGGCCTGGGTTATCTCATCAATTCACATGGGGGAAGAATGTCCAGAGCTATCACATCAGCTGATGGACAGAGCAGATAAGCTCTTCTGTGGTAGGGGGAATTTTCATGCCGCACCACCTGGCCCAAACATATTAATCCATTGGATTCTATATTAATCCGTTGGATTCCATACTTTTTGGTTGCAGCAGGCAGCGGGGACCCTTATCACCAAGACCAGATAGAAGGGAGCAATGAGACGTCATTGGGACCCTTAGACGGGTGATATGTTTCTACCTAACCCCTGTCACTCTCCCTGTTCCCCCACCCCCCACTTCCTTCCTTCCTTCCTTCCTTCCTTCCTTCCTTCCTTCCTTCCTTCCTTCCTTCCTTCCTTCCTTCCTTCCTTCCTTCCTTCCTTCCTTCCTTCCTTCCTTCCTTCCTTCCTTCCTTCCTTCCTTCCTTCCCTTTTCCTTCTTTCTTTCTCTCTCTCTTTGCCTCTTTTACTATTAAATAAAATATATCACTTTTTGTGGGAGTTCGGGTGGAGCTGCAAAGTCCAGCAGCTATAGAGGTCTTTTGTTATCAGTTAATGTGAGACATTAAGAGAGATAAGCTGAATCACCCCTGGCAGGGGCTGAGACTGATACTAAGGTAAGACTGTGTTTACCTTATGCATAAGTGATTAGCAGGAGAGGTTAAGAGAAATGACGGTGATCAAGGAAAGTAAAACATGCAACCCTGGAAACCAAAGTTCTTGTAACGGCTAAGTTAAGTTTGTAACAGTATAAAACATGATGTGCTTTGTACAATAAATGTGACTTTGCATGAACCAGGCTGAGGACCCAAATTCAATCCCCAACAACTTTTTTTTGGATCCAAATTCAATCGCCGACAACTTTTTTTTGGAACCAACATCTAACCTGATTTGGTTTTAATAATGTTTTTTGGGGTATATTTCGAACCTTTCTGGGTTCAATCCATTTTATTCACAGTGACTTAGTTTTCTTTGCTCTTCTATGTTTAAACCAGTTCGTAACACTATCATCTTTTAAAGGTCATGGCAACCAGGGGAGGAACCTGATGACTGGAGGAAGGCAAATGTCACACCCATCTTACAGAAGGGCAAGAAGTAGGACTTAGGGTACTGCAAACTGGTCAGCCTCACTTAAGTCCCTGGGAAAGTTATGGAGCAAATCCTCTTAGGAGCCCTTTTTACAGAATCGCAGAATCATTTACCTTGGAAAAAACCTCTGAGATAATTGAGTCCAACCCTTGACTGAACACCACCTTGTCAACTGGACCAGGGCATTGAATGCCACGTCCAGTCGTTTCTTGAATTCCTCTAGTGATGGTGACTTCACTTCCTCCCTGGACAGCCCATTCCAATATTTAACAACCCTTTCCATGAAGATATTTTGAAGATATTTTTCCTGATGTCCAACTTGAACCTCCTCTGGCACAGCTTGAGGCTATGTCATCTCATCCTGCTTCTAGTTGCCCTGGAGAAGAGGCCAACCCTCACCTTGCTGCAACCTCCTTAAACACATAAAAGAAAATAAGGTGACTGGAAACAGCCAACATGTGTTTCCCAAGGGCCTGACCAACCTCATTCTTTTCTATGATGAGTTGACTGGTGCTGTGGATGGGGAAAGGCAGTGAATATTGCATACCTTGACTTTAGCAAGTCCTTTGACACA